>NW_022280049.1:3586276-3678505 GCF_004355925.1 Anarrhichthys ocellatus
TGCCTCATTCCTTCAGCTCCAAACTAAATATCACCTTCCTTGATCACATTTTTACCGCTACCTTCGAGTCAGGCATTTCGCGTGGGAGTGTATCCCAGATTTCCAAGCAAACCAAAGTGCCACATTTTTTATGATTTACTTCTCTCACAGCCAAACTCTAAACATTTGATCTACCGCTTCATCACTGCTTTTATGGTACCAATGAATGCCAGTCATCTCAGGGAGGTCTGGGCCCGAAGAATTGCTCCGTAATATAGGGCTCTCGTCAGGTCTGCAGCAGCAAGTTGGCATGGCAATATAGCCAGGTTAAAAGAGAGCCGCCTTCATAACATCGAAAACTGGCTTTAGGCTCAACAAACACACACACAGTATACTGCTGTTGCTTTCGAGGTGCTGGTAGGCATATGTTTTAGGTTTCCCACTGCTGGTTCGAGCTTCATACATGTTGCACAGCTGCTCATCGATCCTGCCTTTTTTCTTTAACCGTGACGTAAATCTTTTGCAAACTTTAGCTAAGCAGTTTTAGGTTTTAAGCTGATAGAAAAAGTGAATAAATATATAAAATAGCAGATTCTTTAAAAACGAGTCCAGTATAGACCCAACACACCTGTACGAAAAACAATACAACAGAACAGGCAAGCATTTTAAATTTTAATATTTGGTTATTATTATTCTTTTTTGGTTATTCTTTTTATATAGATTGTATTGTATTATATCAAATATAGATTATATTTTATTTTATTATATCAAATATAGATGATATTATATTATATTAAATATAGATTCTATTTTATTAAATTATATCAAAAATAGAACATTTTCTTTTTTTCCAAGCTGAGAGTTTCTTTTTGTTCTTCCCTCAGAGTCTGTCAGCACCTCAACATTTGGTAAATCAGGGAGGGTGTGCCTGTCCTGCTTCCTGGTCTTGTCTTGCTTCTCTCCTTGAACTTGTCAATGTCAGTTTGGAGGCCTTGACTGACCTCCTCAGCCTGGAGCTTAGTGACCTGTTTTTCTTTCAGGTCCTCCAAGTCTTTCAAATACGTCTTTTCTTTCTCAGAAGCGTTGTCCTTCAGGGTCCTGATCTCCTCGTCCAGACTTTTCTTCTCTGCCATCAGCTGCTTTATGGCCTCCAGGTCTTCTTTGGCCTTTTCAGCTTTGGACTGTGTCTCTTTCTCAAGCTGTTCCTGAAGGCTGTCGCTCTTTACTCTTTCAGCCTCAAGCTCAGTTTCATACCACAGATTGATTGTATTTGAAAGTTTCAGCTTCTCAAGTTCTTGTTGGAGAGCTTCACTTTTATCGTTCTCAACCTGGATCTCTGCTAAGAACTTTTCTTGACTGATTGCTTGAGCCGCTTTGAGCTCCCACACTTCTTTGTGCAGGGTGCTGTTTTTCTTCTGTAGGAGCTTATTTGTCTCCACTTGTTTCTGCAATACTGCATACAAACAGACAGACAGAGACTCATTGCTTTATAGTAAGATATAAGAAGCTTTGAATATATCACAATGACTATTTGATCTATTTGGAGCTTCCTCAATGATCTTTAAAACAGAATTATAACACATAGAATTTGGGGACTTTCAATTCATTCATCTATTCAAAAGTTTAAGAAATTAGGATTCAGACATAGCAAATCACTTAAATGTATGCCTTGAAAATCCAACCAACCACACACAGAACAGATTTATTACATAACTCAATAAAATGTACCAAGACACAATGGATAAGTAAGAGTTTATGGGATAGATCAGGCATTGTGAACTGGATTAAAGTGTGTTCTGTGTGTGTACATACGGCAGAAGGCAGCCTGCTCCCTCTCTCCCACTGTGATCTTTCAGCACAAGGTAATGATGACTTCCAGGGTTCACTGAGTTGGTCTACAAGCACTCCACTGACCCCCCTCTGTGCACTCAGCTCTGATGCTAGGCCGTGCAAGGAATGTTCACACATACGGATACAAACACAAACACTCAGGCATGGCCTGAAAGCTGGTTGCAGGCAATCTAACATTCCTGACCTGGAAGACATTGGCTAAATTTGGAGACCAGTCCCCACAAAAAACAGCACTGGTTGTTTGTTCAAATGCCTTAAAAGTTAACGATTTTCTGAGAAGGACCTCATGTGGCCATGCGAATTATGACTGTTGTCTGTCAGAAGCAACGGTGGTAGCAGAGTGATGTTGTTAAGGTACTGCAAAAGCTGTTAGGGAAGAGGTCTGAATGGATGGTTGGGTGACACCAGCAACTGCTTTTGCGTCACCCTTTTACTACCAGCTGTCAACATTGTTTTATGACCACAATCCTTCCCTAAACTTAACCACAGTATGTTTTCTAACCCAAACCACAATATGTTATGTATATATAGTATGTTATGTCTAACCTTGGCCAAGATGTACATGTCATGGACATGTCGGTCCACCACTTTGGTCCAGAATTAAACATCTCAACAAATACAGAAAGGATTGTTATAACATTTTTTACAGACATTTATGGTCTCCAGAGGATAAAGCCATCTGGCTTAGGTGAACCTTTGACTTTCAGTTATTGAAAGAATGATCTTAACATCTACTAGATAGGTTGCAAGACACATCTCTTGGATGCATGGGCTGCACCTCCAGTTTAGGGGTTGTGGAAGGTAGGCTCTGTCTTGCTTGTGGTAGTGAATGGGGCATTTCCTTTGGCTTTGCCAATCTGGCGGCTTGGGAAGTAGCCTAGGCCTGAACGCTTTGTCACCGTCCCAACAAGAGCCTCCTCCCTTAACTGTGCCTCTGCCACCTGCAACTCTATGGCAGCACTCAATGCAACTTGCTGCCACTTTAGGGTCCCTTGAGTTTCTGTACTGTATGGCTTCTCTTGTTTGTGTCACCACAAATTCTTCCGAGAGGCTCCTGGATGGGAGCTGTAGGGTGTTGGTGGACCCGTACAGCACTGTTTAAGCTCCTTGTCAGGCCAATCAACCTTTGCATGATTGCTGATGACTGATGATGTTCTTCTCCAGGGCTTCCACAATCGATATAGGAGCATCACATAGTAATAGGGGCCACAAAACCCTGGGCAGAACGGCATACTGGTATATCCAAGTCTTCATCAGCCTCAGTACAAACACTGTCCCAGACTCCTCCAGCAACTTAGTGATATGGTTAAAAGAAGAGTTGTCAACCAGTGGAGGTGTGCCGAGGATGGCAGAGGCTGATTTTGCTCCCTAACCAACTGCCTGAACCTCTTTCCACTTCGATTCCTTCATGTCGAACTTACTTGTAGGGGGTGCTGGATTTGTCAGGGATTTGTTGTGGCCAAAGTCCTGCTTCCTTGCCAGGTACCAGGTGGTGACTTTGTCTGCTGAGCACTTGAGGTGGCTGCTTGCTCAGCTGCTTGGTCAAGCCAAAGGTGTTGGCAATGAAAGATGTTCTTCTGCCACTTGTTGGGCCTCTCTTTTCCTTGTCTTAGGTGCCTCTGTGCTCTATGAAGAGTCATGAGCTTTTTCTTCAGGATGTCTCACAGTTCTGCTAGTGGCTCGTGTTCCTCTTCACTGGCCACCTTGTACATCTTCTTGATAGTTCTCTGTTCTTGCTGTAACTGTTGTATTATGTTGTCCCTCCTGTTCTTGTTTTTCCCTGTTTCGACATGTCTGTATCTCATTGTGAGTGTGCTGTCATGCTGATGTTAGCATCTCATTTAAAGCACTGCTATGCTCACTTTCACAGACCTGCTAACATAACTTTAGACAATTAGCCTTGTTTCAACTCAATCCATGATCTTCCCCTAGCCATAACCAAATGGATGAACCAAATCAAACCTTAGCCATAGAGGTGTTGGATCAGAATTGGAGATATGAATCGTATTCGTGGCGGCTGCATGTGTTTTTTATCTGGAAAGTGTTGACAAAGATTCCGATAGGAGCAAGGGATCATAAATCAGCATTTGGAATTGCTTTTTTATAACACATTAATGAAATCAGCCAACACCTTGAATGTAGACTAATATAGCATTGGCTAACAATTATTAGTAGGTTTCTTTCTGCAAAAGCCCCTCAGAGCTTTTATATGAAGAAAAAAAAAAAAAAAAAAAGTTGTTTATCCAACTGCTTCTGTGTGTTTTTTTGTCCAAT
The DNA here is from genome assembly GCF_004355925.1 of Anarrhichthys ocellatus. Lineage (NCBI taxonomy): Eukaryota > Metazoa > Chordata > Actinopteri > Perciformes > Anarhichadidae > Anarrhichthys > Anarrhichthys ocellatus. Next base: position 3,590,381 of record NW_022280049.1, read on the forward strand.
ATTACTCGATTTTGATTTTCCCCTTTCTCCTTCTGCTTTTATGTTTAGCCCGTCTGTTTCTTTCTCCCATTCTCTTTCTCTTGGTTGAAGAGCAGTGGAGAGGGGAGAGAAAGTGAGTAAAACCACACTCTCATATGCTTATGTCAGATGTCATAAAGTGCCCATGTGGGCCTTATGAAGGACCCCTGTGTGCCATCTCTAATAAAGGGCCCTTCTATCCTCATGGCGACTCACAGAGTGGTCTGGCCAGGGGCTCGATCCTAAAAATAAAGAAACAAGCATATGCATTTTAGAAATTGGTACATTTGTGTCATAGAGAATTCATGCACACTCACTGATGCTCACACCAGAGATTTATTTAGAAGACAAATAAAAAAAAGAAAAAAGAAAGGGTACTTCATGGGTTTTAATTAAAACGATTCATTACAGTTTTATAGGCTGACAGCAGCACAAAAATATGCAGTCTTCTGACCCTTTTTTCAGACGGCATTGGGATGAGGTTGGGAACATGTTGGTCAGCAATGCTGTTTACAGAACTGCCAAGCACATAAATTCATCTTCACTCCCTGTGAGTTGACATATTGTCAAAATAGTAGCACTTAATCAGTGCGATTTCCCCAAGGAACAAAATGTACAGAGCAAACAGAAACACCCATGCACAGTTTATACCTCCCACGACTCACACCAGAGAATTTGTGTCCCACAGCACTTCTGGCACATGAAATGAGGGAGCCTTATATAAAGCCAGGCTGACTACCCATTTAATCAGCCCTATATTGCTTGATTTGTTTAGGAAATGTGGGCGCTTGATAGAAAGCACGTTTTTTTTAAAGAATTTGAATATTTTTCCTATTTAAAGCCACTATTAGCAATATTCTTGTACTAACAATTGATCACATGACTTCGTGTATGTGAAAGGGGTCACTGGTAGTGATGAACCCACAGATAATTATCACCAGCCTCTTCTACTCCCCTCATTTTTAGAGAGCATTATGACGATAGCATCTTTCAACTCATTGTTTTGGTTTTCTAGCCCCAACTCATGCCTCTCTCTCTCACTGCTTGGGCGCAATACCTACTATTTTATGAAAGAAGTACTAAAATCAGACTGTAAACTGGCAGACTGGCTGCCTGACGGACTAGCTAGTGAACATAGTGGAGCATTTAGCAGCTAATGAGCCAGATATTCCCCTCAAGAGTTGGTAGAGGCCATAAACAGTGCTAAAAAGAGAGAATACTGGACTCGTTATAAGGTGACCAGAAACACAACTCCAAATGAATGCCAATGTTTCCAATCTGTTGGCCGGATGTGCAAATAGACAACTGTACTAACAAGTCCTTCATATCAAGTTAAAAGGTGATAATATCTCAGTGTTGTGTTTAGAGCTTATTCCTGCTGCCCCCAAGTGGCAAAATATATTAGTTATTGTAGGTTTAACTAAAGTAACAAAAACTTATGGATGTCTTTTAATTATTCCGCGTGCAGTGTGCACTACATTAACAACTGAGTTTAGCCTAGCTTAGCTCAATTTAGATCAGTTATTAAAGTATACTAACAATTTCATACTTTCAGTTACATCAACCCAGTGCCGGATGAAAGCAATTATGCTAGTTTAGAAAAACATTTCCAACAATCATGTGTTCTAATTTTGTACGGTACAAACTTGTGTAAGTTAATCAAAAAAAAAAGCTGATCAGCTAATTGTACAAAGTATTAAACGCTGGTGAGGGTGTAATGTATTTCCTAACCTTTAACAAGGCCGGTTACTTGACCCAAAGACCTCCAGGAACTGGGCCAAGCTGAGGTATGCTCACCATACCTTTTTAAAATGCCGCAGAGACAGAAAGGGAAATAGCATGACACAACTATCCACTTAAATCCATTTTCTCTGACATACAGACCAGCTCTTCCTCCTTTTTTGATTTCTTATCTTCCTCTTTATGCTCTGAGGCTCTTCATCCTATTCCTCCTCATTCACTCACTTCTTTTGTCTGTGATGACGCTAGCAAAGGGGTAATTGGAATGTGTGCACGTCTTCACGCAAGTGTGGGGTGATGGGGGTGGGGGTGGTTGTTGGGCCTCTGCGCCGCGGATGTCATAATTAGGAACTGGAATTCTGGGAATTCCTGGTAAGGTTGGACGGTCCTAGAACTGTTCATCTTCTGCAGCAGCCCAGCCCCCTCTCAGCCGCTGGCCTTCTACGGAAAAATACAACATGTTCCAACACGCACCATCACAGCAATCAATTACTGAGCTGTAACCCTGACCAACCCTAACAGTAGAAAACACATTATAAACAACAAATATCCCAAAACATCAAATTGTAACCTCATGGCACTGAGGTTCACAAGCATCTGTGACATGCTGGTTTGATCTGGACCCAACCACTAATTCATGGGCTGGCTAATTAACCTCAACTATTCTAAATATATCATGTGCTTTGTTTATACCACTATCAGAAAACAGTTCTTTCCAAACAAGAAAAAAAATGCTAAATGCACTCCTCATCAGTACAATACAATTATTTATTCTTTACAAACAGAATGAGGCCGTCCAATGGTGTTTTCTGTAGACACAGGCGCCAGTATAGAAACAATTAAGACATGTCAAAAAAACACTTTTCTAATGAGCTACCTAAAAGGTTTTATTGCTCACTAATGCATAGTCTTAGGGCACTGGATAATCACAGACAAAAATACGAATTTCTTCTTCAGAATCTGACTTCTTAGAACTCCAAACAGCCACACAAAACAAAGTTGACGACTTCGTAAAAAAAACGTTTAATATTGTTATTTTTAGTTTTTGGTGCTAAAACAGAGAAGTGGGTTAGCCTTTTTATGCCATTTTTAGCAGCTGGTTCACAATTTAAAAGTACATGATGCAACCAAAAACATTTGGCTGTGATCACCCAAACATTTTAAACAGCCTCATTCACCATCCTACTCGTATTACTTCTTGTGTTGAGGAACTAAAGAGTGGTTTCTGCTCCCAACTTTACCCACAAAGTCTACCTTCTTGTGTGGACACCTTTAAACAAATAGACCTGGAATCACATCGCATAGAAGAGACCTCATGTCACAGAAATTTGAGAGCACTGCTAAATTCAATTTAGTTTGGCAGCCTTAGTGATGTGGGGGCATTAGTTTTTCACAGGTTGGTCTTGCATTTGCTTTAATTGGTCGTGTTCATGCCAGTCTTGCTTATGGAGATACTCACATAAGAAACACATTGAATAGCAGAAGCAGAAAGCAGATTTGCAAAACCACAAAACCATATTTAGAAATTCAATAACCTGAGGCTACGGCCAATGGATATATATATATATATACGCACACACAGAAGGATTCATATCATATGGGGCAGAAGTTTTATGTTGTGTTTGTGTGTGTGTAAGGGAGGCAGTCAGTCATGTGTTTCTGTCATGGTTGGAGCGCTGCCAGGAGAAGTTGTGTACTCCCTTGGACAGGTGAATTGAGTGAAGCTGAAGAGCCATGTGGTCCAAAAATGCCTCAGAGGCTATATTGGGTCAAATGAGTTCACCTCAGAAGACATATATATTACACAGTCAGTTTATTCATTTATTTTCCATATTAACAGCGAGTGAATAAATTAATGCATAAATGGATAAATGAGGCTGCCATATGCCCTCTCAAACACATTTACACACCAGAGCCCACGATTTGGTCTTCCAGTGGAAAGGGGTATTGTTCCACTGCAAGAATACTGTGAGCCAGCTTGTCTTCTAACACAGTCTAATGAGGCAGGAACAAATGACTATCCACTCTAACACTCTTTCTCTACGTGCACTTCGCTGAATATTGTCAATTATCCCCCATGTCTTGGCTGACCCGACTGAATGTGGGTCACGGGCTACACAATCACCTGGTAATTACCACAGAGTAAACAAGCCAAGCCAGGGGAGAAGTTTTAATGATTGTCAGGCTGCCACAAAGGACCCTTCATCTCTAATGAGGGGTAAGTGTGTCATATTATGTTGCACAATTGTTGTACCTGATCATCATGATAAATATAGCATCCCTGGATTCAATATTATGGGATTGAGGACATTTTAGGGCATCAGTGTGATCAAATATAAGTGTAACCCAGAAAGGCTCCCTTTGCCTCAAGGATGCTGTCCAAAATGACCTTACATAATAAGCCCTTTGCCCAGTTCTTGAATCAGATGATTAATTGCTCACCGGTCTTTTCAGCAGCTATGACACTATGTGCCACCCACGGAGTCCGCTCTGGCCTCATGTCTCACTCTCATTAAATGGGGCCTTTGTGTCCCAGCTGCTCTCTTTTGTTCCAGCATGCCCACCTATATCAGAGGGGTCGACTCCTGTGTCTCTAGCCATGATGACATCACCTCTGCCCTCATCGAGGCTAGAGCAGCCAAGGTGAGGGCTCTCATGGGCAGCTACGGGCCATCTCTTTCTCCTTATCGCTCAATCACTCCTTTGTGCTGGCGAGGCCTGTGGGCTTATATGGACAGTAATGAGACGGAGCACTTTGTAATCTGCCAGTGCTCTAGCAATATAACCCATACAGAGAAAATTCTATAATAGCACATTGTTTGAGGCAAGTTAAGTGAGGGTCTGAGATGTGACGCTTTCACGCCGGTTGGAATCAGAGCCCAGAGTTTGCCTGCTGAGCTGGGCCAGTAAAACCTCTCTTTTCACAAGTCAGGTGAGTTAACACACCAAAGAGTGCATTAATAGGAGGGGGAGAGAAAGATTTTGCAGTTCAGGGTTACAAAATTGCGTATTTCTTTCTGTTGTGGTACGCACACTCGCAGTGCAAAACATCAAGTTGACATGCTCTTTAATGAGTTGAGACACTTTTTCAACTTCTTGGACTCTGTTGGATGAGGCCAAACATGCTGCTAAAAGAGCTTGTTTTTCCTCAAATGTGGCTCCCAAAATGTAGACATTTAGGAGACACAAGGTTTTCCCCAGACACCATGCACACACACACACACACACACACACACACACACACACCCACAGTCAAACTGAGCCAAATTTAGAAACTAAGATATCATCTTCAGGTTCCTCGAAGACATTGGTATTTTATATTTCACGGCTTCTTCTTCTCACAGCCAAACCCTGCTCCCTTCTCATGCTCTTTCTCCCCGGGAGGTTTTATAAGCTATGTGAATCTGTAATCAGCTTTGATTTACTGCTCATATTTTTTTTTAGACTTGTCTGTTTTTGTGGCCATGTCCTGCATCAGTCTAAATGAACCTCTAATGCCAAATATTGATGTTGTTATTAAGAATAAATACGTGGCATTCTTGAGAGAGTCAGTTTATTGCACAAAATACAGTCGAGCTCAGTGTAAAACTGGCACGTATAGTTCCACATATTGGGAAACATGTATTCACTTTCTTGCTGCCAATCTTCTCTTCTAACTCTCAGCAAGATAGGGAACAAGCAAATTTCCCAGGATATAAAACCGTTCTTCTTTACCTTGCATTGCTTACTCATCACTTTTTACACCAGTTACACCACTTGGAGCTGTTTTTGCGTGTTTGTTTGTTTTGTTTTTCTTTTTGGCATCGAGGAAAAATGCCGAATTCCATTCCAAGAATAATTATGCAGTCAGACACCTCCATTACAGCTGTACTGTGTTTGGCCAGTGCAGACTAATGAGACATTTTCAAACATCAAAGTCACAATTTTCAACATGTAAGATATGTATCACATCAAGCACCACATAGAGAAAATGTATGGAGAAAATACCAGATAGGGGCCATTTTAGCCTGCAGTGTGATTATAGTCATATTCACACTGATTTGATAGCAAAAAGCCAGTGTGTGAGTGTCAATTAAGAGGATACTATAAGTTTTCTAAGGCATAAGTCCAAGACTTAAGTTTTTATGTCTCTGTGGGGTCACTCAGGAGTTATTGTCCAGCAGTTTTCCACAACTCAGCCTGAACTTTTAGCCGAATTACACCCACATGCTTCCTGCAAAGTACTATAAGGAGTCTGTAAACTAGTAACATTAATTGCTGTTACAGAAGCCTCCCTCCCAGTGAAGTGACCACCCCTATTCACACACACGCGCACACACACACACACACACACACACACACACACACACACACACACACAACCCAGCCTGGCCTCTTTGTTGTGGTTTCATTGGTTGATCACTTGCCAGGGCCCCAGGGGTCCCAACTCAGAACACATGTCTGCTTTCTGTATGTTTACAGTACAGCAGTCAAAGCGAATGAACGTTACTCCTGTCAAAGCATACTTGTCTATTCTGGACAGCATCACCAAAAGGAGACAATGCCTTCACGCAACATAAACATGAAACACACTCTAATACCTCTGAAACAACACAACAGATTAAATATAGAAATAAAAATATAAACATATCACTAGCTGTCACGCGACCAACCGGGGCAACCACACTGTGACCGTCATCACACTTTAGATACTACATGATTGTCATTACAGGCAGTGACGGCTCTGCATTGTGTTCAAATATCCGGGTGACCGTAACAGATGCAGCCAAGTTATGACTGACAAGTATTTGGGGGAAGAAGGTCTTCTTATAAAATGGCACACTTTCATTACATTTTGAACATATAATGTAGTTAAACTTTTAATCCAAAATGAAATATATTTCTTTGCTCCCTCTGCTGCTGACAATTATCACGTGATATGATTGAAAGCTCCAGAATAGCCTCTAACTGGAGGTCGAGGTGAGAATTCTTTGTCAAATTTAAATGTAGTTCAAATATGTGCTATAGATATCTTTCAAAATATACAGTTGGCCGCTGCCTGCTCACTCCTTGCAAGCTGATCTGAAAAATGTAATTATTTTAAACCTTGTGAATAAAGTTTAAAATCAGGATGCTCATTCATTTGATCGGTCAAACCTCTGAATGTTCTTACTACTAGACAGTTCTGACTTCCCAACCTTAAAGGTGCCCTGTGGAGTTTTCTTGTGAACAAACAAAAGTTATGTTCACACAGTGTTCACTGACTAAAATGCATTGTGTGTATCACTGAGCTCTAAAATAAATGTGTTGAATGCGTTTCCTTACTCATAAAACTTTTGCAAAGACATTTTTTTCTTTTAAGTTTGGATACAACATGACAGACATGTTAACTAGAAAGCAGTGTTCTTTCCTGCCTTTGTTGGTGCACTAGTGCACAGGACAAACAAATTGGGGACCCACTCATAGAAAAAGTGCTCAGTGGCACTATTAGTGGTCAAAAACTCTACAGATTACCTTAACTGAATCATAAATGTTGTAAAATATGCTATATTTTTAATACAGGGTAAAGATTAATTTCTGCATTGGTATTAGATCTGCTGTTAACTCACTAATGTCTTCTAAGTGGCTTAAAGTGCTGGAGAATCACATGAGTCTCTAAATAACTATAATGCTCGAATGCCTCTAGGTCGTTACTCTTGGTTTGAAGACCTCTTGCAGTTTCCCCATGTGACCTGAACGCAGCACCAGTAGGCAGCGGTGACGCACTCTTATAGGCCCGTGGACCGCTGCGGCACACTGATTGGTCCAAATTGAGGGTGTGTTCACAGTGTGGGCAGCTTTTAACAGACGTGAATTGAGCAGGAGATTCCAGTTTGTGGTATAGGCACAACTGGAAGCGATCCAAGCCATCTCCAGACGCGCGCCACATACACACCCTCCTGTGTGAGCGTGCTGGAAATCTAGTGGACTTTGAAAATACTGCTGCATTGCAATTTCCGCTCTGTGCTCGACAAGATTAATCCATTTTGTGGCACACAGACTGGAACAACTTGTTTTTATTGAGTACAAAGTTTTAATGATGCTATGTTACATTAAGATGTGGCCATACTATTTTTGTATTTGAGTAATATTATGAGGAGACAAACGTAAGACAAGACCATCGTAAATGCATGCAGACAAAGTCTACCACATCCACCAAAGAATATAATGAGAATATTAAAATGTTGAGGTTTTCTGTGCTGCACCATCTCCTGGCCAAAATACCTCCCATTTCTCAGCTGTGGTGACTTCTCCAAAATTCATTCCACTGACTAAAACCTCAATTAAACCGATAGATACTGAAGTCTGATGATAATAATTATCTATATTTAGAGCTATAATTGATCGTCATTTTGGTTAGATTAGAGCGGGAGTCCAATTCCTGCTCTAGGCTAATTTCATTGATGGTCTAAATATAGTTAAAAGTTTTTTCCAGCAGACAGAACCAGCGCTTCCGAGAAAAGGAGTTAATAAAAATAAATGAAATGTTATGATAAACACATTTCACAGTCACTGATCTATGAAATTCCTCCGGCCACAATCAGATGCCTGTTTGTCTGTCTCTTTCCCTGTCTGTCTTCCACACACACCGCAGCCAATCGTTTCCCCATGTTCGTCTATGGGGTGCCTGAGCAGTGCTGTACCGTTTTTCATTCGGGGTCTGAGTTTTAGTCTGGTCCCCAAGCCCAGCCAATCACACGCAGACACTAAACCACATCACCGCTCTTCATTATTGCTGCCACACTATGAGGGAAGTTGAATTGTGTTTCGAACAAGCATTTTAACAGCGTTTTAACAGAGATGAGACAGCCACTGGCTGTCATCTCTATGTCTCCCTAGGTTTCCTCCAGGTGCTCCAGTTTCCTCCCACAAACCAAAGACATGCCAGTCAGGTGAAAAGAAAAAAATCTGAATTTCCTGTATTTATCTGTATGTGTTAGGCCTGTGATTTGCCTGGAAGCCCATTATGGTGAAGTTGCTCTAGTGCGATGTTATAATTAAGAAAAAGGAAGGAACAATTTGCATCACTGGCCCCCCTAGAGGCTTGGAACCCAAGTGCAGTTACCCATCCTGCACCCTGATGTCCTGCCATTGGTTCCAAACCAGCGACATGGCGGCCGGCATCATACCACTGTAGACGCCTTGACCTGAAATTATTAACACCATTAGGTCACTGGAAATATTTCGAAGACAGAGACTTTATGTTGTTACTGCAAGCTCAGTCTTCTTGCAGTTATTCCACATGGCATCCTCAAGGGTTGCTCTTGAAAAAGATTCCTCTAAAGTCTCCAAATGCTCAATGCCAACGTTTGTCCTCTATTCTTAGATCTGTCCCTGTAGTAGCGGTTAGAAGTTAATAAATGTTAATAAAGGCATTCTATTTTTAGGAGCTTTCACTTGTAAGTATCCATTAATTATAGCGTCATCTCAAAATCAATATAGACTATTGCCATAGTTCACATCCTGTTGTCAGTGTATGATAATTATAAGAATATCGATGGCAAGATTAAGATAATTCATTTTCATTGAGTGTTTCTGCAGACTTTGCAGACCTTCTCTCTGTGAAAATAAAGTCCACAGACAGCTTTGAAGCTGTGCTGAATTTAATTACTACCTTGCATTAATGACTTAGTAGGTTGAAAAACCCACAAGTTAAGCCTATTTTATGTGGACTGCTTGAACATCATATGCTTCCATTTTCTCCAGTTTGTTGGCAAGCTTGGTATTTCTTGATCCTCCCACCGCTCTCATACTTAGCCTAAATAAGTGCTCCACATTTATGGAAAAAACAGACTTTTCTGTTGACTTTGCACTGCTGCTGCAACAACAAGCAGGAACTGTTATCTTACAATATATGCAAATTAATTAGGAAGCATTATATTGGACATTATATGATTGACCTTCGCCGATTGGTCTATTGAAACACTGCTTGATCACCCCAAAGCCGCCACGCTCAGTTTGCTCATGAATATTGCTTTATAGCGCCACTTTTATTGCAAAACGGGGACTTTCACTGGACACTCCCCTAAAACCTTGGACGTGGATATCTGCGTCTCTGATTGGTTGTGAAGCCCCAACCGACAACACCTGCTTAACTCCTTCATCCAAATTGACACCCGGGGCTCTGAGAAATATAGGCAGCATCCCTTCCAGCTCATGCATTCAGTCCCACAGCTGCCCCACTAGACACCAAGCCGCAGCTGCGCTGATCACTGATCCAAGGTGAACCCTCACTCACACACACACACACACACACACACATACACAGAGACACACACACACACACACACACACACACGTATACGCACACACACTGCCGGATCTTTGCTGGAAATCGGAGCACACTACCGGGGACGCAATGATGGTCAAACTGGCCGTGGCGCTGCTGGTTTTGTCAGTGCTGGAGCAAGTGGCGGGATCGGATAATATCGATATCCATGACAGCCTCCCGGAGAAGCCCGTGATCCAAAAAGGACGCCTGTCCCTGCAGAATACAGGTATGAACTAAGTGTCAACAGAGTTAAGAATGTGGAGATTCTCCGTTGGCGCAACTGCTCGCACGTCTCCGTGGGTTTTGTCCATACACGTGTTTCATTGGCTGCAAATTAAAACCATGCCGGGGACTCGTCCGGGCGATAACTTAAATCCCGGCGCCACGGTTCTCACGTATACCCGTTTCGATCAATCAGAAAGACGATATCTTGTAAATACTCACAGACAGAAATCCAATATGTTCGTAAACTATTAATAGAATGGCACAAGGTAATAGGTAATGTATACGGGAGCGCATCTAGGTGTGCGTGCGGGTGCGCTGGTGTGCGTGTGTCAGCGCGTTCTAGGTAACATTTTCAGAGGTTTTCTGGACGAAATCTGGGTTTTCGCGGGTTTTTTCCAAGCTGTCTCTTCAAGTGATTGTTGAGTGATGTGTCCACGCAGCTTAGCGGGGCAGTAATGATTGTAGTAGCGTGGTTCAGCGCTGAAGGCGAGCAGGACTTTTATTTCTTGAACCAATCATCTGGGGGAAATACCGTAAAGACAAAAGCGCATCTTGCCTAATAACCACAAAGCACATTGGACTGCTATCTCCGAAAGTCTTTTTGCCTATATTGGCTGAACCTCCCCTCCCTCTCTCGTACTCAGCATTACTTACGACTCATCATGTGGACACGTGGTAAAATATTACAGCATAATTGTTTTCTTGCCTCCACAATGAAAAAAAAAAGGGGACAAACTCTAACGCAGGTTTCACAACAGAGACCCCGGTAGCACCACCACTGTGTAATTCAACGCACGTTGCGGCCAAGCTCGTACGATCCAAGCACATTCCCGTGATGCCAAAACCAGCATTGCTGACAGCGGCTCACTTTTCCTGCGCACTAAAGTTAAACTCGGTGCCTACAAACCCCGCAGCAGATCTCCCCTACCCCCCCCCCCCCCCCCCCCCCCCCCCCCCCCCTTCTACTATCCCCTCAAAACAGAGGCTCTTTGTTGACAAGCGTGATTTCTCAAAAGTCACATTCGATCATTCTTTTCTCTCTTCTTTACGCAACGGCGCGCACTTCCGACTGAGGGGGGAAATGTTCTTACGCCCGTAAGTTATGAGCTTCAAGGCAAATCACGCGTGTAATTATGTTTTTACTTAAGTCAACAGTTACGATCTGTGTAGGCTACGACCCGTTGGCTGCCGAGCTAACCTGCAATTTGCCATATTATCTTAAGAGTAAAGCACTCCCAACGCTGTCACATATGCTAAGCAGCCGTTTCTGTGACAGGTTCCCTGCTGCTTGTCAGATGTCTCATAGTACAAGCTCTAGGACAGCAATTTGGGGCTAAAAGAGAGACCTTCACTTTCACATGGTAATTTCTGTCCTCCAACGTCCGTTTTATTCCTGTCTTTCACAGCCACAGTAAAGAGAAACATCAGTAAAGAGAAAAGGGCACTGGAGAGCCAGCCAGTGATGTGCAGGAGCTGATATTATGTATTCACATGACATATACTTGCATGTTCCCCCAAGTGCCTGCATTGCTGCTGTCGCTTAATGAGGGGACCTTTTTTTCTCTCTCGATCTTGTCATTTCATTATGCAATCTCAGGTTGTATTTGAATGCAATCATGCGGGACTTGCTGTTGCACATTCAGTTGACGGACAATAGAGATGACCGCATTTGTCTCCTCCACAAGTAGTCATGGCTGTATCTGCAATGCACCATCCCATCTCAATGCTATAGGCAGTGCAGATGGATTGTGGTGCAGAATGACGCCGTAATATCTGTCGAAAAGTGTTCCTCTGCAGGAACCCCTCAGCTTGGGAAATTAGACCGCCCCCCCCCCCTCCCCCCACCCCCCACACACACACACACACACACTCCGACCCCCCCACCCACCCTGCATCCCTTTTCTCTCTCAGTCTCTAGGTCATGAACAGGCGAGCGACCGCCTGTGTCTGTGGTAATAGTTATAGGCCACATCAGCTTTGTGATTCGTGCACCAATCTGAAGTGCCAAAAGTGGAGTTGTGCCTTGAAGCTGTGTGGACTTCATTGCCGACACGCCTGCAACAGTCTGCCGCTGTCTCTGCTGTGAACAGATGATAAGGTCCCTCCCCCCTAACCTGTTCTCTCTTTCCAGCTGAGATCCAGCACTGCCTGGTGAGTGCAGGGGATGTCGGCTGTGGTGTGTTTGAGTGCTTTGAGAATAACTCCTGCGAGATACGAGGGCTACAGGAAATCTGCATGACGTTCCTGCACAATGCTGGCAAATTTGACTCTCAGGTACTAAACTGGTCCGTCTGTGTGTTTTGCAAAAATGGTATAACCAGAGGCAACATTCCTTTTCTTGTTTTTGCTGCTCCACACTCATCTATGGACTGATTTCTTTACTTTTGCTTTTTTTTTTTCTTCTACGAAACTTAGAACTTTTTCTAGAAGTGAGATCTTACATACACTTCTCCTCCTCATCTGTTTTCCTCTCTTGGGAAATTCACTTGGTATACAGTTTGCACTAAGGGTCATGAGCCAGTTGGCCAGACGCCTAGTTTGCTCCCTTTTCATACATAGCAAAGGCTGAAGCCCTGCCAAGCCGGGTCTGAGTGGGGTCTTCACATTTCTATAGGGTCAGCTTCTAGGAACCTTTGGCTGACAAATCCAGAAGATTTCAGCAGCAGAGTAACACAATTCATTGCTATTCATGCAGAATTCCATCACCCCATTCTGTATTAGAAGTGTATAGCTACACATGCATACAAAGTTTCCTCCAATGCATCCACACATACTCTCAGACACTACTGAAACCGACGCATATGAGTTAAAATAACCAGCCAGAGGGTTTTCTTTTGTGGATGTGTGTGCTCTCAGGTTTTAACAACGTCAAGGAACGTTGTCTTGATTTCACTCAACAGTTGTGTCTCTTTATGTACATAGGGGAAGTCCTTCATCAAGGATGCTCTGAAATGTATGGCTCATGGGCTACGGCACAAGTTCAGCTGTATCAGCAGGAAGTGTGTGTCCATTAAAGAGATGGTGTTCCAGCTCCAGAGAGAGTGTTATATCAAACACAACCTGTGCTCTGCCGCTAAGGACAATGTGGCCGTCATGGTGGAGATGATCCATTTCCAAGATCTCTTCCCTAAAGGGTGAGTGGCTGCTCTGGACAGCATGTTTGGATACATTTTCACGAGCATGTCCCTTCTCTTTTTATCTCTGAGTGTTTACCTTCCCTGGACTCTTCTGCCACTTTAAGCCTGTTCTCTTCTTCCATGTATAGTAATAGCGTCATGCCATTTACTCCTGTCATTTCCTAGACCTAGATCTATTGTGCTTCCAAACATGAATAAGCTTCATGTGGGTTATCTGCCTCTCTCTGCCCAGCCCATATGTGGAGCTGGTGAATATTCTCCTGAGCTGTGGCGAGGAGGTGAAGGAGGCACTGACACGGAGTGTCCGGCTACAGTGCGAGCAGAACTGGGGGGCTCTGTGCGACAGCCTGAGCCTCTGCTCCTCCCTCGCTCCGTCTCCCGCCGGCTCTGCCATCGAACACCACCGCCGCCCCTTGCCCTCCCATCCTGAGCCGGAGCACACTCGCCCCCCGCGGCAAGGTGACAAGGAAAAACCCGCTAAGGCCGGCTTCAACGCTCACCCACGCAATCGCAGTCAGGGACCCCGCCGCCAGAGTCCAGAGGCCGGAGTTGTGACTGAGCAGGAAGACCCCAGGGCCACCGACATCCGGAGGTGAAAGCGCAGGAGACGGTACCGACCTTTGACTCCCTACAACGTATAAAAACCACACTTGCAGACTTATGCACACTTTCACACAAAACCACATGCATACACACACACACACACACACACACACACACACACACACACACAACACAATCCCAGACAGACTGAGCAAAAGGAAACAAGCCCCGCCCTTTCCTGTCCTTATTCCGCCCTCTCCAGTCATTCCAACAATCCCACATAGTAAACTTGCAGGGTAATTGTGGTGTAGCGTGTACTGTCATGCCAGACCGTAGGCCTCGATTGTTATTATCATAATTATTTCAACTGTTAGGATTATTTTTGGCTCTAATATAGCATTTCTCAAATCATACTTACTGTAAGATTTGATTGTATTTGTATTATTTATTTTATCCTGTATGCAATGTTGAAGTATCAAAATGTACATAGAAATATACTTATCTATATTTATATAAACATGTATAAATATAGTTACAATATGCAATACTGATATACTATAGATGACATAGTAGATGGTGTGCGGTCTGTTGTTCTCCTCACAGTATTGCACCCATCACACATCGGTCTGTAGATATGTAACATACACCATTTGTTGTTTCAAAGTGGGAATGTGTATTATAATTACAGATACTTCATGATTAAATACATATTGTACAGGTTTCAAGTCCAGTTCTGGCACATATGAATTGTAGTGCATGATGGGCCACGAAGCCAACAAACTTGTGCATTCTTAAAGTGAAAATCCACTCTAAAGAGGATGCAAAAGTAATACTATGAATATGGACGGTTATTTCACACATGTATGTATTGATAAGTCTTTCACAAAGCTAGAAACAAGTGAGCCGGGGCTGATCTCTGACGTCAACAAGCACTGCTGTCTGGGCAGAAATGACTGGGAGACAAACACGCACTCTCTTGTTTCATACGTATTAGTGCAACTCTGACACGACGCAAAAAGTATCACGTCGCTCTCATTCATTGTTAATCGTACCTTAGAACGATGTCTCGGTGACAATCCAGATTAACGTCACGTTTATAGCTTCAGGAGACGTCATTGTTCTTGTTCACGAATGATAATTGAACTGTCCAATGTTATGCATTATCTCTCTTTGAATTGGTTTTCCCGTCTTACTGTCAGCTATCGGTGAACAACAGCAAAGAGAGGATGTTCAATCAAGTCACACACATCAAGGTGCCTAAACTTGTTATTGTCCACAGTGACCGCTTCTCTGTGATTTTAAGTGAATGGATGATACTGTGTCGTGGGGAGATTTAATGTTGAGCTATTTTACGACGATGTTGAGCCACAGAAGTCTTCGATTTTGCACTTTGGATGATTGTCAGTTGTGTGTTGGGCTGCTGCAGGTTAGGAGAGAAGACCAAGTTACCAGAGCAGTCACCCTGTAAACCAGACCTTACTGTATAGGATGTTTCATTTGAGCAACCCTGGTTTCCCTTATCAAAAACGGCAGCAAGTTTTGTATCCCCACGTGCTCCTTCGGACCAGATTGAGCCCCTTCCTCAGAAGATCAATGTTGCCTTTTTGTGGTGTCCCAGTGGGCAGGACAGAGGCTTGACAGAAACCCTCCAGATCTCTGGCCCCTCTAAATTAGCCCTTATTCCACTCTGGTCCTTTACCTAGGTCAGGAGAGACATGAAGGCCTGTTATTCTACTCGTTAGAGCCGCAGGCAACGCAGCGAGGAACCAGGAACTGGGTTAAGTCCACACACGGGGGCTCTGGTGCTGTTATTCTAAATGTTATATTTACTGAGGCCACCAGAGAATTCCTCTGGGACACAGCCAAGAGCCAGCAACACAGAGGCAGAGGGGAGTGCAGCGAGAAGGAGAGAGACAATTTTTTAAAATGTGATGATTCACTCCATCTTTTACTTCTCCTAGTACTCTTCTTCTCTCCCTCCTTTAGGTCACAGGCAGGCTTTCACCATTTCAGGCCGGTCACGTGCTTTTAGCTGTGGAAGTGCAGTTTGTGAACACATTACACCACATGCTGGGGTGCGATTGGTGCAAAAAAAATAAATAAAACCTGCTTAGATTGTGTTGCTCAGTTAAGGGTTTCTTTCATGTTTCTATTTGATGTACTTACAGTAAGGTAATGCTTTTCCTCCCAATCATTTAGAGACTATTATAAGCACAGAGGCTTTGAATCATCTGTGAGGCTTTTCAGGCTTTTCTTTCGTTTTTTCTTTATATTCTGTTGTGGAAGTTGGGATTCCTGTGACATCCCAGCACAAGACATAAGCTAATCCTATTGAGAATGTACTGTATGTGTGTGAAGTGACAATCTGTTCAGCTCTCTGTCATTAGGTTTGATATGGCCTTTTTTTGTAATAATGTAGTGGCTTGAATGGCTTTTCTTTATGTGTTCAGAGGAAAATAAAACTAACCACGTTTCAGTTATTGTTAGTGTTCCATCACCATGTTACGTCTTTTCCTCCGTTAAGCACAAGGACTCTGCTCTTACCTTTGAAAATACAGGACATGGTCTAGAAGTTTGTAACTCACCTGTAAGACATTGGGCATATGATCCTATCAATATCTTTGGACTCATGGAGTCAAATGTATCTTGTTACCATTAAAATATTTTTGTCTGTATTTGTGTGCATCAATATAGTTGTTTTTTTTAAACATTGAAGTAGTATAAAATCGTGGCATAAACACCATGACATTGTGCGTCAGATGAAGAGTTCATACAAGAGGACGTGACATTCAGTGGTAAATCAACGATCTCTGAGCAGGTTAGCAGAGAAGCCCTCTGTCGTCTCAGGTATACACACAAGTTAGTTTGCCTTGTTTGACTTGTCGCCTCTGACGGGCTTTGTTTAGAGTTTCAAGGGCTGGAAATATCCTCCCCATCGAAAAGGCCTAAACATTTACGTCAGCTGCTCTGGATTGTATGCAATGCTTGGGATGGGTTCAGGGTGTCAGCTTTTATGAATTGTCCCAACAGTGTACATTGCCTCACTAAACATTTAGACAGTCCTCTGATTTTAAAGGTAGACTTCCAACTGTTGATTTGTAGCTTTGAGTCATTCAAGGGTCAAGTTAAGTGTACTGAGGTGCATTTCTACTGGCCATATATGGGAATTAGACACACAAATCCTGCCCTCATTTTTTTTTAAAGAATGTATGAGTGGCAGGGCTACATGACACAAAACACATCATAAAGCTTCTGTGATAACAGCCCCTCTGCCGTTCAGTGGGAATCTGCCCTGCACATTCCGTCACAGCGACACCAGCTCTTAACAAGTCATCTCTGAGTGTGTAGTGATGCGAGATGACCACTGGGTGGGGACATCTCTCTTTTTATTGACATGAAGGCAGCTGGTGGGAGCAGGTGCAAGTGATTGATTTGTAATAGGAGTGAGTGAGTTACTTGATTGAAGCTACACATGCTTTTGAAACTGAAATGAATAGTTGATTTAGGTATTTGATGTCTCGGTTTTTGATTTGAAATTTGAATCTAAAGTGTCTTCACTTCCTGTTGTATTCATTTCTCTTGGATAAGGAAGCACACATGAACAGCACATCTCCAAACAGTCTAATAAGGAAAAACAGATGCACTTCAATCATGTTTCATATTAAAGGGGGACTGAGTTTAGTCATCACAAAGAGTACTACCTTGCCTTCATGTCTTCTGTGGCTCTAGCGGAGCTTTAGAACGTTTGAAATAGATGATCTCATTTATTATCTCAGTTTGGGGGGAAAACACGATCAAGTTGCATTATTGAAAATCGAGCATTATTGCAGACTGACCCAGATTAGGATCTAAAAGTCAGGATATCTGGTTCTCTGCGGCTTCAGGTTTGACCCTTCTTTTAAAAATCTGTCTCTTGTGAGTCCCCCTTCTTTATGGTACCCCTTTAGCCTGTCTCCCTATTACACACTTGATACATAGCAAAAACAAATCTGTTTTGCTCGTTCAGGCAGAAAGCACATTGCTGGGATGACCCTATTTTACGCCATTTGTAAAATAGGGTCTAATTTCTCAATATGTTCCCACGCTTATCACACACAAATTATAATAACTGCAATAAATCAACCGTCCCAGTGTCAACAGAAAGTGAAATATATATATATTATTCCCCCTGCCCCCATATGAAAAGGGCAATGTGAGCTGCTTGCTGACGTCATGGCCTGTACACTGTTGGTGTCACACATTATAGTCAGGGAGCTGATAAGAAAGGCTGCGATTACAGTGTGTGGGAGAACGTATGCTGTGTCACACTCAGCTTGTTGTAACAATGCGTTGAGTCTGAGATGGATGACCTCCCGGCCAAACAATGGGCTGCCGGCTGGACCAGAAATCTCCCGGTTTGCATGGTTGGTATGGCAACGTCGCTCTATCAATACGGAGGCAGAATAAGTCACAAATGAGAGGAGGCTGAGCAGCAGAGAGAGACGGCGCTTCTGAGAAGAGAAACCCGAGATAGCCGGCCCGGGGTGCTTTGTGAACATCTGCCCCGTGCTCCAGTCTGAACTAATGAATTAATGACTGGGTGCCTAAGTTCCATGGATGAATCATTAAAGAACCACACAGGGTGAACGGGTGCACCCCGCTTCTGTCTCCTGTTGAGCATCAGAAAGATCAATGTCCTATATTTACCTGAAGTTGGAACAACAAACTGCATAAAATAAGTGGAACCTAATCAGCAAAGCTCAGTTTCACTGGGGAATACAGAGCGAGTTGCTCTCAGGGAAGAAAACGCTGACGCAACTCACTGTGCTCAAATTACTGTCCGCCTCAAAAGAACTACAGCAGGCAGCAGCACACATAAGATGGTGGAGCCCGACACACATTCAGACTCGCAACCTACAACATACAGTGTACTAACTGGTATTAAAGTCAACAGAGTGCCATAGCTACCACTGGTTTGCTGAGTTGGTAGATATTGGCCTGACAATATCATCAAACCAGTAATACGTGAACCAGCAGTCTGTTATTTTTAAAGAAGCTCAAGATACTCTGCTGTGTGTGTCGTTAAACCACCCCGACAGGCCCTGCTGCACATAGGAGAGGGGTGGGGTGTGCTACTACAGTATACAAATGAAGGGTGGGTCTGCCTTGGGGGACAGGGAGACTATGTTAACAAGACTGACTCAACAAGCAAGCCTCTGGAAAGTGACAGGAACTGACTATCTCTTTCAGATACTTTTTAGTACATGGTAAAACCAGTATGTCAAGCTTTTTTCATTTTGATGAGGGATTGCAGTCAAATTGCGTTAAGAGAAAAAAGTCACCTGACGGCCTACATCTATCAGACGGCCTATCCTTGTGGTGATGTGGCAAAATCATGAAGGTATTCTATTTGAACTGGCTTTGAAACTCCTTGTCTAAATAAGGCAACCTTTGCTCATGCTCTCACAGACAAAATGGTCGACATTCAAAACAACATTACTGACCTGCACAGGAATTTGTTGCTCAAGTTCATGTTAATATGACACAGGACCCAGCAGTGTTTACTAGGACTGTCTAAATGAGTCCCTTTTTCTTGGGTAGCTTTAACACAAGTAATTGTACTCCCACCTGCGTAATGTATACTGTAGGTCTAGCAGTAGTACTTCTATTGAAAAGGATACTCTTTCCTCTCTTGGTGAAGGATCATTAAGCTGTTAATGAATTGGCTTCAACAAAAGAGAGAGCACATCTATTTGAGGTTCTGGCTTGCTAGTAGACATCAGATGAGGAAGATCATATTGTATGTCCTAAAGATACTATCTGTATTACACCATGTGATGGTATGATATGATGGTATGATCAGAGCGCTGCACAGATCTGACCAAAGGAAAATTAATAGAGCTCTTAAACTTGATTATGTATACTGAAAATAGCAGCAGCTTATTTTAATGAGATTGCTGTGCAGTACTTTGCTATGGACTCGGGTTATAACAGTTCAACCAAATCAAACATGAGGATCTATTTGTCAATCTGTCTTCCATCAATATCAATCTAATGCATTTCTTTTGCAGGGCCTGTTTGATACACAACATGGCACAACTAGACAAATGCTGTAGGCTGAGGTGGAGGGGAAAAAACAATTGCTTAGTCAAATTAACTTATCTGCATTTGGTTTAAATGCAAATACCACTACTAACGCTTGGGTTTTAACCCTTTGCATTCCATTGGCCTACGGTACTCTTGTATTAAAATGGCTTTTTTTAAAGTCTTGGTTGAGGGTTTAGATAAACATTTCCCTGGATCCTTTATGTGTTTTCCTTACGTTACATCAACTCCTCCCATTGATTTCAAGGCATCCTTATTTGGGAGGAGAAGGTTTGGAGTGCATGTGCCATTCATTGAGACGGAGTGCTATGGGCGTGACCTCACGGCAAACACCCAATCACATGTCAGACTTTAGTAAAGTGGGCGGGGCTTTTGAGGGAAATCCTGACACACAGTGGCTGGTGGCTGATGGAGAGGGCGGGGCTTGTAGACGGAAGTGTCTCCCGACTGGTCCAGCTGTCATCTAGAAGAGAGAAGAGACCATTTACACCGGCTGCCTAAGAAATGCAGAAAAAGGGAAAACGCTAAAATATGGCAACATCTAAACGATAAGATCATGACGCCGAACTGAAGGTAGCTATACCCGACATGTTACCGATTACACATGTTCCTCGATGCATTAGAACAGCCGTCGAGGTTGCGTTGCGTTATTTCCAGACGTATAAATGATGACAGGGTTTGGTAGGCTGTGTGACATTGAACATACAGGACACGAAACAGACGAGGTCGTCTAAAGAGCCACAACGCTGCACCGTTTCTAACCACACAAGTCCTGGAAATTTCCACCGTCGTGTCGTTGGCAGCGCTGTCGTGTACTTATGAAATGTCGATGACGTTGTAGCCAGTGAATTAATTTATTGCCTCCCAGCTGGTTTGCAAATATGCTACAGCGTCTCTGCGGTGTCGGCTATTATCCTAGCGTAGCGGCTCGGTGAAGGGAAGTATACCCTCCGGTTCAGAGCAGACACGAGACGTCATCAACATTTCCCTGTGTTTAAATGGTCGCGTATGAGGAGGTCATCGCTGAAAAAGGAGGATTATTCGGTAAGTGTCCGTGCTTGCGAGCCAACACAGCGCTTGGTGCTTTTCACGGGTGCACTGTAGCGCATAGAGCAGTACATTTAAAAAATGGACTGCTGGGATCTGCATGATTTTAATAGGACACATGGAAGGTGGCGGAGCAGCTGTTAGCTCGCTGCTAGCTGCGTAACGACCTTTAGAGACGTCAGCTCCACCGGCCCCGGCTGTTAGCTGCCTGCGCTGGTTCGGGTGGGTGTTTTCCGTGGTTGGCTGCCAGCTATTCGAGTGTAATATTTCGTCCAGGCCTCCCATGGCCCAGCGAGTCAATGATTTAATCTCATTGATTACATCACAAGACCAGACAGGGTGCAGCCTAAGCACATTCACAGGGTATGGCGAGGCTTGTTTTTTTTTTTTTTTTTTGTAGGCCAGATCAACTTGAGCTGTAACAGCCCTATGCTTTTTGTTACCCATTCCCTGCCCCTCCTCAACCCACATTTTAGGATAAAGAAGACGGTGACAGCCAAAAGTGAATTGAAGATCTACTGGGTGTCCTAAATGGGAGACTACGGGTTTGGAGTTCTGGTGAAGAACAGCAGCGGTAATAAATCTGCTTTCCCTGTAAGGATCCCTCCTCACCTCCAACCACAGCACCCTCACCACCCCTCCAACCCCCCCAGCCCCCCTTCCTTCGTAAACAACACCTGCTCCACCAATGGGGGCAGTGCTTGGCTGTTCCCTGCCGTAGCCCAACACAGTAACATGCAAGATGACATTCTCGAGTCAGATAAGTCCAAGGCCTTGGACCTCCAGGACATGCAGGAGAAGTCTCAGGTCCAGACCCAGCCTCAGGCCCTGTCCCCGGGCCAGCAGGAGGCTGTGGGAGGCCTAGGAGAGCTCGAGGGAGCTCTTCCTGAAGATGGCCAATTGGAGAAGGGTTCCTTGGAGAGCAGCGGTGGAAAGGAGAAGCTGAGGATGGAGTCCCCTGTGCTAAGCGGGTTCGACTACCAGGACAGCCTGGGAATGGGTACAAGCTGTGCACAGTCCACCGCCTCCTCATCTTCGCTGACCAGTTTTAACAACTGGTCCCCTGCTGTCCCGTCCAACCAGTCTCCAGTGGTCGGGGAAGACGTCGGAGGGTTCTTCGGCCCAACTAGCTCCAACGCCAACGGACCTGCCATGCTGTTCCAGAACTTCTCCCACCACGCCGCGCCTGGCTTTGGAGGCGGAGGTAGTTTCTCCCCGCAGATCGGCCCAGTCTCGCAGCACCACCCACCCACACCTCACCCCCAGCACTACCACCCCCACGGTCAGGGGGTCCCACAGCAGCACAGACGCTCCCCAGCTAGCCCTCATCCAACCCAGCCCTCTTTCCCTCCGCATCCCCATCGCACTGGGCCGTTTACCCAGCTGCCCCACCTCACTCCTGCCCAGAGCAAACCCCCTTCACCATGGGGAAGCTACCAGAGTCCCTCCACTCCCACATCCACCTCCTGGAGCCCTGGTGGGTACGGTGGCTGGGGGGGCACGCAGGGTGTCCGGGAGTACAGGCGTGTGGTCGGTGGAGGGATGACGGGTCTTAGCTCCATCTCCCCGCTGAAGAAGTCGTTCCCCAACAATCAGGTAGATATAATTGTCATGACTCATCTCATGCACTAATTTATCTTACCAGATTTTTGCAATAACTGACATGAATGCGTGTATGAAACTCATCCGACTGTCCTACAGGTTCCATCTCAGAAGTTCCCCAGAAATAGCTCTGGTTTCAATCACAAGGGCTGGGTGGAGGACAGCATGAGCCGCAGTGACAGTGTCTACCCTTTCCAGGCGAGCATATCACAGGTAATACTCAGTTCTACGAGGCATCAGACCTAGCAAATCCCTCAAACACCAGCCTAAGACTAGTTCAGTTTCAGTGTGTCCTCCAGGGGTAAATGATATTGACTCGGCTGTATCAAATGCAATAAATATACCACCGAGCAAAACCGGACGCGTGACAATGAAGCCAACTAAACGGATGAATTGAAACTTATTGTGTGTGCTCGGTTCTTATCTAGATCATTGCATGTTATCGTCTGCTCTGATCACATGGCCTTCCTCTTGTCCTGATTTGAGAAGTCTTGTGCTCCTCTGCAGCTTTGCATGCTCGCAACCCATTTAGATTCCCAGTGAAGCACTCTCTTGTGTTATGTATTACTCATCATAGGTTTTTTTTTTTTTTTGGGGTGTTTTGTGTAAAATGTTTTAAATGCTTGTATTTCTTTTTACCTCAGAATATTCAATTAGAATTTGTATTGATCTGAAAATCGGTGGAAGTGGAAGGATGCATGTTTTAGCACCATGAGTAGCATATCTTCTTTTTATAATGCTATCGGACAGAGCGGAAAATGTGATGTGATTGCAGAGATATGCAGATTTTGTTTAACATACTCTGGGCTCCATTTTCTGTTTACAGTGCCTTCCGCTGAACCTCTCTGCGGGGGATATTCTCTGCAGTTTTTATTAGCATCATGGCAAACTGTCGGGGCTCCTGCAGCTTTAGATGGCGATGTGGGAAACGAGGAGGCTAATTGTTGTCTTCCTCTCTTTCAGCAGGAGAGAACACGCTCCTTTGATGGTTTTAGTATGCACTCTCTGGAGAACTCCCTGATTGACATTATGAGGGCTGAGCAGGATTCTTTGAAAGGTTAGTTCCCACACTAGCGAAAGTGAGGAAAGGATACGCTTCCTCACCGCTGGCTGTCGATAAATACAGCAGTTTGTTGCGCGTATTTCCCAGCAAGAAGAAAGTGTTTTTTCACAATGCTGCCAACTGACTGTCTTGACAGCAGGACTTCAGTTTGAACAATGCATGCTGCTATTAGGGTCCCAACGACTGTGTGCACTTGTGATTACACTTCTACTTTAATACAGTTGCATGTGATATGATTTTGAGACTTTTGTTTTTCTTGCAACAGCCCATAACTAACTTACTAATGGCACCACCAAAAAACAAATATTTAAGAGCTTCATCAAATTTACATTTTGTGCAGTGTAATAGTAGTTTATGTCGGGCTGGGTATCATTCAAACTCTTTCAATATATTTGTGCCAATATGATACCTCGGCTTTGATAAGGATGAAAGGATGCTACACTGCTGAGGTTAGATTCCCAGCACCAGGTATACAATGTTACTTTTAAATATTTATGATAGTCTCTCTCACACTGTGGCCACGGAAAATGTATAATATAAAATATATATTTTAATATTGGACACCACCAGTATATGTCCCTGTGTATATGTTTTCCTCTTAACTTCATTAGACTGTGATTTAAATGCAGCGTCAGCACACATGGATGTCAACCATCAATACGTCTTAAGTGTCGACCACAATGTGTACACAGCAGTTAAAAAGTACCAAAAGCTGGCATTGCATGTCTGGGTAGATTCTTTGATCATATAGTTCCTAATGTAAATCAAAATTCTTCCCGTTTTAGATCATGCAGGCAAATTTGTGCTTTGACGGCTGCTTAAGTTTAAACTATTCATCTTGGATGAATATGGCTTCTCTTGTCCAGTGACGAGGGTCTTGTAGAGGAAGATGGTTGTACCTCTCAAAAAGTATTGTTTTCGTGTCGGTACACGTATGTTGTACTTAAATCAGGTGAACATATTATGAATGAGACCCTCTCAGATTAGTGACAGTGCAGTCTTGCATTACAGTACATTACTGTCTCTTTCTCCGTAACTCATGATAACAATCGCCTGCTGCATTTCTGCTGTGTAGAC
Organism: Anarrhichthys ocellatus; assembly: GCF_004355925.1. Taxonomy (NCBI): domain Eukaryota; kingdom Metazoa; phylum Chordata; class Actinopteri; order Perciformes; family Anarhichadidae; genus Anarrhichthys; species Anarrhichthys ocellatus. The sequence continues at coordinate 3,615,207 of NW_022280049.1, forward strand.
TCTTATTATTGAGAGTTAGATGAGATCAAAAACATGTTGGCCACTCTTACAAGAACTTCAGTATTTTTCTAGCATGATATCGCACTAACAGGCACATGTAAGAATAAGCTGAGCTACATTTGAAGCACTATTTGGTTTGTCTGCAGAGTTCATTATTTACCCAAATGTGGCTGCTGTCAGGGTCCTTTTCTTATGGGCACAGAAACAATCTAGAAAACAACGTACCTTCAATGGGTTGGGGAGAAATCTAAACGTAAGGGAAAGGAGTTAAATGTCATGACATGTTGTTCTGAGGCCTCCTGTTTTTTGTCATGTAGGACGCTACAGCTTCTCTCACCAGGGTGGAGACGGGCCTCTGCCTATGAACGGTATGTAAATGACGTGCATACTAATATGCAGCAGTCAGGGCTTGAAATTAATGATTTATAACGCAAGTCGGGGTACAAAATTCGGTTCTTCATTGATAGGAATTCGATGAGCTCACATAAAATAAGAAGGGAAACCTCTGGATTTCACATAATCACACAGAGCTCAAACAAAAACTCACTTAAAGGCAGAATAAGTTGGATTTGATGTTTGTAAAGGCAACATTTAAAGTTGGGCCTTCCTCCTAGCGCAGCGGCACCAGAGGAGCACGCCGCCTGACTGTTTTTAGGGTGATAGTTGGGGTTTTTCCACGGCCGTGTCCACCATCTTTGTAGATTCCTCTTGGGTGCGTGCTTACAAAATGGCACCTGGTCAATACGTTTTTTTTTTTAGTTTTTTTTTCTCAGAGGTCAGTGCCCAGGAATGTCCTGAATACAGCACAATAAGAACGTACAGGCAGAGGGCATAAGTGATGACTGAGAGGGATTATTTTTGTATGAGTCTAGACATTGTTCTTTAGGAAAATCCTACTCATTCTGCCTTAAGTCATGTTGCGTGTTTTTACCCGTCTAAAGTGCTGTGGTAGTCGCTGTGACACACGACCAAAATGTCTGACTGAAATATGACCAGACCGGCTTCTTCAAGTAAGAAATAAATATTGTTGTCAGAGGTTCAGATACAGCAGAGAGTAAACGCATGATACCGCAAGTATGTTGTCAGAGGCAGATAATGTACATTTGTAAGTTATATTTATTTTTGTAGTGATGTTGAAAAATTCTTTTATACATAATAATGAGCATTTTATTTTCAAAGACCGTGATTCAGTGTTTCTTCATACATATGTGGAGTAACTGTGGGGTATAATCATGTGCCATGATGCTCCCGTCTCTAGTTCATACAATGTATAGATGTACTGATACCAATCTGGTATCAAGTGTATTTTATGGATACTGGAGGAAATGGTTTAAATGGATTCATGTCTATTTTTCCCCCTAAAGGTTTAAATGGATACATTTGATAAAGTACTTTGGCTGGTGGAAATTCTAGTTATTACTTTAAAGTAGTCGCCATTTTGTTAGCTGATCTAACGGATTTAATTTCAAGCCCTGACGGTGTTTTACTTGCTGTTCTTATTTTGTGCGTTTTTTCAAAAAGCCATATCAACGTGTTTTGTGTTTTACATGCAGCAAGAAGTTATGGCAGAAGACGAGGTAAAGCTTGTGAATACGTCTTGATTTCTTCAATGTGATTTCTAGAACGCAGTGGTGACCCCTGAAATGTTAACTCTGTGGTGTTGCCTCTGTGTTTGTCTGCTCCGTTGTTCAGTGTCACTGATTATCCTGCTTTTGAATAATTCAGGGTTTAAGCTCCTTCTTCTGTAGCCTTCCAGAGTTGTAGTAGTGTTACACACACACGGTGAAGTGTGTGTGTGTGTGTGTGTGTGTGTGTGTGTGTGTGTGTGTGTGTGTGTGTGTGTGTGTGTGTGTGTGTGTATGTATTAATTTATTTACGTCTAATTAAATTCCCTGCTCATTAATACTGCAATATTGTGGTTCAACCTCCCTGGTGGTGAACCAATATGTGTAATCCAGATAGTTTCCTCCACCAGGCCATTCGTCTCTGTTCCCAATGGAGGATGAGCGCTCCTTTGGAGAGGACGAGTCCGGCGACCAGGGGCTCACTGGCCTCGGGTCAGCCCACTGTTTCCCCCACCTCAACGGTGAACGCGTAGAGCGCTATTCACGCAAAGTGTTTGTTGGCGGGCTGCCCCCAGACATAGATGAAGGTAAAGACACGTTATGGCTGCAGAGGATGCTTTTAATCTACGTTGTTGTAGAGCAAAATATATGTAAAAAAAAAATGTATATATACATTTTTACTGTCACTTGTGACAACTGATTGGAAAGTGATGTAAATGTCACACATTTTGTAATGTTCCACCTTTTAGTGCGTCCATTCAGCTAAACTGTATATACAACTCTAAATGTAATTTGATTTTAGGGCAACACAAAATGCCGTTACTGATGGTTTTGGGTTCATTATTTCAGATGAAATTACTGCCAGTTTCCGCCGATTCGGTCACTTGTTTGTTGACTGGCCTCACAAGGCAGAGAGCAAGTCCTATTTCCCACCGAAAGGTGAGTCAAACCAGTCGAACGTTATGTTTTCCGCCAGCGTGTTGACTCTACAGCGCGGTGATGATGCGTATTTGTGCACACTCATTGTTCTGTCGTCCAACCTTTCCAGGATATGCATTCCTGCTGTTTCAAGACGAGAGCTCTGTTCAGGCCCTGATTGATGCCTGCATTCAGGAGGACGGCAAGCTGTACCTGTGTGTCTCCAGCCCCACCATCAAAGACAAGCCCGTGAGTGTGTTGTTCCGTTTAGCTGCTACATGCTCGCTATCTGTCGTGCCCGGCATGTACAGAACTTTAACACGACTGTTAAAATCGTAGACTCACACGGGCCTTCTTTGTTTCAGTGTGTCTGGTTATTGTGTCTTAGAAAACTAGAAAGGGAAGTTCAGCTCCGTTTGTTTTGTTTGCCCAAAGGATGGCGTTGGTGAGGTAATCCATCAGATGTATCCTGTAGGTTTAGTGCACTGCTTATTTTCTCTTCCAAACGTTATTGAAAACCACACTGGTAACCATGTAAAGTACTAATCTTGAGTAACTGAAGGCTCATTTCAGTTTATTTCTTCAGTTATTATGTACTTTTATGTAGCTGTTGCAGTATACTTTCCCTTACCTCAACATCTTCAGTATTTCACCATCATTGCAGAGGCTTTATGTATAAATCCCCAGCCGCTGCCGCCGCCACCGCCAACAACAACAACATCCTGCAATAGCAGTCAAAAGGAACCAAAGAAATGTGTTAATCCATATTACATGAGCAACAAGCTGCTTTTATTTTCACAATCCAATGTATGAGTAAGGCCTAACTGAGAGGAAATTTGTTTTTGCAGGTCCAGATCCGGCCCTGGAACCTAAACGACAGTGACTTTGTGATGGACGGCTCTCAGCCATTGGACCCCAGGAAAACTATCTTTGTAGGAGGTGTCCCTCGTCCCCTGCGTGCAGGTAAGCGTGTGCGCTGACCCACTAAAATGCGTTTCATTCTAAGGTGTTGTTTTGATCCCATTAATGGCATTGTGCATTGCTCTCCCAGTGGAACTCGCCATGATCATGGACCGTCTGTATGGGGGAGTGTGTTACGCTGGGATCGACACAGACCCTGAACTAAAGTATCCTAAAGGGGCGGGGCGAGTAGCCTTCTCTAATCAGCAAAGCTACATTGCAGCCATCAGTGCCCGATTTGTTCAACTGCAGCACGGGGAGATTGATAAACGGGTGAGTCCCTCTGATGTTTGCAGCGTCCTATACTATCTTTAAAAATGCAGAGTGGATGTTCATAAAATATTCATTTAAACCTATCCGACATGCTGCCGTGCGTGCGTTCAAAGTTTTCCTCGACTTCCATTTTAACAGTTTTGCCGTCGTCCATTTCGTCTCTTCTTTCTCAGGTGGAAGTGAAGCCATATGTCCTGGACGACCAGCTGTGTGATGAGTGCCAGGGCACCCGCTGTGGCGGGAAGTTTGCCCCTTTCTTCTGCGCCAACGTAACCTGTCTGCAGTACTACTGCGAGTACTGCTGGGCAGCCATCCACTCCCGGGCCGGACGCGAGTTCCACAAGCCGCTGGTGAAAGAGGGCGGGGACCGACCTCGACACATCTCCTTCCGCTGGAACTGAGGCGAGAGGGCGAGGGAGGGAGACGATGCAGGATGGGGGAGGGATCGAAAGGAAGGGGGTAATAAGGGAAGGGGTACGGGCTACGATATGAAAAATAAATGCACTTTTCTTTTAATTAAAAAACAAAGAAACTTAATTTATTTTTTTATTTTATTTTAATTGGGCCTTCTAAAAGAAGTAAATGCTAAGAGAGTGAAATCCCATTTATGTTTTGACTTTAAGTGTGCATGAAGCATATGGATGCATTAGATTTGGATTTAGATGTTTTCTGACTTGACTGTACTTTCTTTTCGTGTTAGCTGGCAAAGCTGCTTACATTTGTTGTCAAGAGTAACATAAAAATTTAAGTGAGGTTCATCATACCTAAATCAGTATACTAACTATGGAATTTGAGTTTAAGAAGGGTGCATTTTCTTACTTTTTTGCTTGCAGGATTAGAGAACAGCTGTACCATTTACCAAAGGTTGAGTGCAAATGGTTGGGTTGAACAGAGGAGGGACACCGTTTCAGACGGTGGGACGGCTGAGTTTCTCAAGAAGCTCAGTGTATAGCATCTGGCCACGTCACAAAACAAAATCTCCCCTCAGTCTGGCACATGCGTTTCGATTGCTGGCATGAGTTTTTAGGTTTTTGGTTTAAAAGTCGACACTTTGTAACCAGAAAGGGCAAACCAAAGATTGGCCGAAAACGCATCATCAAAAAGCAGATGTTGATCTGAGGGTTTTCAGGATAATGTTCCGTCCTCTCGTCATTCGGCGGAGGACGAGGCTGGAGTTGTCTGGAGTTTCGGTTTGTGGGTGTCGGCTAATAAAGACACGGCCCTCAGGGCTCAGGTATTGGCAGTAGTATTTGCTCACTTTATATTGTCAGGGATATTAGCACTGGAAGCTAACATGCTAATGTAGTACAAACTAATGGGAACGCACAGTCCAGTCTCCCTGAGCTGTCCTCATGGTGTACCACTGCACGCTCTACCATGACTGGAGCTTCTATCACAAGTGTTGTGGTTGGATATGGTAGTAGCTAGAATTTGCTGTCACAGAGATAAAGATATTATTTTATACATGGCCTGCTGATTTTTGTACAGTGTTTTATAGCTGATTATTTTGTCATGAACATATATACATTTATTATGCACTACTTTTCTAAATATTTTTTTCAATAGTCATTTTAGGCACATTTTTCACAGATGGGAGAACTCCTTTTGCAATACCTCATTTTTTTCACTTGGTGAAAAATAATTTTGTACCTTTGTTACTAAGAGATCTGCATTTATGGTAAACTTAATTTAAAAAAGAAAATGAATGATATTAATATAATTTTCAATTAGCTTTTATATATTTAAGTGCTGGTAAATCTGAAAATTGTCTGGTGCATTGGTGTGATTCTGTAGATATATTACAAAAAAACCGAGGCTATCATTAGCCAGTCATATATGGATTCTCCTCTGTCCTAATACACATAATTACAGGATCCTAAGGCATGACAAGACCTTTCTAAACTGATTTTGATAGTCTTGAAAGTATATTCTGATATTTCGCTCCTAGGTGTGGTCAATAAGATTATCAATAGGGTAAATGTTTTGGCTTTGGTCAATGTGAAATCTTCCCTTCTATCACCGGAGTGGGTATCAGCTGTTTGAATATTTAGATCCTCTTTCTGGGACTGCCTGTAAGTTCTACTTATTCTTGGCATGCGTAATGTAATACAGAAATAACATGGCTAGTGTTAATGCAGGACCTAATGTAATGCACTAGATCTCCTTTTTCCTTTTTAACTTTCCTTTCCTTGTCTCTTTGAGATCACCTCTCTTGTAGCCTCTCTTTACATGATGGAGTCTGCCTTCCTTACACAGACATGATGTTTATGCAATCTACACAGTGACAACACTTTGGATGCGTTTTGTAACGTAGAGGACACTCAGTAGGACATAGGTGAGGAGACTTGATCACTTGACCCCCTTTGTGATGTGGCATGCTTTGGGACATAACCTGAATGTGATTTAATGTTGCAAGTTAACTTTGAGCCATTATGTGCAATACTTATTCTTTCCAGAAACAAGTCTCCGCAGTGTAAGTCATTTAATTCATAAAAACCATGCAGTCATTTACATTGTTTGTTTCCTATTGTTCATGCTGATGTCTGCAAGAAAAAAAAAATAATAATTTATACCTGAATTTATTTTTAAACATTAGTTTTGTGCTTATTTACTTATTTTGCTACTACCATGCTACTGTGATTGAAAACATTGTGTATATACTAGGTCGATAATGTATTTAGCATTTGCTATATTTTCAATTGAAATGTATAACTATCATTTTGATCAGATTTTTGTTATATTTTTTTGGGTGATGTGTTAAACTCGTTGATGTGTCTAGTTTTTCTAATTGCTGTATTGTGCTCCACATTTTCAGATGAAAAAAATATTGATTATGTCTGTTAGTATTACTTGATTGCAAAATTTCAATAGTTTTTAATTGTATGCTGGGACGGTTATATTTATTAACTTTTTTTTTTTTCTTTTTACTGGATATCATTTTTATTAAGTCATTTCACATTTATACGTAAGTTCCAACTTTTATATTTTCTTCCTGATTAATTTACGCGACAATACAGACGTCAGTTTTTATAGTTGGTTTGTAGTATTGAAGTAAAACAAAGATCTAATGTCATATATTCATTTGCTGCCAACTGTTTGTAACTGTATGCATACATTTGAAGTATTTGTAATGTGAGTTGTTGAACGAATAAAACAGCTGTGAGGAAGAATTCTATGCCTAACGTTGATTCACGAGGATTAATGGTTTCCCCTTTTCATTTTCTGAGTGGTGATTATTAACTTGCCCCCTGAAGGTTTTCATAGTAATTGGGAATCTCACGCCTGATGCTATTGTTGTGCGACAGCATTTTTGGGCACATCTGGTGGGTTATGTTGAATCAGGTCATAGGTATTTATAGGCAGCCTTAGGCTTATTTCAGGCCTTGGTGAGTGCTATTGAGCTCACCTAAACCGCCTGCCGTTTGTCCCAACAAACCTGCTCTAGTCTAAAGAAAATCCGTATATTTTTTTTAATTAAAAGTATGCACATAGGCCACAAAATGTCAACTACAATACACTTAAACATAATTCCATTTAACAATGGCTGAATTTAGAGTACTGAAATGCTTATTACAACAGGAAGGTCCTAAAAAACAGTGGTTTAGTCCTCCATCCAAACCTCAACTCAGAATACAACTAGACATGTTTAGTATAGAGTATATAGAAAATAAAACTAAATGACATAAAAATACTGCTACAATTATGAGGGAACATTTTTACTCTTTACGCCACTGTTTATCGTCACAATTTTTCTAAAGGGCTATGAAATGTGATGCATTGTGAATAGATTAAGCTAATGTAACAGTATAAACATTTGTTAAAAAAAGGCAACACCTTGAGCTACTGCTATATTTTAATGATACTTTCAGTTTAATGCATCAGCAATTATAATGGTACCACAATTAGTAACACTAATATGGGGCATTTTTCTGCACTTACACTTATAAAATTTTGTAATACTTCCTCCATTAACGTCACTGCTTCGTGGGAAAGCTGCTGTAGTTTAGGTTTTAGGGTGTAATCGCACCTGGGTCACATTAACCGGATTACTGCCCCCTGCTGGCTGACAGCGGAACAACGAGCACAAAGTAGGACTGCAGGACAGAAACGACTCCCCGACGGTTGGCTACGGTGAGGTAGAAAAGATGTCTAAAAAGGTGCAAGTTCCCTGGTTTGACTCACTGCTGGGCTCCAGTCAAAGAGAAGAACCACAACCAGACCAAACAGTAGACCGGACCCCCCAGACCAAGTCCCCCTCTCGGCACCAGAGTGGCAAGCGCGGGAACAAGATGGGTGACGTTAGAGGTGGAAAAAAACGGTTCCTTTTAAAAGTCAAGCTACAAAAAGTCAACAGCACTTTGAACAAGAAGGTGGACAACACACCGGGAAGATGGACGGGAGAGCCCGCTGCAAATAACACCAAGACTACTGTGAGCCGACAAGGTAACTCTAACATTAACGCTAATGTTGCTGTTAATGATAGCTTAAATAGGTTAGCTTAAATGAGCTAACTGAGCTAACTCTCCGTAATGCTTGCTGTGGACCAGAGTAAACCATCAAAATAAGCACGAGCGTGTCTTGAGTGGACATAAGAGAAGCACAATACACTAAAGATGGCCCCTGTAAAAATATATATAAAAACAAACTTATTATTCATTTATTTACATCAAAATATATTTTGAAATAGTTAAAATTAGCCACATAAAACAAACTCGGATGAAACATCACACTTTATTAAATTATTCAGAAGTAATGTTTACACTAAGGCCATGACCTGTGATTTGGGGTCAAGTAGATATTTCTTCATTGTATTCGGTCTCAAGATTAATATGAAAAGAAATACTCCATTCCAGTACAGTATCCCTGTAGAAACATTTCCTTTGCGAAACACTATATGACTATAATTAAGTTTTTAGATTAGATTTTGTAAGAAGAAGAAGATGTTTTTTTGTTTGGTGTGCTGTGCATAGGATTGCGTTAAATTGTTTTCATGAAACTGTTTTTGCGTCCACATCCCAAAATCAGTTTCACCTCAAGTTTACTTCACACATGTCCGTCTTATTATCACGAAAACATTTTAGATCACCTTCCAAGGGTCAAAATCTAAAAACCCGATCACTTTGACTTAAAATATCTGGATACATAGTGTAGCTAGCTAGACGATTAGATATCAAACAGAGACCTGCGTTATTCACGTTGGCTGAACTAAGTCAAAAATAAGCTATGAACTAGTATTGCATATTGTAGCCTGAACTGTCAGAAACCTCTTCATTTATTTGTTTTATGTCAGGTGCTGCCACTGATTCGGACTCTGTTGTCAGAGATGTTTTCTTCTTCTCCCAAAGACCCACCAGCACAGCAAAAAACGAGAAGGAGAAGGTAGGACCAATGCAAACTGTACATGTGCAATGCATCATGGGAAAAAACGATACACTCAAAAGAATTCAACATGATGGAACTACAAAATGTTTGCGTGTATTGTTTTTCCTTTCAACTTAATGACAAACCAAACATATGAAATGTGGTGACATTTTATTAGGCCCACTTTGTAACTTAATTTGAATATGACCAGTTCCCCGTTGAGCTATGGCACTGGACGTTATGAGTGTATAGATGACAAAAAGTTGGGCTGTGTGACCCTCTCATAAAGATAAACATTAGCATTAATACGCGCGCTCACTGTTTATCTTCAGCACTACTGTATGTTGCAGCGTCTTTGGAGGTTAACATTAATCACGTGTGTCGCAATCACCTTGAGTTCAACCACCAGTCATAATCCAAAACGATCTATCTTTCATCGGCTTTGAGGCCTACGTACTTTATCTGATATTTACCTATTCAGCATGTTTGTTTAGATAACACACTACTATGTTACTATGATTCAACTTGGACTTTAATACTCGCCAATACAAGTCAAAGTAATCTTGTGTTTCTATTAAATCCATAGTCCTTTATTACAGAGGACATACGACACGTCTCAGTAGGAAAAGCACAGGCGTAAAAAAGAAAATGAACGATGGCTGCCTTTGATTATAGTACACTGCAAAGGCTTTGTGGGACACACAGAGTGACTGGTAATGTTATCAGTAAATCCCTGCGCTTTTCCTACTATATCGTTTATTACTTCCTCCTCCTTTTACTGGGAATATGTCCCCTATCTCGGTAGGCCAAGCTTGCAGTTCTTAGGACCATCTCCAAGATGCTGAAGGAGAACCAGCTTATCCGACAGAGACTGGCCACTGTCAGCCGAGGCTCCACTGACTGACTGAAACCATTGCAGGTCACTGAGCTTCTTTCACTCAGAGATCTCATCAGAGTTTCACATCAAAGTTCCTACTAGTTGATTCATTGAGTTCCTTAAGCATGGGATGTTTAAAACCATCGTTACAACAAGGCATTAAATAGTGGTTCATCTACATTTATACGTGTGTGTGTGTATATGTATATATATGTATATTATATTATATAATGCATTTGCCAAAGAACAGTCATTTACACAATGTTCAATTAACAGTGTTGTTTTATTAAAAGAGTCCATATTCAAATCAGTCTGGTTTCATCCTCAGTTTCATGATGAAGTCAAATTAAGGTTTTCAGTTACGTGAGTTAAAATACACATAAATGGAGTACAGTATAGTGACTGCAGCACACGCGACTGAGGCTGTTTCAGAGCAGTATACTACATACTGTAATGTGTACTATGTAATGTATGGAGAGAATATTATGTACACATTGACAGTGTACTACAAACGACTGTTTTGTAAAATATCAGTAAGTTGAGTTGTATGAGATTGAATTGCTGTTAATGATATTGAGTTTAACAACTCATAGTACACCATGTTGCAGGAATTATCGTTATATTATTTCAGATAAAACCCTCTTAAGTCTCCACCAGAGGGCACCAGCTCCTCTACTATAAATACCTGAGTGGTAGTTTTCAGCTATTGCTCACACAACCCTGTATACTCTCATACTGTGAACTCTCCTTTTGACGCCTCGCTCGCAAACATTTCACCAGTCAATTTTAAAGTAACATCAGGAAACTAATACATTTCTGTACCTGTTGATGGTGCAACTTCCTCGCTGTATTAATGATTATAATTTTCACGATAAAAATGTAAAAATAAACATTTGTTACGTTTCAAACAGTGGCCTGTGTTGTGCCTCTATGAGTTGAAGAATATTTTGAGTGTAGATTTTTATAATTTTTTATTCTCATTGTTCATCAAAGGTTTCAGTGATGAATGTGTCACTAGAGGTTTTTATCAGAATGTATATATTACTGAATCAGCTTGAGAGCAGCATGTGGCTGTGATTATTTTAACAGTGGTATAATTGCTGTTAAACCACGGGCAATTTACTTAAAATTGTTCTGCAGGTTTGTTAATGTTTTGATTGATTAGCCTCATTGCCTCTGTGTTTGGAGGCCCGTTGTTTTACCCTTTTCTGCTCTAAACACAACATGACACATTCACCAGAGTTCTCACTCAAATGCAGAGAAGGTTAGGTAGCTTCAGAAAATGAAAGACGCTTTCATTCTGGTTGCTTTCAGACAGGCAGTTTGTTGTCTTTGTTCAGGGACTAAATTGATCAAATTGACTCTGCTAAGTTGAGGGAAAAGCCCACCGGCCCCAATTCAAAGTGTCAGACGCCCCACGTCTTGAAATCTCATGTGCAGGACAAACCTATACAGGAACAATAATGTGCCTGCACAGCAGGGTAGGTCAATATATTGGGTTTGTTTTTTTTAAAGCCAACTGTGATGACCCCTCCCCTCCACTGGGGGTTTCTTGTCCTGTGGGCTGGCTCTTCTTTGTCTCTCAGGATGCTGATGGTCAGCTGATGAGCCACCGCTGAGCCCGCTGTGGTTCCAGCTATACAGTCTCAACATGAAAGACCTCTCTTCTTCACGGCTGCTGTTTAGTTTAGTTCGCTCCACACATGCCGACATTACTGAATACTGACTCTCGATGTTTAAATAAATGTGGTTTATTTATTACTTTTCACTCGTCTGGTCTCCCATTCATGTTGCAGCCTTTGAGCCGGGCTGTAACACACGTTAACGTAAGTTATGACTCCCTTTCATCATCGAATATAAAACTAGCTTATCTCGGTTTTTCGATTAGTTTAAAGCACGCCATCGTGGCATCACATGATAATTGACATCATAGATGAATAATTGTTAATATTCAAATGTATTTCTTTGATAACGTGTTAAGCTAGCTGATGTTATAAGCATCTTACATTGGAGCAAACAAAGTTGTTTTTGACAATCTTTGATGGATTCAGCTTTGAATGAAGTCTTCTTCACTGTTTAAAGTCGGACATCTCTTCTTTTGGGTTTTTGGCTTCGGGAAGGTGAAAAATACAACACTCTTAATTATGAGGTTATCTGCTTCAGCCTTGCAGGCTCCATACACCCCGCTGAGAGCTTGAAAGGCCTCCTGCACCTAGTTAGGGTTGCTAATGAAGGATTGGATAGTGGCTGTTCTAGGGAGGGGCTTAGCTTAAGGTCAGTTGTTGCATTTGCAACAATTTGCATTATGTTTAAACAAAGCGATTCATGAGCAAGCTGTTCTCTCATTGGTCAGAAAGTTTTGCCTCAAAACGCCTCCTCTTTCTTTTTATTCCTTCTTCGTCATAGAGCACCAGCAGCATGTACTGATAACTGTTTTCATTGCTTTCATGTCGTTAATATACCAGTGTTCATTAAATGAACAAAATATCCAGCCTCAGCCAGCAACTAGACTGCGACTAGAAAACAATGTCGTGTTAGAACCTTAACAGAAGACGTGGCACCGGCCGGTCGGAGACAATTGTTCTTCAGACACTGAATCAGTTATTATAGAATACAGTTTATTAGATAAGCCTGCGTTCTCACTGGGAACAAACCCCTCCAGAGTTCGAGTGGAGGTGAGCCGAGACCCCCCTCTCTAGGTCCACTTGTTTTGCAACACATCCAGGGTTTTTTAATAAACAGGTAGTCCAAACGAGCTAGGTGTGAACACACAGTTTCATGAACGTGTCCTGAAGATCACAGGCCGGTGTACTCTGCAGCCAGAAGAGCTGGTGGGTTTTAAATCGGTAAACAGACGCTTTATCGTATGTTTTTACAGCATTAAGGATAAATGGCTGTTGGGGTTTTGATTATCAGTTATACAGACTTTCTTTATCGGAGCTGTGGTCTGCACGGAGACCGGCACACTGTGGCAGCTGTACCTCCAGACCTGCTCTCTGCATTGTTTGTGTGGACAGAGGCCCCGTGATGTGGTGCAGTTTGAAACAAGCTGGTTTTGTTGTACAGGACCTGTTCAGAAAATAATACAGTCAGCAGAAACAGTGGTGGAGAGGAGACCTGTAAAATACACTTAATTGTAATTGTTTTATTCAAGCAATAAAGTATGTTGTGTTGTAAGTATTGTTTGGGCCTAGCTATGAATTCATTTAAACATTAAGTCTCCCTCTGTTGCTTTCAAAGTCTCTTTTTGTCTTGTAAGCAGCTTTCTGAGGTTGGAGTGTGCGTTGGGTCTATTCAAATACTAGCATCCTAAACGCTTTCTTCACCAACATTAGAACGTATATGAGATAGACGTCTTTCCCATTGAGAGTGTGCCGTTCAGTGGCTTTTCTGTTTTTTTCCCCCCAGTGTGTCACGTTCAATGTCTTATTAATAATTGATTACAGCTTCTTAAATATGAATAATTACAGGCTCTTCACATCCTCTGCGGTAGCAACAGGGGGCTTCGTCACTCTCTGCAGGAAGTGAGGGCACAGCGAGCACTAAGTTCACAGCCCTGAGAAGCGGAGAGGTCCGGGCGAGGTGTTGCTGTAACTTTGATCCGAACTAGAGCTGGTCGCTGGGAACCGCTGCGGAGGAAATGCCCCGGAGAGGGCCAGCCCGCCCACACACTAATCAAGAAACTCATCAACTGATTAGCGAACAATGGAAATAATTGTTAGTTGCGGCCTTAATCAGAGCTGGAGCAGATGAATACCCGTGAATACTGCAGAGTCATTTGTCCCGAGAATTAATGCCGATTGTTGCATTTCCCACTGAAGGTAAAAGCCAGATGTTAATGGGGTGTTCGTGTGTTTAGCTTTTTTGTCCAGTCTGAAAGGGGCTCTAGATACAGTATCCGTATGGTGATGCTTCTGAGAATCATTATGTTTTAACACCTACTGCACCACAGCCTGACCGAATCATCTCAACGTGAGAGACAGGTTCTAGTAACGTCAGGAGATTTGAGAGCTGCATTGGTACACTTCAGATTCTGGCATACACATCTTTTTTTTACTCCGTCACGTCCTCATGTTCGTTCAGTGTGCGGTTTCACAGCATGTTAGCACTTCCCTTCCTTTCGTCCCTGGAAGAATGAAAGGATTATGAAGACAAATGTGATCACGGTGCCTCATGCTTTATATAGATACAAACTCCTTAAGAGCATTTGATTATGCTCGCTTCCACACGGAGTTGGTGGTGTTGACATTTGCAGGAAAACAAGTGTTGTCAAAGACTTTCATCAGCCTTAGTTGAGCCAACAGTCAGCATCCCTTTCCAAGCCAAGAGCAAACTGCTGTTTGAAGACTAATGTGATTCTTTTAGTTCTGGTGACATCTGCAGAGAAACAGACGAGACATTAACCAACCAGGCTGTCCACCGAACCTTCATTTAAACAGTGTTTCACACACGGCAGCACAACGGCGGGCGACAAAATTAAAAACAATTGGTTCACGAGTTCTTTATGTATCTGATTAGGTAGTTGATAGGTAATGTGTTTTTTAATCAGATTATAAACAGGTTATTTTACAGACATCATCTGTACTGTACTCTCCTCAGACTGAGATATTAATGCATTTAGAACAACTTCAAATCATGTTTGTGTCAATTATTTTCAATCTCTACATTCATCTTTACAATACAATTTAAAGTATAATATTTTAATACATAGACATTTTTCTCTATTGGCATCAGGTTGTAAAGCATGAAAACAGTTTTAAAGTTTTAGCAGCCAATAGATCATAGACACAATTATCAAAGCACAATACCAACTCCCATTTGTCGTCATTGGATCAATATTTGAATGTGTTATTGTGAACACGTGCTGTCATTCTGTGTGGGCTTTACTTTGTATCACGGTGTTGTAGCACACTTATTCCCTGCATCGCTAACAATGTTCATTCATCTTTTTTTTTGGGATTGCATTTCAGCAATATATCGCCCATTAAACTGACTCTTGCAGTACTAACGGCTAGATATTTGCATGTGGAAGAGGAAGAGTTCAGTGACACGAAGTAGCTGTTACTTCCTCTTTGCTTATAACATGCAGTGCTTAATAACCATTCAGCGGCACACTTACTGATTGTGGTCGTGTGTGCGTGTCTTTTTTCTGTCGCTTGTGATCTTAATCTCAATATTTTCCAACTGTCAAATGTGATCTGAAGATGTGACTTCATTCACAGTTAAAGTGCTACTAGATTGGGGATAGTGTCTCACGTACATTTGCATATCTGTAATTTGTTGCGGTGAGACGGGGATGTAGCGTAGCCGCGGTGCATTCGTCAGTCAGAGGATTAGTTTAATGTGTTTTGGCTTTTTTAACATAATGAACTGACTTTAAACAACTGTGTGGAAACACAATGAAGAACTGAAAGATCCATCAACTAAGCATGAAGTAATGATTGCACTGACTGAGGGGCCTCAGGAAGCAGTAATGAGAAAACACATCTTACCACTTTCAGCCTCTCGGGAGATAATTACCCTCTCAGACTGAAGCTAGTTTGTCCTTTGCAAGTTGTATTAAGATAAATTAAAGCCCTGATATCCTCTGCATTAAATATATTTGCAGTCAATAGCCATGTTGTACTTTTGTTACCTCAGTTTAATGGCAACAGTGCTACTGTAAAGCCCTGTAGCTTCATTTTTCCTTTGTAGTACAATGTTCCCCCCCATGGATCATGTCAGACTTCAAATTGTAACGTTGATTAAACCTTAATGTACATTAGCTTAAGGGGGCACAACTGATGTCCTCTGTGCCTTTTGACTGTTAGGGTGTTGGAAATGCGTTGCAAACTTGGGAGGTACAGTCATTAATATGTAGAACAGGACTGCAGTGTAAGAAAAGTACATTGTCAACGCCATGCGTCACTAAATAAACAGTTCTGGAAGTGGAGGGTGTCAGCGTTGTAACACAGGACTCGTATGAAGGCATGCGGTCCAAAATGTACCCCCCAGATAAACATCTTCAGAGCTCATGTTACTTTTAGCTGCAACCATTCCTACCCTGTACTTATAAAGACATTAGACATGAGTTGATATTGTTCCTTTCTTTTTTATGGGCCGTTCATGTTGACTGTCTTCAGATGAAATATTAATATTAATTCAGTCTGTGTGTAGCAGTAGTTAATGTGTTTAGCTTTGAAAATAGAAGTAGAGGCCAACCTCCCATTGTAAAACTGTTTGGAAGGTTATATTACCATATTTCATTTGTGAAAATACAAGGAATTATTTTGTATTCAGCACATGGCTCCTCTTAAAAAAGATTTTACAGTTGCAAACTGTAGACATTTGAGCCACGTGTGTGTACATGTATGTGTGAAGGTGTGTGTATACGTACTCCACTCGTCCCCTGTATGTCTGTATTTTTTAGTCTAAATACTGATTGAGAACTGTTTCATACAGTTAGCGAATTTTAAATGATTTCTTTCGTATTGGAAGCCCACTGAAGTGACACGTTGGCCACTTAATTGATTTGCATGTGTTTGCAGGAGAGCGAGCTCATGCTGTGGGAGCACTTTGCCTCACGTGGAGAATAATGATGTGGAGGCGCTGGGGAGTCGAGCCCCTGATGCCACTGTAATCCTGCTGATTACAGAGAGCACACAGCCGCTCTGAGGGCTGATCACAGAGCTGTGGACAGCACACTCCACTCCAGTCACCTCACAGGTGGCCGTTTGAATGTGTGGGCATCTGTATACAAGACAGACTCTTATGGTAGACGAGGAGACAGACATGAGAGTAAAGATAGAAACGTGGGGGGCAGACTATAGGACACAACATGCAATAAGCGCAAACATTTTGCATCATGTTTTCCTTGGCTGAATGAACACTTAAAGGAACAGTGTGTTAGGGGTGTGTTGCAGACTGCAGCCAACTAAATACCAATCTGCTCACCCCTACCCTTCCACGCATGTCGGAGAACTACGGTGGCCTTCAGGTAGGGATAGTTATCTTCAGGATTTTATTATTACAAGGAGCTTCTCTCATCACTACTCTGCTCTTCTTCGTGACTAAATAATCCCTATACATATAGAAGGTTTAGGTTAGGGTAAATTTAGGGTTAGGGTAAGGTTAGGTCGGGTTTTTTTCCCCATACTGGGTGCATTTAATCTCACTCAGAAAGACATTAAACACGTCTGCTATTCATGACAATCTTAACATCCATTCCCCTTTTTGACTGTTTCTTAAAACGCTGCCTCGTCTCATCCCATCACGGAGTGGTTAGAGGCCGTAGAGCTGCTGCTCTTCTTCTCGTGATGTTTCCTAATACTCTGGAGCCCTACAGGTATGAGCTTCAAACAGGCACGAGACGCTTCCGTCTCCTCCAACAGAGCAGAGACTGGGACTAATCGCAGCGGGCGCCACACACCTCAGGAAGGTAGCAATTTTCCATCATTACTGTTAAATCCCGCTTTAAAGAACCGGATTCCACAGACCTAATTACAAGGTGTTAATAATAACAATATAATGACAGTCATTTTAAAGCCTGCCCAAAACCATAATCCATTTCCCAACTGACTCTCGCATCTAAGTGTACGGTTTCTCTATTTGAAATTTTAAAAGCACCCTGATTCTTATTGATTACCATTGTGATTACCCCCACAATCGGTGTGTCGGGTCCTGCAAGTTGGGGCTTGAATCAGGAGCTCCGTCAGCTGTTAAGTAGAAATACAGCTCTTCAGATGTCACACTGATGCTTTTCATCCTGGTGCTGCCGATGCTCGGACAGACAGCCAGGCCAATCCACCAGCCTAATTGCAGGATGGAGTAGACAGGGGATTGATTTACTTGATTTTAGTAGGTTTTTATTCTCCAAAAAATACCAGGCATCAGCCTCAACCAATATTCATGCACATTAATTCAGCACTGTACTTTCAATGGCCGCAGAGCGTTTGCAATTTGCAGAGTGAATAAAATACGGTCTGTTACTGTCAGTTATGATTAATCCCTCGTGAACTCGTCTCCCCTGCATAATTACTGCTAGATGAGGCTGATGTGCAGCTGACCTTTTTTTTTGGGGGGGGGTGGCACCACAGAGATCCCTTCCAAAGCGCCCCAAGCACACCGTCCAATCACAAGTCAGGACGCATCATCCACTGAAACTCCAGAGAACCTCTCCCAAAGTTTTTTTTTTTTTTTTTCTTTTTCCAGCACAACTTTGTCAACTTCGTAACAACTTCCTCCGACTTACGCTGAATGTTTGCACTCCGTGAGGGAAAAGTTATGCGTTTTCTGGATCGGACTTAGATACATCGACCCTACAAACGGAGCATGTCTTCGCCCGGAGACGAGTTGTCAACAGACGAGGAGGTACAACCTCCGCGGACGCAGAACCGCGCGGCGCAGGTGTCCTGCCTGCCCTTCAGCGTGGAGGCGCTCATGTCGGACAAAAAGCCGCAGATTGTGACGGACAGCAAAGATGGAAGTCGCTCTTTGAACGATGAGGCGCGCAGGCCGGATGACTTGTCCCAGCAATTAGTATCTATTAAATCAGAGCCATCGGAACGAGGGGGATGTGCGTCCTGGATGTCCAGCCCCATTAAGATGTCAGCACCACCCAGTAAGTGATCCGGGCTAATGTCTGGATTTGAAGATTTACTAATACAGATGTATTGTTAATAATTATATTATCGTCGTTAAACGTCTTTTGGTGCCTTAAATCACCCGAGGAAGGATCTCATCTAACGCGCTCTAGAGAAGTTAATGAAGTTCATAACTGCCAGGCTATAAGGAGAGATGGGCTCAAGTCTAATAAATATATTAATCAATATATAGGTTCAGTAATGTTTTAAGTTAAAGAATAAACTGAAAGGGAAAAAACAATTTAATATTTTTAATTCTGGTATTTATAATTGTAATTTAGAAATATTTTGTCTGTTTATGGCTGCACCTGATGATCATTTAAAAAAATAGTTTTTAAATTCAGATTTTTTATTGATTAATCATTTAGTCTAAACAAATTGTCAAAAAAATAATGGCAAATAGTCATCACAATTTGCTAGAGGTTAATGAGGTGATGATCAACTGTCCAAATGGATATAATGATAATCTTATTACATTGATTTAAAATGGAAAATAGCAAACAGGGATGGTTTTTCACTTTTCTGTGAAAAAAGTATCATTCCGTTATCAAAGTAAGAAGACGGAAACTTGAATAATTGATAAATGGTTTCTGCCCTTATTAAGTTATTTGGATATTAGACTAATTAAATCGTATATCTGACTCCAAGTGTAAGCCTCACATCTTGCCCATGTCCTCTAGGGAAGCTCAGTCCAGCGGTCTGCTCCTTGAGGAAGCACAAAACCAACCGCAAGCCTCGCACTCCCTTCAGCACCATGCAGCTCCTGGCCCTGGAGAGAAAGTTCCATCAGAAGCAGTACCTGTCCATCGCCGAGCGGGCCGAGTTCTCCTCCTCTCTGTTGCTGTCCGAGACCCAGGTCAAGATCTGGTTCCAAAACCGGCGAGCTAAGGCCAAGAGGCTTCAAGAGGCTGAGGTGGAGAAAGTCAAAATAGCGGCTGGCATCGGGCCCAAAGCCGTATTCCACCCAGGCTTCCCGTCTTTAGGTTTCCCCCTCAGTGTTGACCTGCATGCTGGATCAGCGGCACTGTACGGACTGGGCTGCTCGTACGGCCGCAGCCCCATCCTCCCTGCTCTACATCTGGCCATGTGTGCCTCGCAGGTCGGCCACGGCCTGTTCCACCTCTCCTGAGGGGAACTGGCACAGAGTGATGCGGATGTGTTAAAAACAGAAGGACATGGGTGTATCGTGAAGTCATGCACCTTATGAGAGACTTCATTAAGGACCTGAGGTGGAGCCGAAGCTTTATGATCTTCTCTGGTCTTGTCTTTATTGATATCCTTTTGCAAAGATACAGAATCTTGAAGATCCTTTCTTTTCTGTTTGCCTATCCTGATTCAGCTTGGGTCACTGAAAATGAATGGAATATATCAGGCCACGCATATATGACTGTTGTCCTGAATGGCAGATTGCATTTGTCGCAGCCTTTTTGATTTGCTTTTCCTACTCTTCTTGTATTTCCTGGATGATTCCAGCATTGGGAATTTAAAAAATCCCTTGTTAGCCTTAAATATGCGGGGATATTATACATCATACTCATCTTAGAACAATAAGAGAATGGCCTTTTGGCCTGGAGAAGTGCCTTCTTCCTTAAAAGCCAAAGCATTCCCAATGACATATTTATTCACTGCAGTCCTTAAATTCATTCACATCACAATGAATATCTACATTAATATGTTATTTGTTTGACATTACATTAAAGCTGTTATTTAAACCTCTGTTTTGTTCTCTTGTTGATCTCCACACTTAACTGGTGAGCTAGCTCTAGCTTAGCTCAGATACAGTTGTGTAGCGATACGCAACCTTTAATGTGTGTGTCAGCTCTCCAGTTGAGTCTGACTTCCTGCTGCCTCCTCATGTGTCCTCCACATCGAGCACAATGCTCCGGTGCTCGCGAGCTACGTTTCTTCCACAAATTAAAGACCGCCACTCTCATCACATCTTGAGCAGAGTAGGGGCACTGTGAGCTCCACCAGATTGATTTTTTTTTTTGTTTGTTGACATTTAGTATTATAGATCACCTTTATAAGTGCAGCTACTCCCAACATCAACCGTCACTTCCCATCTATAAATCTTATGGTTTTCACGGAGGACATTTTAACTTAAGAACAGGTGAAACTTATAACACAAACGATGGCAACGTTGCATTCAAATATCCCAGTAAGCCATGACGGTGGGACGTTCATTTTATTATTTACACTTTTTCTTTTGCCACCGTTTTATGTCAAGATGTATTAGCCTGCTGGATTTTTAACTTGTGATCATGAATGATTTAGTTTCATCCTGGACAGAAGTAACTGCCCTGCTCATTGCCTTTCCTACCTTAGTTTGCATTTATTGCTTAAGAAAGTATGCAAAACTTATATTTTTTAAAGTTTAGATCCTGTTGCGTCGTACTAATTTATAAAACCATTTGTCTTTACACAGTGATTAGTCCATTCGATAACAGTAAATCATTTTGGCTTCACATCAGTGTAGAAGTCTTAAAGCTATATTGACCCAAAGAGGTGAGTTCGCAGCTGAAAAATCTGTTCTTCCTGCATCCAGCGCCGTCATTTCACGTAACAGTGACGTAGATGGACACAAAGAAGAACTACCGGCTATTTCAGCTTGGATCTGGGTGGACGGGGGCGCGCTCTAGATGCCGCTCAAAATCAAAACTTACTTATTCTCTTTACTGGCTACGTCTCCAACAGCGAGAATGGCATCCCGAAATATGAGTGCAAAAGATGTTATGGACGAGGATACTTTACGGCTAAACGTTTTACTCGAGCCAGAGTATACAACTGAATAAATGCAGGGGAGAGGGGCCGAGGCCGCGGCTGCTTTAGCCGAGCAAGAGGATAATTCTGTCGAGGGCCCCCGGGCATCAGCAGCTCCTGCCCTTGTACATGTCCCTGCCGGCACGGGAGAAGGGAGAACTCAATAGATCACGCACTGAGGAATTTATTGCTTCAATTGACTGCATCTACCATGAACACTTATTGGAAATCCAAATAAAGAGAGTTGATTGTTCATGTATGATAAATTGATATTTTTCTGTGTTTGGATGAGTTTTTTTTTTGTTTGTTTTAATTGATGTGACAGTGATCTGGTGTCTCCTGGATCAATAAAAGGAATTTAAAAACCAAACCTCTTACCGCATGTTCTCTCTGCTCAGTTTCCCTGCTTGCCCTTTGTCCATCTCCCTGATGAGGAGATCGGGATCAGGTGTGTCTCTTCCCACACCACCACCCTGCCCCTTACAATTGTAATCAAGGAACTGTTTGAAGTATGGAAGTTTTTCACGCGGACAAAAAATAGTCAAAAGGCCGAGCTGTTCAGTTTACTAAAGTTTACCTCATACATATGGAGAAGTTCAGATCCACTGTATGCATCGCGTGGGCGGATGTTCAACTGGGTGGCCCGGGTGGGGAGGTGTTGCACTCTCAAATGAATATTTATCCAGCCAAATGTCCTCTAAAGATGTGAAATTATGTCTGCAAATCTGACTGTTTTCTGCAAATGGCACACCTCACATTGTCTTAATTGCAAGCATGTGTTTTCACGTTGCTCTTGGACACCACAGAGGTTGAGATCTATTCGTTTCATGTGAGCTGTATTTCCAAACTGTATACTTTAAATGAACTTAGTCTCTCTCTCTGTGAAGTGTGTAACAACATTATGCCGGGCTGTCCCTGCAGTCCCTGGTTTAATTGTCCTTGTCGCTGAATTCTGATTCCAACGCTCTGTTAAATTATATGTGGAGACTTGGTGATAACAGCACAGGGCATTATATGGTCGCTCTCTCGCTTTCTCTCTCCCTCTGTAAACTTGGGAAAAGCTTGTTACCATTAGCACATATTTCACAGTCCATTTGCTTCCCTCCATTTTGAAATTAGGGCCGGCATTAAGCTGAGAGTGAGGTCTTTAATGGCTTTGATTGCCCAATAACCTCAGCCTCAAGTTTCAGATGTTTCCAATGTGAAACCTTCGTGGAGGAAAAGATCACAATCCAAAGTGGAGCAGCTGGCCTCTAAAGAAGAAAACGAGGGGTTGAGTCTTATGAGTAAAAACATTAATATAAAAATACGTGAAAGGAATCAAAATCAACATAAAATCTGAGTCTGAACCGCAGGAAGAATAGTCAATGGGGGTTCAAGTCATGCAAGATTCATATCCTCAGTGAGGAAAGGGTCCAGAAGAGCTCATAGAGGCTTGAGGATAGGTTCACATATCGTAACACAATACCCATGCATATATGTAAATTGAAAGTGATTCTAGTAATAATTCCTCCTCTCCATACTGGCCGTGAACATATTCCTACCTAACTCGATTCCAGTTCAGGGGATGGGGGACAAAATCCACAATCCTCTGTTCTGTGCAAAAATCCTTTCTTAAGTTATGCTGATGATAATATGAGGCATTGAATAACACAAATATAGTGTGTATTCTCCATATGTACAGTCCTTTTAATACCAAAGCTTGTGTTTGTGTTTGCCTGGACAGTGTTTTCTTGCTCCATGAATTTAAAGGGGTGCTAAAAGAACTGAACTGAATCGTAGAATACGTTTTTTTCTTACACTGTAATCGCTGTAGGGGGCGATCTTCTCAGGCCTGGTATGGACGGACAGGAGGGACACTGGCAGCAACTGGTAAGAGCAAATGTGAACCTATATCAAAAGGTCCGTTTTTTGCTCTGCTTTTGACCACAACTGAATTGTTACTGCTCTATCTATGAAATCTCATCCTAACCTGAAGATCTTGCAGTTGTGTCTTAAGTCCACTAGATGTAGCAGCCTCCCATCTGTTGCTGCGCACCGTTTCCAAAAAGGCCACACAGTCCTGGCCGCTCTCATGCTAACAGACTCATTCTTGCCATTTAAAAGATACTTCAGAACACGTGAGGCAAACGATAATATCATCTTAGATAAAGATATACATGTTATCTAACCTGCAATTTAACAGGCTCTTAGATAATGTCTGTTAAATTCATCATGAGTGCCCTGGTGAATAAAAGATGAAACTCTCATGCGTTGTGCATTGTGACGGTGGTAAATGGCAGGAGTATGGGGATTGGGGATTTCTAGGGTTCCGTCGTGCATTTGGGTCTTTATACATGCATCATTGCAAAGCAGCGCTGCATCAACTCTGCTCCGATTGAGAATAGAATTAAATCTGATTGAGAATGAGTGCAGTGAAAGATTGCTTGGTTCCACCTCTGTTTTATTGTGATAAATGCAGATATTCGCACTAATATGCAGCCGTCTAATTACTTCTATCACACTGGCGTCCCGTTAAACATGACTGCACACAATTTATGACTCCGTTCAATCTGTTGAAAATGTGTTAAGGCAAAAAAAAAAAAACACAGCAGTCAGAGACATTGTGTTAAAGGAAGAAGAAGAAGAGCAAATTTGGGGTTTTCTCACTGCCCCTCGCCTCCCCTGTCCCAGCCTGTTAGGCAAAACTGAGATTCGGAGGAACATTTCACCATCGAGCTGCACGCAGGAGCAAAACTGAGATGCAGTACGCGCTTCATCGCACAGCAGAGATACACACAGATTTGAGGATCGCTTCCCACAAGGGTGGCAGTAATGTGAGATGTGACAAATAAAAGAGGGGTGAGGAACAGTGAGTGTGTGTTTTTTTTACTCCACACACCCAGAGGAGTAAAGAATTGAAATTTGTGTTGTTCGAAGTGCTGCAATTAGAGGACGCGCTTTCATCTCGTCTTCAAAGCTGTGGAGCAGGTGTGCTTCCCTGAACAATCCCAGTTCTATATTCCATCTTTTTTTTGTGTGTGTGTGTGTGTGTGTGTGTGTGTGTGTGTGCGTGTGTGTGGATTTTCAGTTTCTGCATCTCTGAACACTGTCTCCCTATATTTCATGTGGCATAACAGGTAGGAAGACCCATTAACAAACAATAATATAATTATGCACCCAGTCAACCCTCATGACTTTGCTGTTGTGTCAATTTGTGTGCTGTTGAATAAAACGGCAAAAGAGCGCATGCTGCACAGACTGTGGAGGCAGGCTTACATACAGTAACAAGGTGGCAGATTCCTCGCTGGGAGAACTTGATCTCAACTGAAACACACATGCTCAAACAAACACAACAGAGACCGACCTCGTCCTCGGAGAGTGATCCCACCTCTGGCAGTTTCTATCTTTTGTTTCGTTCTTTCAACTGGTTTTCAAGAGAAGTTTCCCTCAGTCAGGTCGGCCGAACGACATGACCTATTTAAACATAAAGACACACCTTAAAAGCTTTGGCTTTGAGGTTATCAGACAGAAAGCTTTCTCTGGGGTTATGTTATTTTATTTAATTCTTTTTATTTTAAGATCTGGGTCACCGATGGGGAACGAGGGGAAGAAGTCATCACAGAAATGAGAATAATACACTCCAGGATATTATTCTTTTTTTTTCATCATTTGAAATACTCTACTACTTCCCCCTCTCTCACCCTGTGCGTTTATCTGTCTCTTCCTCTAACTCTCAACCCCTGTGGATTTCTTTTCTCATATCCCAGGGTGTTATCGTAGGGAAACTGTTCTCACCCCCTACAAAGCAGCACAGGCAGCAGCAGACTAGTATTTTGTGCGCTGACATGATTGTGTTTGTGTCTGTTAAGCCCCGATGCTTTTTTCAGGGCCTGAGCTGATCACATCTGTCCTCAACATGACTGTTGACCTCTGAGTCTAAAGAACATCGTGAAGTTACATAGCCACTGTCTACACTACTGTGCATGCCATACATAGGCTACTGTCCTCTTTTCTCCCGCTTTGTCTCAGCCTAAGCTTAGTACCATATAGATTTAAAGATTTTTTTCATGGTTCGAAGGTGACTCTTCCAGATAAGACACAGCAATGTCATTAGCGTCTCGCAGTGACATCCATAATTTGCCCCGTGGGAGGTTTGCATCCCCTGTTTGAGCCTTTTTTTTTCTCAGAGCGGCGCCATCTGTAGCCTTCACCATTGTCCGGGTCTCCTCACAAAGCTGTGCGTCGGCTTAGTCTCCTGAGATCCCATGAGTCATCAATCTCCCCCGTGGCCTCTATTGTACTGAAGGAGATCCAGCCCTCCAACACTTTCTGGTCACTTAATAACACACTTGCCGACATGAGATATTCCCCCAGATACACTGAGAGAAAGATTCACACCGACACATGCAACGGGGATTAAATTCCACAAATGTTCTGGACGGTGAAATCTGAGCTATGGTAAATATGTGAAAGAGAGAATGTGCTGTAACTCTCGGCAGAGGCTCCGTTGAGCTGTCTCCAGGTTTCCACTTTTGTTTGAGAAAATATCTGATGGCGTCTCATTGTTTCTGACTTGCATCTGATATCTTAAGTTGCATAATTCACCATCCATGTCATGGAAGTTAATCATTGAAGATGTTTATCGTTTCTGTGGCGGATAAAATAAGAAAAGATAAGTGTGCTGGCTTTATCTATGGTGTTTGATTTGAAATTAAGAGATTTTAGAATTCAGCTTGAAGAAGAAATTAGGATATGTGTGCCATGATTTGATCACAGTAAAACATCGTGATAGGACTGTGAGAGGTTTGCGCTTGGTTCTTTTTTTCCATTTTCCATTCACATGTACACATTTATAAGATGTAAGACATGTAAATGTGCCCTGGTAGTCTTGTAAAGCATGGAATTCAGCAAAACGGGCTTGACCGCCTATCTGGTCACATATTGAATTATTGATAAACAGAAGGTGGGCTGAGCAGGGGAGTACTTATTCCTCAGAAAAACCATCCGTCCTCTCTTGCTGTCCAGCACTCCCCAATGTCGATGTACAGTAAACCCTTTGAATACAAATCCTTTATTTAAATAGATCGTCGTTCATGTATTTACCGCTGTTGTTAGCCACGCTAGCGGCTCTCTGATCTCTGTTGGTAATAGTCAGTTGGTCAGTCAACCATTTTGGTCCGGACTGAAATATCTCAACAACTATTGGATTGCCATGAAATCTGCAGAAATATTCATTGTCCCCAGATGATGGATAGTAATGACTTTGGTGACCCCCTGACTTTTCCTTTAGTGCCACTAGCAGGTTAACATTTGTGGTTTTGAGTAAAATTTCTCAATAGCAATTGGCAGGATAGCTATGAAATTGAAGTCCTGACGTCCCTGATGAACTGGCACAGAGACAGGCTACACAGGGTTTAAATACACTCGGGAGGTGGCGTTGATTAGACACAGGTGGGATCAATAAGGGGCGGGGCAGACAATCACAGTGGCGGGAAAACGCACAGAGGCAGGAAGTGAAGTTACCTGAAATGAGAGGATTATTAAGTAACACAAAATAAAACAGGAAACAGACAAATGATGACATAAGAAAACACGACCAATCTTGACAAACCCGTTGGCATCACACTGGTTCCTTTGACAAAAAGCGAATGGGATTTTTCCATTGTATTCTGGATTACTGCAGAAAATAAGCTCTGGCAAGTTTATGATACTTGCACGTTTTGTTCAAGATAATGGTCACAAATGAACACCACTTATGATTTTGAAGTGTACAATTGCCAGAAGTAAAAAGCTAAACGTTAGGCTAAAAACAAACTACACCATGGTCGCATGACTTCCCCTGTCCATGAAGCTAAAGACGGACTGTAGCGTGATGGCGTTTTTTAAGACACGTAAAAGCTTCAAAATTCATAAGTGAATATTTACTGATGTTTGTTATGTCTGCGATCAAAACGTAAAAATCTCGTAAGCTCGTATTAACCACAGACCTTATTTCAGGCATCTAACCAAAAACCCATTCAGGAAACCCATTAACTTTGAGACGAGGGAACTGGAAGTGTAAACATGCTGACTCATGTCTGGGTTTTAGGATTAATAGTGTTATCCTGCATTCAGACACTGATGAGTAAGACAGCTACAGAGAGATCTGTCCACCACAAAGCAGGCTCTGCTGCTGAATGAACTTTCCATCCATCTTGCACCGGAGCTGTCATGGTATAATATGGCATCAGGGTGGTGTAAAGAGTACAGAGACCTGGGTTCAATCCCCCAAAGCGTCCGCCTCGCTGTGGTGTCCTTGACGCCCACACTGAATCCCCTACAGCCTCAGGGAGGCTGTTCTGTAACCGACCTCGACCTTTGACATCTGCGTGGACGAGCAGCAGGGAAAATATTTTTTTCCCTATGGGAGCCATATCACATCGTTAGATGCACAGCAAGCCCTAAAGTGGCTTACAGCAGGTTGCACGGGTTACAGCAGCATTTGGTCAGCTGGCGAGTTGTGAGGACAGATGGCTGTGTTGCTGGTGGTGGGCTCATCTCCTGGTCTGTTGTTAGTGATTCAACAGCTTTTAATTAAAATCAAATAAAGTAACAGTCTGTCAGGTACAGCCCCCCAAAAAAGCTGCCAGACGTCCTTTCGTGTCTGAGTTTATCTCTTAGTGTTATCATTGGAGGTGAGACAAAAGGCCAAATTTTTTTTCACATGATTGAGGAGTGTGACACTCAATTAAACAGTTATGTGGCAGAAACAGAGGTGGTAAAATGATTTGTGGTTCTCTGGCTGCAGCCAAATAAAAGGAACCAAAATGATTCATCCCACAGTCTCCCAGCTGGGTCCCCTGAGTGTGTGTGTGTGTGTGTGTGTGTGTGTGTGTGTGTGCGTGAGTGTGCGTGTGTGTGTGTGTGTCTCTGAGCATGATTGTATCCGCTCGTGCTCGTGTGGTCACATCTGAACTTTCCAGAGGGTAAAAGACGCTCCTGCTGTGTTCCTGTTTGACAAGTCCCTTCCTAAAATAGAACAGATCGTGTCTGCTGTCTGCTTCTCTTCTATGGAATTGAAGAAAGAAAGAAAAAAGAAACGGACAAATGCACAGTCACAGGGCCATCCCGCTGCATTAATGGATGTTTGAGGTGTTTCTATTCCTGGATCATTTGAGTGAAGCTGTGTTGTCCTGACTCCCCTCTTTGGCCATGTGTTCTTCTTGATCATTATTACCGGTGAATTAGGATCAATTCAGTGCATCAGCTATTAATTCTGCCTGCATCAATCTGATAAAAGAGACAAATGAGTCACTTTGGCTTCAGGAATGAGTCCATTTTAAAAGGCTTTGACTCATATTACTTGACTTTTAAAATATTAAAGCACCTCACCCTGGCGTACATCATTTTTGTGAAATGCAGCTCTGTTCTCACATCATCGCCAAGCACTCTGAGTTTGTTCTCCTCTGAAGGGAAGATTATACTTTGCTCTTCATTATGACCCAGTTGGTCAGCGCACTGAAATGTACAAATCTTTCATTTCAAAACTCCCCACAATGCAGACAAGGAAAGCAACCTGGGGATCTGTGTTGCTTCGCTGAACCTATGAAGTCCTATGAAGCATGGCAGCGTTTGTGCTACACAGCAGTTTTCAACTCTATAAAACTGCTGCGTAGAGTTTGTAAAACTGCCAGAAATACTCTGTCAATCTCCTCAGCCAGCTTTGAAGGCAGCACTGTTTGTTATCCCCTCTTAAAAGAAAGAACATGTATGTATCAATTGAATTCATGTATGTTTTTGCCAAAAGAAAATTAATCAAATTGGTATTTACAAATTCCAACCAAATGGTAAAAAATACTCTGTAATCAATCATGACACTAGAGTTGAATTTGAACACGATCCCTCCCCTCTCGTACTTCTCTCATAGTTATAGGACCTCACAGTGTTCATGAGAAATATAGTTGTAGTCTTCCAACATGGCCTCTGAGCCCCTATTAATGGTACGAACAATGTTAAGCTCCAATGATCAGCCAAACACCGCATATGGCTCTCATTAACACAAATAAACAACAGCACATGTTTTTCGTGTCTTTCTGAGACACAGTTCCTTCAAGGAGAGAGTGGACTGTAACTGCTTCAAAGCTGTTTTCTTATCGTCTTTTCTTGTCACAGTCTGCTCCCAGTTTCTTCCTCAACTCTCAAGGGGTCTTGCTATCCCGCTGTCCTTATCTCCCTCCCCTCTCCTCCCTCCCGCTCTTTCTGTCTCTCTGTTGGGGATGTTTGTGCAGCTTGTCACCGCACCATCACTCGAGTGGGATGTCTGTCGCCGAGTGGTCTTCCTCCCGCTCTGTTAATCCCCTTTTCAGAGCAGAACCTAAACAAATGTGCCTGACTTTAATGTTCTCTCGGGAGTTGCTAGCCATATGATTCTAGATTCCTGTCCTGTCCTTCTGTTTTTCTTTTTTTTCCCCCACACTGTCACTAACTGCGCTCTTTGCATGAATATTGTGACATTTTTAGAAAATCTAAAATGTGATTTCAGATAGAAGCAGACAGAAGGGTCTACACAATGCCTTTCTAAGGATATAGCCAGGATGTCAAACTGATTCAGCAGCAAAAGCAGGTTAAAAAGACAAAGATTTAGAAGCTGCAGCCCACAGATCACAGTGTAAATGTGAACCACCACATCAAGGTTTCAATTATTCAAGGATAATTTGTTTTCAATTTGCGACACACAGTTGCAAAATGAAATGGAGGTGTAGCCGATTTGCTACACAACAACAGCACCACAAGTTTTTACGTAGAAACGTAACATTTTAGAAACAAATATGTCCTTCCAAACTCTCCGTGTAACGAGTATCACTAGCATCACCCTGGTCAGAGCTGGCCGATGTTACGTTGGCCATTCTGGTGTTTGTTGTGCGGGACTTAGCAAAGGGTCAATTGAGCCAGAGCTCTGAAGTATGAAGAAATTCATAAGTAGGTTACAAAGGGGCAGAGATACAATGGGCTGTCTTCAGACGAATAAGACATTGTAAGGGAGATCGTGTAAGTACCTAAACAGTGACCATGTGACCTTACAGTAGCAGTAAGCTAGATTTTGACACATTTTTATGAACTTGCATGAATCACCACCTCATGTGGGCGTTCCAGTGAAAACTGAAACTGCAAGAGTAACACATAACCATTACTATCTACAGTGCGAGTTGTGTCTCTAATGATTCATAGTGTTTCCTAAGCAGCCTTTGGCAAAGAACCATCATATGTCACCTGCTTTGTCTGCAATTTTTATTCAATAATGGCTGTATTAACATTGGCACACATGGTATGGCATCGGCTCTAATCCTCTCATCAGACTTCCCCTCCTGTTTCTTAAGCCCAGGTGGAAGAGACAACTATCTCACTGTTCCCCCGCATAGTTGTCAGTAAAACACTCTGTTGTTCTGTCTCTTCCTGCTGCTGATGTTGTGCTTAAAGAGATAAGACACATCTGCTCTGCCCCACAAGCTAGCTGATTAGCATTTGCATCGTCGCAATTCACCCATAGGGCACCCCACCAGCGTGAGCATTAACATTGGCATCATTAATAGCATGATCTCCACTCAGAGCCGTCTCCGCCAGACAGCACCTCTCTAAGCTGCGGAGTGTGGCTGGAGTGGACATCACTTCTGTTGAAAAATGCTGTTCATCAGCCAGCTTAATTTGCACCCGGTTTATTATTCAATGTATAATTGGATCTGCTTTCACTGACTTGGTTTAGTACGGATTTACTGCTTCGGTGATGTTGTCTACTCTGCCACACTGACAATCTGTTATAGGCCAGAGATGAGGCCAATACATCAGATCTGTCTTTATTTCTCTGGAGGATTTGATCGGGGGCCAAATTTAGCAAAGACCCAGGTCAACTCATCTCCATTTTCGGGCCCATCTCCAGTAGAGGTCACACCATGACACAGTATGGAAAATATATAATAAGTGTATGAGGGATTATATTCTATTATAGATCTATATTTAGTTCAGTTGATCAAGACCCCACAAATAAAACTAAACTAAAAACAACCAAACAGATGAACGAGGTAGTTAGATGAGTGAATTCATGAGGATGTTTTCGGAACAGTTGCCTTGTTCTTCTCATAAGGAAGCCTGTTGCAGCGTTGTGTCTTGCTCTCACTCACTCTCACTTCCTGCCACTTACAGATAGTTGACAAATGATAGGAAAACCTTGATTAAGTAGCTGAAGCAACATAACGGATGCAGATGCAATCATACAGAACAGGAAGGGTCGCTGAATGACTTGATGCGATAAGAATGATGTGCATTGTGTGATCTGATCCCAGTCACGATAGAACTTAACACGATAACCCCTATGGGAGATTTTGGAGCGATTTTCTCTCCACCACCGTCATGAAACCTTCAGTATAGTTTCAGACACTTGCAGGGTATGTTAGTTTTTCATTTAATCTGCAAAGTATCTTTATATTTAAAATGTATATTTTGAAAAGTGCTGAAAGTCAGGAAGTCCCCGTTTGATGTGCCCTCTCTCTCTGTAATCATTCTTTCTCTCTGTGTGACTCTCCCTCTCCCCTCGTTCCCTTGCTCCTTTCCCAGTGGTAGGGTCAGAGGGCCTGTCCTCTCCACTGGAGCCAGTTGGAGTGACGAATGGCAACACGGCACTGCCAGCGGCCCGCAGCACAAACAGTAAACAGAGTGAGGGTGGAGGAAGAGAGCGGAGGGGTGTGATAAGAAAGAGAAATGAAGAGCAGGAGTAAACCAGGAAGAGGAACGGAGGGGCTCGCCGCTAAGGACGAACAATAAAGGTCAACAGCTGTGCAGGGCGACCTCGTGTCTATTTTTGAATCAATGCATGAAATGCGTTACATTTTTTTATTTGTATTCCACGGATGAGCAAACGACGAACAAATTGAAGAAATTTCCCCCTCGATGAGAGACTGCTTGTTGCAGTAGTGGCCTGATGCGAGCTTGTTGATCTCCCCCTTCTTCTCTACGAGTTAAAAATGAATACGGAGCATCTGTTGACCTCAACACGGAGACCACACACGGACAAACAGAGCGGCAGTATTTTTGAACATGCAAAGTGCACTCATGTCTGTCAGCATGTAACTGTGTTGACGCACTTTGGATGGTGTGTCACCAACGCGCTCGCTCTCAATTATGCTTATCTTGGTGTCGTGTGCGGTATTAAAAATGCATTAGACTCCAGCGCAATTATGATAGCTCTGCCAGTTGTGAATAATACATATTTAATGGAGAGTAATACGGATTATTGCAAACTGTTTATTTGCATTTTAATTCCGTGAGATCTCGACTGAAGAGAGAGGGTGGCAAGGAAATCATTAACAACATTAAAAATCCACTTTCACGTGGCCAGGTGTGCCTATAAGCATGTGACCGTAGAGGATACTTCATTATGGATGCGACAGCAGTTTGACTTTGAAGGTACTTGTGGGGTTATGATATTTCCCAAGCATCCTTTGAGTCTCCTTCTTCAGTAGCCATTGCTTGATACTTACATAAGACTCTGTCTGTCTCTTTGCCCCTTTCTTTCTCTCTCCCTGTCTCAGTAAATCATTCCCCCAGGACCAGTCATTAGCATCATCTGAAGTTGCCACGTCTGACATCGCTTCTCCGACGTGCCAATCTGAAAAGACAGTATCGCTTTGAGAGTCTCACAAGCTCCAGTGCAGCGAAATGATAGCTAAAGCTAAACAAACTGTGTGTTTTACAGAGTGCGGTTGACATTGCAGGGACTCTGGGCCGGGTGCTGGAGCAGGTGATAGTAGCGCTGCGCCACACACACATAAACACACACACACACACGCGCACACACACACCCTGTCGCCACCTCAGCCATCACTCTGAATGATGTCAGTCAAATTAATTGCTGCTTCCTTCCCGTGGCATGCTTGAGGTGGTTTCACAGAGGCAAGGGCAGTCCGGGGCCCAGAGAAAGTGGGCTTTTATAGGACAACTCTGTTTATTTGTGCGAGACAGAGAAAGAGTTATCCTCACAGTATTTTGCACTTAATCAGATTTCTAATGAGCAAAAACTCAATTTGATTAAACAAATCTGCCCTCTAAATCTTTTGAGACTTGCTGCTTAATGAGAGTGCTTCACGACTCTGTAATCACTTTAAAGTGTTTTTGTAACAAGCTATAGCAACTGTTTTACACTGAAATTAATCTGATTAAGACTTTTATGATTGTTGAAGACGGGGCACATCTGCAGAGATATTCATCAGGTCTAGTAAACAAAAGCGTAATACTTAATCAACTTAGATTTTGATTTCATTTATCATTTAAGAAATGTGTGGCAGATCGCGGAGGGAATGTTTAACTGGGTCTCGCAAAAATCCCGTCTGTGTTGCTGCTTTGCTCTCCCTTCACACTTCAACTACCTCCGTCTCCCATCACTCCCATTCAATCTGAATAAATTAGTGCGTCAAAGTTTACTATCACCTCTCCGTGTTTTAGCCGTAACCCAAAATGTATGTTTAGTTGTAAGGTATTGGTTGTTGCAAGAGTTCAGTCAATTGTTTGAGGGTGAAAAAACAACTTTAGTGCAATGAATGAATTAAAGAAAGCCAAAAGGTGCCAAAGCTCCTGGCTACTCACGACTCCAGATTGGGCCTTTCACTTTACTGATGATGGCGGTACATCACCAGACGGAACAGACCCATGAACACCAGAGTTATGTCAGAGTGAAATTTGGGAAGTGAGACACAGCTGATCCCGTTAAGTTTTACCCTTTAGACTCTGGTGTGAAATGTGCTTCGGGAGGTTTGATCTGTGGAGGTCAACGCTGTACAGCCAACCACACACACACACCACACGGTCTATTTCACAAAACTTTACACATGGACTTTTATTAAGCTGTGCTTTGAGATGTTTCCATGCGATGAATGTAACAAAACAACATGTATTCGTTCGACAACTGCACATTCTAAAAAGACTGTTTTAGCCAAGTACAAACATCTACATCTTTAGTTTGTGTCATGAATGGTCCCTGTAGCTAACGGATGAAGTTAGCACATAAAAAAATAAATGCAGTACGCCGAATTAGAGGTAACTGTTGATGGTGAGGGCAATGCATCCTGTTCCAACGCGCAATGCTTCAGTTTATAGGATCATTCCCGGGTCTTAGCTGTAATATCTGTCTGTCGTGATAATATTGTACTCGCTGAGTTAAAGGAACGGTTTGACATTTTGTGAAACTTGCTTCTTTGCTCATTCCAGATGATCAACGCCACTCTCGTATTTGTGAAGCCACTGCCAGGAGATGGTTAGCCTAGCATAAAGCATAGCAGAGCTTAGCATAAAGACTTGAATAACAGTGAAACCGCTAGCCTGGCACTGGTCAAAGGTCAAACATAAGAAGTAGTCTCTAACTACTTTACTTGTCATATATTATTTGGCGGATTCAAGTTGTTTTTTTTGCAGGGTTACGTGAGGGATTGTTCTTTGTCCGGGCGCCATGACTTCCTCGAGTCTCAACGTCACTGTGAGGTTAGAACATATTTCTTTAAAGGGGAAAATATTCCACCTTTTATGTTGCTGTCTAATTAATGTTGCTGGTAAATGTAGTCAACTGCAGCAATTCCTCTGTCAGTGCATGCTACATTAACCGAGAATGCTGAGTTCTCCTGCAGTACCATGAAGGTGCCTACATGTACCAGGATGCAATGTGCGCAAGCTTCTTATTCCAGGTGTTCCTGCCAGAAAAACGTATTCAAGCCACTTAAACCTACCAAAAAAAAAAAATCAATATCAGCTTCAGTGTATCGGCTTTATTTAGAATATTTTCACCGCTTTGCCTTGCCGTCAGACAGCCTTTTAGCGACAGGGAACTGAACTGAAAGTGAAACTTCTCTCTGCTCTCTTCAGAGCCGCAAGACTCCGTTGACCTAAATGGTGTAGATAAGTTTTACTCTCAGTTCAGTTCCATGTCGGATAATATATCAAAAGATAGCTGCACTTAACTATTTTGTAGCTTCCAAACATTTAGCAGAATGTAAACCTTAAGTTGACGCGTGTTTCTGGTCCTGAGCACACAGCTCACACCGACACCGCTTAGGTGGGTCTTTATTTTAGGTGGGTCTTTATTTTAGGTGGCTAAACCACGTTTTGCTGCTGCAACACATAATCCTGTCTAATTCTCCAAACTGGGGGCGTGCTGACCACAATGTAAGTAATACATTGACAATACATTTTGGAATTAATTAAAACTAATTATGTGTTAGTCCTTATTCTTTCTAACTTCTATTTTTTTAACGAGCTGTAGTGCATGACACGACACACAGTTTCCTTGCGCTATCAAGGATTATAAGTAACATTTTAGGTATGCTGACCTAAAATGACTTGAAAACTTGGTTTTGTTTGTGTCTTTAATAATCTGGTTTAACTGTGGGCAGAATTTTAACTGGTCTGATCATCTGGCTGCTCCTGTTTCATGATGGTATCAGTGTTCCCAGATGTCAGCAATTACTTTAGGGAATACAATGTTATCACAGCCGATAGGAACGACAGCCAAACCCACAAAAACGAGACCCATGTTGTTAAAAACAGAGATTATCCTTTAATTATTCACTTCAACAAGCTAATTAAAACTGATTTATCATAATTCAGTCAGTTACAATTCTTTATCAGCTCCTAAAATAAGCACAATAGTCAAAAGACACCACAAATCAAGCAAAGCCTTTGCTCGGGGCTTTGCCTTCTCCTTCAAAGAGGTCATCAGCAAAGTAATACGAGACACTCATCGATAAAACACTTTCAAGCAGTGAAGCAAATAACTTATGAGGTTTCTGTTGAGTCCATTTGGTTTAAAGTTATAATGATTTGACATTTGGATGAGATATACAGTTGTGTGAAAAAGTGTTTGCCCCCTTCCTGATTTCTTATTTTTTTGCATGTTTGTCACATTTAAATGTTTCCGATCATCAAACAAATTTAAATATTAGACAAAGATAACACAATTAAACACAAAATGCAGTTTTTAAATGAAGGTTTTTTATTATTAAGGGGGAAAAAAATCCAAACCTACATGGCCCTGTGTGAAAAAGTGATTGCCCCCATAACCTAATAACTGGTTGGGCCACCCTCAGCAGCAACAACTGCAATCAAGCATTTGCGATAACTGGCAATGAGTCTTTTACAGCGCTGTAGAGGAATTTTGGCCCACTTATCTTTGCAGAATTGTTGTAATTCAGCCACATTGGAGGGTTTTCGAGCATGAACCGCCTTTTTAAGGTCATGCCACAGCATCTCAATCGGATTCAGGTCGGGACTTTGACTAGGCCACTCCAAAGTCTTCATTTTGTTTTTCTTCAGCCATTCAGAGGTGGACTTGCTGGTGTGTTTTGGATCATTGTCCTGCTGCAGAACCCAAGTGCGCTTCAGCTTGAGGTCATGAACAGATGGCCGGACATTCTCCTTCAGGATTTGTTGGTAGACAGCAGAATTCATGGTTCCATTTACCACAGCAAGTCTTCCAGGTCCTGAAGCAGCAAAACAGCCCCAGACCTTCACATTACCACCACCATATTTTACTGTTGGTATGATGTTCCTTTTCTGAAATGCCGTGTTACTTTTACGCCAGATGTAATGGGACATACACCTTCCAAAAAGTTAAACTTTTGTCTCGTCAGTCCACAGAGTATTTTCCCAAAAGTCTTGGGGATCATCAAGATGTTTTCTGGCAAAATTGAGACGAGCCTTTATGTTCTTTTTGCTCAGCAGTGGTTTTCGTCTTGGAACTCTACCATGCAGGCCATTTTTGCCCAGTATCTTTCTTATGGTGGAGTCATGAACACTGACCTTAATTGAGGCAAGTGAGGCCTGCAGTTCTTTGGATGTTGTTCTGGGGTCTTTTGTGACCTCTTGGATGAGTCGTCGCTGCGCTCTTGGGGTAATTTTGGTCGGCCGGCCACTCCTGGGAAGGTTCACCACTGTTCCATGTTTTCGCCATTTGTGGATAATGGCTCTCACTGTGGTTCGCTGGAGTCCCAAAGCTTTAGAAATGGCTTTGTAACCTTTTCCAGACTGATGGATCTCAATTACTTTGTTTCTCATTTGTTCCTGAATTTCTTTGGATCGCAGCATGATGTCTAGCTTTTGAGGATCTTTTGGTCTACCTCACTTTGTCAGGCAGGTCCTATTTAAGTGATTTCTTGATTGAGAACAGGTGTGGCAGTAATCAGGCCTGGGTGTGGCTAGAGAAATTGAACTCAGCTTTCCAAAGATGTGATAAACCAAAGTTAATTTATGTTTTAACAGGCGGGGGCAATCACTTTTTCACACAGGGCCATGTAGGTTTGGATTTTTTTTCCCTCATAAAAACCTTCATTTAAAAACTGCATTTTGTGTTTACTTGTGTTATCTTTGTCTAATATTTAAATTTGTTTGATGATCTGAAACATTTAAGTGTGACAAACATGCAAAAAAATAAGAAATCAGGAAGGGGGCAAACACTTTTTCACACAACTGTAAATTGTGAACCGGCATCAGCGATGAGCTGCAGTTCGACAAGCTGCATCTTTCCTGTCTTGTGTACATTCACTTCCAAAAGAAATTCAGACCACGTTTTCACGTGTGTCGACTTTCCAGAACGTTCCTTTTAAAATCACAACATTAATGGGTTGAGCCAGATGTGAAATCAAATCTGCTTTTCATTCTTGCGTTAACGTGAAGTCACACGTTGGATGTACTCCACCTACATTGCTCATGTATGAAACATGGTTTGATTTGACCGCTGGACTCCTTGCAGCGCACAACATGTAAACGTAACGAGTAACGCTATTTCTGTGCGCTGTCATGTAGGTTTGCCGCAGAGTGCATGCTGGGTGCTGCATTTACACTGAATTCGGAGGAGCGTGTTGTGACAGCGTTTGTGTTTGTGTGCGTGTGTGTGATGGTATTGAAGAGAGCGGTGTCTGACAGCATTAGGGTGTGTGCTGCCCAGTCATGGGATTATGTATCCCAGGGGCGTGTCAGCACCGCTGCGCTCCCAGGTCCCTGGCATAACAGCGGACAGTCTTAATCTCAATCCCCTAAATCCCCCTCTCCTCTTTCAGGAGCGTCTTCTGCTCGAAGACAGTGCAGCGACCACGGTGTGCACGGCAAGCGTACTCTCATTGTCTGCACACGGACGGGCCACTCGCCTAATGCAAACAGGGGTACATGTACGGTCACCGTATCCTTCAGCCACACTAAGAGTCTGCACAGAGAGCGGCGTTCTCGTTCGAAGTCGATCAGACTGGCCTCTACAGGAACGCTGGGACTCAGTATTGAGGATGAGTCAGTGCTGTGAGAGAGTCATTAGTCATTTCTTGTTTAGACTGACCGTCTCTAGGTTGTGGCCTCCAGGATACAGTTTGTGGCAGCCCAGCAGGATGGAGAAGGCCTTGCGGAAATCTGCATTGAAGGCATAGATGATGGGGTTGAGGGAGGAATTAGCCCAGCCGAACCACACGAACACGTCAAACGTGGTGGGGCTGATGCAGGGGAAGGCCTCCCCTCCGCTCGATTCCTCGCAGAAGGGCACCATGCAGTTGAGGATGAAGAATGGGAGCCAGCAGCACACAAACACTCCCATGATCACGGACAGCGTCTTCAGCACCTTGGTCTCCCTCTTGAACGTCATCTTGAAAGAGCTCTCGGACTCTGCGATGCTGGAGCCGCCGCAAATGCTGTCGTGTCTGTTCTTGGCACTTTCGGCCGCTCGCTCCAGGGCAGAGATCCGCCTGATTTGTCTGTGGGCAATGCGGTATATCTGGGTGTAGGTGGCCACCATGATGGCCACAGGGATGTAAAAGCTTATGAGAGAGGTGGAGATGGCGTAGGTCCTGTTCAGGCTCGAGTCACAGTTCTCTGGGCTGCGATACGATGTAGCATTGAAACCTGAAGAGGACCCGGTGAGAGGCGTGTAAGATTTAGTTTGGGCCTTGTGCCAGTTGAGCTGCACGGGGATGAAGGAAATTAGCACAGACAGCGTCCAGGCCACACTGATCATCACATAGGCCACTTTGGGTGTCATCTTCCTCTCATAGCGAAAGGGGCTGGAGATGGCCCAGTACCGGTCCAAGCTTATCACACAGAGGTTCAAAATGGACGCCGTGGAGCACATGATGTCAAAAGCCACCCAGGTGTCACAGAAGGAGCCGAACGGCCAGAACCCGGCGATCTCCGTCACCGCCTTCCACGGCATCACCAAGATGGCAACCAAGAGGTCCGACACGGCCAGCGAGATCACAAAAAAGTTGGTCACTTTGGAGCGCAGATGCCGAAACTTGGTGACGGCGGCACAGACCAGAGTGTTTCCCAGCAAGGTGGTGAGGATGAGCAGCGAGAGGAAACAGCCAGTCAAGACGCGCCTCGACGGAGCCTCATCCAAAAAGCCAGAGTCGATGACAGTTGTAAGGTTCGTGTCATCCATCCCTGAACATGTGCGGGTCGGGGAGAGTTCAGTTACGTCATGCTGAAAAGTCGTGCTACATCATATCCACAGGATTAGAATCTAGGGGGCTCCTGTGCTTCAGCCTTGCAAACAATCTCCATCATCGTATCTTCTGATGAATGCTGAGGGATGAGGTGTTTGAGGCAAACCCCCTCCGGGCAGGACATTTTCCCCCTGACTTCGTGAGTTAGATTCGACATCATTTGAGCCGCAGAGGTAGTGGTAACTCAATTCCTCTGTGTGATTACCTGAGCTCTTCTGTCTGCCCAGTTTGTTCCCAAACACTGTAATGTTAGGAATTCTCTGACTGCCCACTCACGTCATCAGCGGTCCTGTGGGTTAAAGACATGAATTATACAACGTTGGATACATCTGTATTAATTTAGATAATTGTTCCTGTCTTGTAAAATGCAACTCTGGTTAAAAATACTTTTATTTTAGTTTCTTTTTAATGTACTCTCTGATTGCACGTGCACACGTATGCCATACAGACGATTATATTGTGCATTGGCATGCTGATGTTCCGATTTCAAACGGGAAGAAAATAAGGATGTTCCCATGAGTGTAATGTTATTATTAAGGCATGTCTGATAAAAAAAGTCACACACCTCCGTATACGTGCATGCATAGCAAAAATCTATTTTAATCTCCATCATCAGATACTACTCACCTCTTACTCACACGGACGCGGCCAGCTGTCAATTGATTTTATATTTCAAAATAAACGTCCCATCGCTTCCACGAGAACTTTGCAGTCAAGTCAATCCAAAGGGCACCCAGTCTCCATGTCCGACAAAACAAACCAGAGCCCCAGTATATCCTCGATTGGGTCCACATCGCTGACTGTTAATGAATTAATAACACACAGACAACAGTACTCAAATGTCACACAGCCGTCAACGCTCTCGCTGCGTCGTCCTGCAGCCTCTGCTCGCGTCTGCGGCCAAATCCCGGAGACTGTGCATGCGCTCCTGCGGCTCAGACTCACACCGGCGCTCTGACGTAGCCCCATTCAAGAGAAAGTGCAGTACGGATGAGAGCATGTGAATGTGGCCCCTTCGGCGACCAAATCCAGTTAAACTGCCCATAATGTACAGCACGATGCAGCAGGCAACACATGTCTTGTCATGAGTGGCCTCTTGTGCAGAGTTTAGAGGTTTAAAACATCATGAGTGCCGATTAAACCCACCTGTTATCAGCAGCACTTTCTCTTAATTTGACCCAGTCAAATCTGCGCCGTGGTGTAGTTTAATTAAATTAAGATGCAGGTTATAAAACTGAATCAGGACAAGGGACCTATCACGCGTGGGCAGTGGCGCGCTGAGGCCACCTAATGGAGAAAGAGAACGTTGCGCCTGTAATCAAGCTGCACGGACATACGGACATCTCCCCCCCCCTGAAGGATTTTACTTATCTGCAG
The DNA here is from genome assembly GCF_004355925.1 of Anarrhichthys ocellatus. Lineage (NCBI taxonomy): Eukaryota > Metazoa > Chordata > Actinopteri > Perciformes > Anarhichadidae > Anarrhichthys > Anarrhichthys ocellatus. The sequence goes on from NW_022280049.1 coordinate 3,656,395, forward strand.
GTTTATGATGACTAAAACAAAAATGTTATGAAAGAAAAGACAGATTTATGCTCAAACAGAAGATTAAATCAGAAACTCACATTCTTCATCGATCTGTGGCAGAGTGTCATGTGCAGACCAATGTCACCTTCAGCTGCAGTCAGCATCATTTCCCTCTGACCGATAAATCGTGCACCTCTTGTAAAAATCCTGGCAATGTCTGTCAGCATGCCCATAGTAGTTTCATTCAGTTCAGGCTGGTACCTTGCATGCAGAGCATCGTGGGATGCAGAGACAATCGTGACATGCCAGCTGTCACCTTACAGTGATGTAAGTAGCTCTGACAGGAGGAAAAGAAACAGCTTCCTTCTCAAGCATCCACACTATGAGGCATTTAATGAAGCCATGGGACTCAAGGAATGATAATGATAAGAAAGAACATACGGTATGTTACCCAAATATAATTTTCCTTTTGTTATTGCCCTTACCATATCTCACTATGTTCTGTAATGCTTAATCCAAGTTATACAAAAAATAAACAACTCTGACAATAAATGGTAATATGATAATAGGGATTTCTGTATTCATTTATGACAAAGAAGTAATATTTTAGATGCAAATCTAGCTTTTGATTGATCCCAAAGAAACAGAGGATGAAATGTGTCAATTAATTGCGATGTCAAATAATTAAAAATTAATCATTAACTATTTTGATAACCCACTGATATTCCGTCAATATGGAATGTTTTTTGCTAAATTGCTAAACGTTTTCTGCATTCAGCTTCTCAGTTGTTGTTTTTTGTCATCTGTGATGGTAAATTGAATATCTTTGAACTTGGATTGTCAGATTTTATAGAAAAAAACTATCAATGGATATATCTATAAAAGTCGATGACAATACAATTAAATGTTTTTTTCTTGAAACAATAACAGGGAAGACGGGGACAGATGTCTGCCTTTATGAGAATAGCTCGACATTTTGGAAAATACATTTCCTTGCCAAAAGTTAGATGAAGCAGATTTATACTACTTTGTTTGTTCATTCAATATGAGGCTGCAGTTAGCTTTGCTTAGCATAGCATAGCACAACTACTGGGAATAGAGGGAAAACATCTAGCCGTGCTGTCTATAGCCCACAAACGATCACGTTATATGTTCACTCAGTACAAAACCCAGAGTATAAGAACAGCAATTTCTTATCCTGGACTATTTATTGGCCATGAGCAGTCTTTTTTTTGTAATCACCTGATTAGTGAGCGTTAGAGGTGCTGGAAGGTGGATTTTTGTCACATTCGGACAGAGCCAGGCTAGCTGTTTCCCTCTGTTTCCAGTCTTTATGCTAAGCTAACAGGCTGCTGGCTGTAGCCTTGTATTGAACAGACAGAAATTGAGAGTGGCATCGACGTTCTCATCTAACTCTGGGTAAGAAAGCGAATAAGCACGTGTCCGTTCCTTCCTTTAACTTTAAACACACTTACACGTACGTCACTTAATCAAATGTTTGATATGTTAATTCAAGTTAATCCATATCTGTGCTCTGCCTACCACCTCCCCTTCAAGGACCATCTTAAATTGGCCGAAAAGCCTGTGAATAAGTAAAACATCAGTGTCCTTTTCTCCCTCTGTTTAATATGATCGTGTGTTCTTTGTTGTCATTCTTTTATAAAAAGATGTTCTTCCCTTTTCCCAGATCTTTTTCTGGGATTCAAAGTGCTGCCTTGCTCCAAAGACACAGCAGCCGGACAGTGTTGAGAGTTCAAAGGTCAGAGGTGAGACCAGGGATAGACAGGCAAGCTGAGGTGCATTGTGGGCCCACTTCAGAGCGTCTTTCTCCACCCGCCTTCTGCTCTGCTACTTCTCCGTGTTAAAAGGTGCAGCTGCTGCTCCTGTAAGTCGTGTCATGCACAAGAAGACTCACTGATTTAAACTGACCTTTGTCTCACCTTGTGCTGCCCGGTGTTTGTGATTTTGTGTGTTCTTAACATTTGTTTTTAGTGATTGTTTTTACTGTTTTATGGTTGTATTTGTTTATTTTTTAAATATGTTTTTATCCTTGAAATGGACTTTGTGAATCGTGTACTTTGAAAGGTGCTATACTAAATTTAATAATTATTATTGTTATTATTATTATTGTTGCTATTATTATTTGTGTTGTTATTATCATCATAATAATAATACTAATAACAATAATAAAGCTATTATTTAATAATTTTCTCTCTTCTGACACTAGGATTCGACTAAGGAGATGAGAGGCGTGAGAACAGACAAAGCAAACCTCAACTGCAGACGCCTTTCACAAAGTCTGTCAATCATCACACGCTTCCTCATAATACTGATACTGCCGATACAGCTTTAAGATCTCCTGTGCAGCTGTTCCAGTCATGACGAAACCCGTGAGTGCTCTTTGTCTGATATGGGATGACAGGTAACCAGCCACCCTCAAGACACACACGAGCTATGAGTAAGACAGCTGAGAGCAAAACAAGCTGTTTTAGGAACCACCATGTTAGAAAACCTCAGCCCTCCGCTGCTGCTGCTGCTGCGTGTTTATGCGTTCATGTGTGAGTACATAGCCTCGCATATTTATCAGTCATGCATATCTATGCAGGTTCATTTGAGTCCATGTGTGTTGTTGAGTGCTGGCATGCAAACATGTCACATTGTACTGCTCTCCAGATGGGTAGAATAGATACCAGAGACAGACATTCACTTTACCTCTTTCTATTCTGTAAGAAATGATCCAGACTGAGTTAGTCGCTTTTTTCTTTTCTTTTGGTATCCAAATAGTGTAACGTTGTTTGTTTGAACATATCAGTTAAGGATTTACAAATACTCAGTGTGAAGAAATTATTAAATTAGTTTCTTTATTTGACGACAGCAGCACAATATTTCTGAACTGAAATAAGGTTTTCACACAGTGAATATTACTTTGTCACATCCAATTGGCTGATTACATCATAGGAATGTCTGAATGAATCTGTAGTTTTATGTAAATAAATTAATATATTTAGAAATAAATAGACATAAATAATACTGATAAATACATGAATGCAATTTTTGAAAAATTGAAAACTGCATCAAAATTGAAATCTAATACATTAATTTCAAATAGCTAATCAGAAACAATCCAAGCAGCCCTGTAACAGAACATCGTAGTCTTCATCTTTTCCTTGAGTTGTTCAGCTTCGTGAGGAAATGGATGTACGGTTGAAAAGGCTTCTGACCTTTGCTTGTGCTCGGCCTCATTCGGCATTTGTGGTCAATCTGGAAGAGAAACGGAGAGGGTTGGGGATTATATTGCACCTGGATACCACGACTGATGCAGCAGTCACAAAGTCGACAGTGAGAACTCAGTGTCTGTCAAGATGTCATGTTGGCTAACCTCTGGTTTCGTGTCCAGAGCCTGCAGGCCTGCCTTAAGTTCTTGGAGAATATGCTCGCTCGCTGTGTGTACCATCACATTGTCAAGAATGTGCTTCAGCTCCTTGACAAAGACACTCACACAGGAAGACTGCAATTGAAAATAACATACTAGTTAGGTTATCATACCATCATACAAGGCATGTGTCATCGTGAACTGAGCTCAACGTAACAAGGAGATCAGAGTGCAGTCTTGTAAAGGTGCAATACTTACTGCATTTTTGTTCATATACAGCATTGGCACGTGCATCACCTCTGGCTATAAGGACAGAAAATGTATTAAATGAATTTATCAAGCACTGGATATTTCATGTTTCAGATTATGATGTCAACAGTCATTGAGAGACATGAGAGCGAAGCCACTCAGCATGTGTGATAGTACCAATGCGCTATACTTACCAATGTGATACTGCCGTTGTTGAGTTTGTAGAGGCTGTTGAGATCATCCAGTCTGTTCTTAATCTCAAGGTTCAAGGTCATGTTTAATGTATAACCGCAGCAGAGATGCAACAGGACAACAAGGGCGAACACGAACTTCATCATAATGCAGCGCTGTCTCTCTCTCTCTCTTCCTTAACAGCTTCTCTTCGTTGTTTTAGGTGTGAGTACTGAAGTGATCACTATCTGCCCATTCTTTTTATACACAGAGGTCAGAGAGGAAAAGGAAGTCGAATGCGGTATGCACCTACCTGAAGATGCAAATTATTTATTTGAAGATGTCGTAATGTGCAAGTTTCCCATTTTACAGTTCGTAACAATTAGGCCTATTTAAAGATCTTTAAAAAAAACAACTAAAAAAAAACTCAAATCTTACGGCGAAAGATTAAGAAAGAACTGCAAACTATCTTCAACCGGAATAAAAGAAATCGTTTCATCACCTCTGTTATGACTGAGTGGCAAACATCTTGTTTCCCTGCATTGTGTTGAGATGATAGGGCTCTAGATGCAACTTTGTATACCTTACACACTTATTTGCTTGTCTAGATATTATTTAGGAGCTGCGTGTACAAATGCAGATAGAAGAAGCCTCCAATATTCTGTTGTATGATATTAAATCTGTAAATTAAAATGTATCTAAAACAATGACCACAGATTTTAAAGTCTATAATGTTCAATTGTGAGGTTAGGTTTAGCAGTATCCTACAGTTATATTGTATGGTACTGTGAATTTCCTGTGAATATATAAAACACAATATAACACGGTTCCCTCTGTTTGTATTATACTGTAAGAAATCTTTGTAATTTTGTGGTTAATGTAAAGCTTCTCATACTGTTACTATAACCATCATCATCTTCACAGCAATCCTGTAGTTTCTGTGGTCCAGAAGTGATGTAATTTAATCTATTAATATTCAATGATTTTTTTTTTCCACAACTGGATTCCCCTCGTTAACAGCTTCGTTTGCCGTCACAAAGATTGTGGTTAGAGTGTGCGCGCGCTCTCTGCTGACGTCATATAACGAGACGGTCAGTGACCTAATTAGTGACCATGGGAACTTTAGATCTCTCAAGAGGCTGCTATATGCCAAAAATACTCTCTGATTCACCAGTTGGTGCTGGAGGTGATCACTACTACTACTGTTAGAAATGTGCTCGGGTGAACTGGTGCTTCTTTGACGAGAGGAAGCGCGATCGAGAGCAAAATATAACAAGTTCTTAGAGGAAAAGGAAGTATGTTCTTGACAATTAAAATAAACTGTGATGGCCAACCCTTCTACTTTTTTTTTTCTCACCCACTCATAAAATATCTGTGGTGAGAAAAAACGGTGATGATTGTTTCACACTACCACGTAATTATTAACTGCAGGTGATTTCATAGTTTCTGTTTGCCTTGCAACATGTCCAGTGGATGAATAACGCTGACGACTCGGGGCTAGTTTGACAGCGATGCTTTCTCTGTTCTTAATCTTAATAATACATTTGTAAGAGTTAGTGGGAAAGGGAGGGGGTGGGGACTTCCCCTAAACAGAATGCGAGCAGTACATGATCGCGTGTGAGGTGTTGTTAATGTTGCTACATTTTCACTGGGAAATGCCTACAAAGTTTAATGTAATAGTCACTGTCTGATTTGTATTATTAAAGTGAATGTATTCAATATTTATTAAGATTAATGTGTAGACACGTCTGGTGTTTGTAGACATCATGTATATATTTGCACATCTTGTGCATAATTACAGCTCAACATCAGATATCGCTAGCTGTGAAAATAATATAACTGGGATACGTAATATTCAGTATATGTACTGTCACAGCACATGTAGTACAGAATTTATGTTGTGTCTAGTGAACTAAATCAACACCAAACAGTCGCCCCATCACAGTGGGAGGCTGACTCCAGTGGGCCGACATCCTCTTGCTCTCCCAACGGTGCACTCACAGAAAAACATTACTTTACATTTAGTTGACGCTTTTATCCAAGGAGACTCACAATAAGTGCATTCAACTGTGTTGGTATAACTCCAAACATATCAAGAATCATGCAAGGACATCAACTTTATCAAATATGCTGAAAGTTTTTTTAAATGTCTTGTGCAGACTTGCATTAGGCAAGTACCAGTATCTTGAATCTGATTCGTGCAGCCACCAGGAGCCAGGGCAGGGTATGGAGGAGCGGGGTAAAACCAAAGCTGGAGACAGAACTTCAAATCATGCCAACTTTCTCACCTCCGCACAAATTTGATGCCACAAAAGAGTGGTGGGTGGTGGGGGTTTTAGGTGCTGCGGTTGAAGCATACAGATGCCTTTATGGCGGCAAAGTTGTGAAAAAGTACCACATGTGCTGTGTTTGGTTACGGGCTCAGGAAAGTCAACGTCAGCTTGAATCCACAACCCCAATACATCATTTTATTCTTTCTTTTTGGCAAATCGTAAACTGATGTTATTTGTCAGTAGACGTTACCATGGACATCCTGGAAACCATGTGGGGGTAATCATCAATCAAATTGCATGTACTGTGTCCCACCTCTGGCCTTCCTGCAAAAAAAAAAAAAAAATCAAGATTTGCTGCTGTGGCTTGAGTATTGTGCAGCTTGGCTTTTGTGAGGACAACATAGCCAGCAATAAAGTCAAAGTTCAAGGTAAATCAAGTCTCAACACTATAGCCTGTAACATTAACCCAAATAGTTTAAGAAGCCTTAATTATATAAATAAATTGATAATATAATGAATCATTAGAAACTAATTGCAGTGTTCGTGCCCATTGGCAATTGATCAGTTGTGGGAAAGTGGCAGAAATATGACTTTATAACAGTTATGTATTATGTTCATTATTTAGGCTATTTTGATCATATTTGAAATTAACAAATTTCCCCCTGGGGATGAATAAAGTATCTATCTATCTATTTATCTATCATGTATAAATGAATGGGCGAATAGAGTGAAAACACAAGATATAATCAAAAGTGAATAATGAAACATTCGTAGTTGTAATGTCTAATTCGTTTGACTTACGGTCACCTGTCGTGTCTTTTTAGACCTTTGTTAAGCTGCAACTTCATGACTCATACTGTGTCTAATGTGCGAACGCTGTCAATACGTTTGTGCAGCTGTCATCATGGAAGTTAGTCGTGGTGCTCTTGTCTTTAACACCATCAGTGGATGAAGAATCAGATGAGTGTGCAGGTGTAGGGGAACATCAGTGTTCTTCCGCGCACAAGAGGGGAATCTTTGCACCGAGGGAAAGAAGTGAAAGAAAAAAATGGCAGAACAGATCTACAGCCGTCGGCGGTCACAATTCCAAGACCAATTTCCATAACTTCTTCTTCCTAACTCAAATACGTACATGTAAGCGCTGTTTGCAGTAGTTTTGATGTTTCGTGAACAAGTGTTGATTAGAGGGTAGTTAGTCCTGCTCAGATGGGATATAGGCCCCTGGGCGCTGGTGCCTCAAAGGCCTCCTCTTGGGCCTGTTGAGTAATTCACCCACGTTGATGGCTGTGGACAAGCACAAATGCTTGCACAGCTCTTGTTAACACTGTTCAGTGACCTCGCCTTCACAAACTGATGATGTATGCTACATAGTTGGACTTTCTGCTCATATGGGAAACATTTCACCCAGTGTGTGGTAGAGACCTGTGCCGTGCTAGCTTATGGAAAGATGAACGTGTAGCTTTGTGTTGCTAAGTAAATATGACGTAGGTCGGTGAACCTGAGACTGCTGACTATGAGCAGGAAAAACTTTGGTCAACTCATGAGAGATCGTGTATTGATAAAAATGTGAATCGTGCATTTCCGTTGAGGCGGCATTTAAACTTGAGCGTGGCATATTCAAATCTTAACTAAAATGAAGATGTTAAAGATATGTACTTGAAAGAGTTGTAGTGGAAATGCGTGACTGGTAAAATATGATTCTTAAAAAGTCTGCTTCACACCGTACCTGTCAACGGTGTTACACGTGTATGGGAATTAAACTTACGTGCTGACAATGACAACCGACAATCTGAGTGTGTGCACGTGCACAACGTCAGAGAGTACTGTTCGGAAACAGATTAGCTTTAAAGCCGAACATTTTCCCCATAATGTCACTACAAGTTCATTTTGAGGATGAGAATGTCAAAGTATCGCTTTAATAATGAAGGGAAGGAGCGTATGGGTTTATATTACATAAGTGCTAATTTACAACGAGGTGTCATTTTATGGGCAAAGGGAGGTCGGAAGCCACGTGGCTTTTTCTCCGCTGAGCCTCCTTCAAATATTTCACCTTCATTTAAAGCTTGCGTGTTTATTGGTTCAGTTGTTTCATTAGGGAAAGTCAGGATGATTTAAAGCTACTTAATGAGGACTTCAAATTGCACTAATCAGTACAGTGGGACAAAAGAAAAGAAAAACTAAAATGCTTGTAGAATGAAGCTCCGGTGAAAATGCACAGGTGACAAATTAAACCTTACGAAAACACTTTATGTTGGTTTTCCCTATAATTTGTCACTAGTTTGTATTTCCACATAGTAGGACTTAGTCATTCAATTAATTACAGGGAGAGACAGGAGCATCAGCTACCTGGTTTGATCCCAGGCCCATCAGAATTGTGCATGTGTGAGTGGAACAATCTGACAATTTACCAAATCCACAAAAAAGACATGGAAATCAGAATTAGAAACAGTTTATGTAACTTAAGACTGTTAAGTCATATTCATTCTATTTTGTTCATTTCAGACAAACCTGTGTTACTGTAGGTCGGTGTGCTTTTAGATTAGAGTCCAGTTTGTGTTTGTATTGCAGTTTCTAAATATGCTTCTCGATCATTTAACTTAATTTCAGTCATATTTCAGGTTATCATAACATCTTTGTGGCAAGCTGCAAATACCACATACTTCCTTTCGAGGCATAGTTGCATGCAAAACTGTAATTTTATCTCATTTTGAGGCAAAGATAAACTGAAATTGGTTAATTTCAAATATTGTTCAATAACATATCAAACACAGAGAAAGTTAAGAGAATATAATACATACAATATGAAGCATTGGATATGTAAAAGATGTGAATCAAACATCTGGGACCTCCTGCTGGTGCTTTTATATGTTTTTGAACATTAGGATTTGCTCTGTTATATAGTTTACAAGTTATGAAACCCTGGCGAGTGCTGTTGTTTCTGTAAGAATCAAATACGTATCAAATATTCAAATATACGGATCGGATATTTACTGTACAAGCTTTTGATAAATATAAAATTTCAGTTTGAAGAAATTTGTATGATAATCCAGTCATTTCTTTCATTCATCATGACCACCACCATTGCACTCCTTCTGATGCTAATCAGAAACCTCAGGCCGAAATATTCACGCCACTCACAGCACGCACTGAGCAGGAATTCATTGGCTCTAGCCCCACCAAGTGTTTTCAACATCATCTAGCAGTAACACATCTTATTCAAGCATTTTTTTTAACAGCAATTGCATAAAACACTTCACAAACAAGGCACTTGTCAGATATTTCCCCGTTCCACTTCCTACGGTCCCTTCATTTCACCTTGCGGTCCATCGCTATAGCAGTCCTTTTTTTTTTAGCCCTTTTCCTTCAGGGCTTTCAGTGTGACGGTCAATCCTCCAGCATCGCAGAGCTGAAACTCCTCCTCCGCTGAATCATCATGTGGCTGCTGAGGAGCAGCAGAGTGAGCTGAGGCGGCTTCATCCTCATATTCTTCTTCCACATCGGCTTCCTCAAAGTCATCTGGATATTCAGCTTGCCCTGAGACATCGGAAGCCTCGGAAAATACTGCAAGAGAGAAAGGAGGGTTCCAGGCTTTTGCTTTGAAAATCCTGTACACCCTTTTTCAGAGTATCACAGCTGGCTGTTTTTCATTAATGCTGACCTGTTAACAATGAGTCATATACTGTATCTACTAAATGATTGAGAGGTGTATACTGTGCAGTGTGTTGACCTAAGTAGTTAAAACTAGCTCCATCTCAAGCTACAGCAGTGAAATTATGCCTATGTATTGATGCACTATAGTCATCAATGTAATAGGCTATATAATAAAATACGACTCCAGACCATTCTGCTGCAGAATGAGGACTTGGGTATTTTACACGGTGCTATGAGTGTTGTTTCACTTTGCATCTCCACATTACCGATAGGCTCAACAGAATCGCTCCTCATCGGAGACCCCAGGTGCTCACTGCGCTCCTCAAGAGAGGGCAAACTCTCCTCTTCATCAAAGTCCTCAGGATAGTCACGGTGGTTGTGTCCTCCAACACACAAAGCACCATGTTCGTCCTCCACATCACTGGAACCGGCCTCCATGGTGTGCTCTTTTTCTTCCCACGCGTGGGACGGACTGAGAACATCTGGCTGTAGTGTGGAGTTTTTTTCTTCTTTATTCATGTCACAGCTTTTCACATGAACACAGTTGGTCCCTGTGTGTTTGATAGACTCTAGGTGCTTCTGCACATAGGCAGTGTTCAGCATCCAGGCGGCAGTTGGCCTGTTTTCTGGGTTGAGGCAGAGCATTCTCTGGATCAAAGAGGAGACGTCGTCAGAATAGCTGCTGGGCACGTGATCGTACTCTCCTTTGATGATCTTGTAGAACAGACTCAGGAGGTTTGTGGCTGCAAACGGAGGTCTGAGAGCACAGATCTCATACAGCAGACAGCCAAGAGCCCAGATATCAGACTTGGAACTGTACGGGACATCCTGGCACAGCTCAGGACTGAGGTAGCTGGGTGTCCCAACACATGTGGATGACATGTCCGCTGTGTTGGTCATTACTCTGGATATCCCAAAGTCCCCTAACTTCACCATACCTTGCTTTGTTAGCAGTACATTTGATGTTTTGATGTCCCTGTGTAGTATTTTAGCCCCGTGTATGTAATTTAAAGCCACAGCGACCTGTACAAACCATCCCATCACAGTATCCTCTGTGAAAAACTCCGTTGGTTTCCTCTCTTTCACTTTGTCATCTAATGTCCCCCCATCGCAGTAGTTCATCACAATGTAAATGAATCCGTCAGTGTTCGCGAAGGCTTCGTGGCATTTGACGACGTGAGGGTGCTCCAGCCTACTCAGGATCTCAGCCTCCTGGAGAATTGCCCTGTGTGTTTTTGCTCTCCTCGTGTCCTCAACTTTGATCCTCTTCACCGCGTGCAGGCTCTTGCCCTCTACGTGCCTCATCAGGAACACGTCCGCGGCTCCTCCCCTGCCCAGACACAACACCTTCTCGTACTTCTCCATGTGTTGTCTCCGAGGCGACGAATAAAAGCTCCTTGAGAATGACTAAAAAGAGCGTCGCGGTGGGAAGCGCTCCACCAGCTGTCAACACGTGTCGCGGAGCGTTTGTGTTCAGTCTCGTTGCCGTGGCAACTATTCCTGACGAGGTGAAATGGAACAGGAAGTAAATAAAAGAGTTCAATACTTCTCTGTTTGTTGTTTATTGTCTTGACTTTCTTTATTAGGGTTACTATAACATCTGTCCAGGGGAGTACAGAAACGTATCCTTTTAATTAACCCTTTAATGTGCATGTCGTAGCTAAATGAATAAGACATTCCTGTTAAATAAGTCAATGAATTATAACGTTTTAATGACATGAAAAAAGATAGTAAACGTTTAGAGTATAGGCTATGTCAATAACAATATTATAGGCCAAGATAGACCTCGGACTGAACTTGACACTAATGAATGAAAGATAATATACGTGCCCATTTTCCTTCTTTTTAAATGTTGTTACACAATTACATTTATGCATTGCACATATACCGTAGGCCTACCCTATTTTATTATGTTTTTGTCCGGTTGTATCATTTGAGACTGTATCCCGAGGTACAATCCACTAGGTGGCGGTATAGACCTCGAGTGGCTGCAGTGTGCCGATTAATGTTAAAGAAGAAGAAACACGAAGCTCAGTGCGCAGCTTACTGCGCATGTTATGAGCGCATGCTATTACAGTGTTTTGTTTTGCATTAACTCTTGAACTTCAGTCCATGTTAATCTAAAATGCCACCAAAGGGAAAAGGTGGCAAGGGCGGTAAAGGTTGGTGGTCCATTAAGCTGTTATGAACTGTTTCATCCACATTAACTAGCCCGTGGGTAGCAAACGACTGTATTACACACTCCCATGTGATGATGTAGCTAACGTTAGTTCACTAGATTTAACATGATAGTATTGCTCGCGACAATATGATTTTATGTTGTGGTTATTTTTTTTTAATTGGTTTAACTGCTGCTGTGTTGTCATGTTGTGTAGGAGCAGCTGCAGCAAGTGCAGACGCTGACAAGAAAGAGAAAGCACCAAAGGGAGGCACTGCTATGAAGGTAACGTTAATTACACCTTCATCCAAAGCTGCACTGCCAATGAACTCTTAATATGACATAACAGGGGTATCTTTTAATAAAACCATGACTGCCCTCGTCTCTTCCTCCTACCTCAAAGTCATTTTTGGCTCAAAGGAAATGATGTCAGAATGAGTGGTTGAGCCTGGACCAGATAATGCACTTGCATGGGCATCACTGATGAGAAGTAAAAAAACAACAACAAGTGAATCAATAAAGACCATGTACACAGTGCTGTGTTCTACAATAGACGACATAAAACCTGTAGAGATTTTCCCTCGCTGCCCTTTTTCTTTTTGATGAGCTTGTCCTGGCACATTGCATTTCAATTGTCAATGATGGGAATAGGTACATTTTTCATGAAATACACTAAAGAGATATAGTTTGTTCTCTGAAAATAATTAAAATCTCTCAACTATTACTGGAAAACAAAAGCATTATGGCTGCAAAAACATCAGCTTTGCGTCACAAAGAAGAGGGAGCGTTGGGGCCGGAAAACATTTAGGAATTTGGGAGCTTTATCTACATCATATCCTGTATACATGATCTAGTACTGGTTCAGTAGTTATGGGTTGCCTCCCAACCTCTAACTCTGTTTTTATGATCTGTACATCTCCCCCAGGTTCGACACATCCTTTGTGAAAAACATGGAAAATGCATGGAGGCAATGGAGAAACTGAAGGCCGGAGTCCGTTTCAGTGAAGTCGCGTCGCAATACAGTGAAGACAAAGCGAGACAAGGAGTAAGAACATGCACACTCATAATCAGTGGTGCAGTTTTGATCCGTTTTTTGACATGACTGTGTTAGCTCTTTCATAGCTTGATTCAAACTATCCCACAGTATTGACTGTAAGCTTTGACTGCGATGGTCTTCTCTGTTGTTTCCTGTCTACACAGCACATAATTATGACTGCATTCTGTTTAGTTGGTAAAAGCTTCATCCAAATTCCGGCGCTGCTTTACAAAGCTGAATACATCCTGAGTGGTAGTGTTAAATATGGAAGATGATAGATATGATGAACAGGCCTACACCTCATCATGAGTCTTCATGGGTGATGAATTCCAGACTGGTAATAATACTTTATTACCCCATTACAGAAATTTGTCTGAGCAAATGTGCTACTTTTTCAGCAACTCTGTACATCTTTTCCTGCTTATTCACTGGTATACTCTTAGGTACTGGGAAACTTCAGGCTGTTACTCACCATGTAAATATTTGATTTGTTGGAATCATCACCGTACAACAAAGCTTTTATCTCACATCCTTATTTGTGACCTAAGTGCGCCTCGAAACTGAAACCGTTGAAGTTGTTTTTTTTAAGTTCCTGCATTGCTCACAGTTGTTAAAATCTCCCTTTGCCTTTACTGCTCCTCTTCACTCACTTTCATCCTGGCTTGGTACCCATATTAGGTGCATAGTGTGTGTGTTCATCGTGATTGTTCTGTTCATGACAGGGTGATCTGGGGTGGATGACGCGAGGATCGATGGTTGGACCTTTCCAGGATGCAGCGTTTGCCCTCTCTGTCAGTTCAATGGATAAACCAGTCTACACAGATCCTCCTGTCAAGACAAAGTTTGGGTACCACATCATCATGGTGGAGGGGAAAAAGTGACGTGGGGTCGCTGAACACTTTGAAATGATGACATACAAATTAGACGGTGTGCTATATGGTGAAACTGATTATTTCCTGATCTTACTGTTTCAATGCAATGTTTGCTTTTTAATTTACAGAATGTTTAAGAATAGAACAAATTAAATGATCTTGTCTTTGTCAAATGTACACCTCCTTACTGACAATTCAACCTTAGGGGAATATTCTTACAAGCTTAACTTTTACAGTTACATAATTCACTGGATATCTTTTTTAGAATGATAAAGTTGGAGGAAATCAGACCACAAATGGCCAAATAAATCTATTTTCACTCAAGTAGCACAAATTGCGTAATGTTTGTTTCTGTGTGTATGCGAGAGTGACAGAGAGACATGATTAGAAGTGTCAGCTGCACTCCTAAAACCTTCTGCTTTAAAGTCTTTCAGAAAGGGAGGTATTGCTCTTCAAGTGATATCTTATTTTTCTTTAATTTTATAAATATGACTCATATTTGTGATGGTAAAACTGATGTAAACATCAATTAAATGAAGTTTCTGTATTTAAGTTCCAGCCAGCTGTTAGTCCGAACTGAACAAGGAGAACATTTATTTAATTGTTCAAATAAAACAATAATATAAAAAGCACTGACATTTACCAAAGAAAGCAGCATCGATTAATCTCAGTTAATTATTTGGTAAATATCGAAAAGTCACTTGTTTGACGAACATTTCATTTTGTACAAATATCTCCTTAACTGATCTGCATCAATGTTGAGTGCACACCTCCGCTTACAGTTACTGATCAAGTACGATCAAAGCAAGTAATACAAAGATTGTTTTCAGTGTTGTGGACCATGTTTTTAATAACCCAGAGCGGTGCTGTGAGCCCACTGATGACATCCAGACCGCTAGGCGGCAGTAGAGCGCAGGCGCAGTGAGAACACAGCCAGCATCAGGAAAAGACCGTTGACGTCGTTACGCCTTGCTAGATGATTGGCGAGGTAAGATGGCGGCGCCAGAGGAGCCAGAATTATCTCAGGCGCAGACAGAAAAACTCCTTCAATTTCAGGTAGACAGCCTAAATTCCACAATAACATTTGTCTATTTGATCCACCATATGTTAATACACAATTGTTGGCGCTGAGTCACCGTAAATAGGCGGAACCGTCCGTGTTCAGACGCTTTTTGCATTGTCAACTTACCCATAGCCCCCTAGTGTTACCCGTCAATTTGAGTCAGAGCGAACGTTAGCAAAGCTAGCTAATATTAGCTAAGCTAGCTAACAAGTTAGGAGCCTTTACGGTCCATTGGTGTCCTTAAACTGCGTAATGTTTGCTATACTATACTCAAAGACATACCAAATTCAACTGTGTTAACCAACACCACGTGTTACGTGTTTAATGCCGTTAACTTGGCTAACTGTACCGCTCCGTGTCCACTGACGCTCCCAACTACAGACGTGCTGAATAAACAGCACAGCAGTGATGATCGAGCTGTCATTTACATTCATCAGCTACATCACTGCTTTTAGCTACGCTAAATCAAATTGTTGGTTTTGTGACAATACGAGTGATGCCATTATGAACTCTTGATACTTTTGGGGAGCTTACACTCGCTAACCCAGTAACGTTATACTGCTTGGGATAAACAATCAATTTGAGGCCTTCAGACTTACTTTCTTTTTCTGTCTAACAGGACCTAACTGGTTTGGAATCAATGGACCAATGTCGTCGAACATTAGAACAGCATAATTGGAACATAGAGGTAAGTCGACAGAGCCACATGTGAGATGTCACAAGCACCGTTATCACAACACATAGATCGCGTGGCATGCCTACGCTATGTTTGAGACACATATTTGAGGTGTGCTTTAATTCAATCAATTCAACAATATAATCGTGCCATTTTCAACCAATTGTTGTTCTAGATTACCCATCTAAAGTGTTATTGTGTAATTAATGTTACTTCGTCAAAGAGGTTTCCTCCTATGACAATTATGAACATGCCCACAGCCTCAAATGTTGGTCTTTAGGAGCTGCAGTGTTAATTCATATACAAACTGAAACCTACACTGTACGTTTACTACCAATGGACAACTTTACTGTTCATTTCTCCTCTGCTCTGATGCATCTGCTATCTCTCTGTCACTCGACCACAGAGCTACGCCTATATGATACTTCTTATAACATATGCATCTAACTGTGTCAACACCCTACAATTTCAAGGTTTGATGTTTGAAATACATAAATAGGGAAATATACATTTTATTGGCTGACGGAAGAAAAAAAACCACAAATGCGTACATATTGTATGTATGATCCGCTGATTGATCACGGTGTAACGTAATCGCTCACTTCAACCAATGGTGTTACATCATCATTCAGTCAGTCACTCGGTGACACACTGTCACATTTATAGGGCTGGCCCCCCGCTTAGCTGCAATTCAGCCAAAAAAGAGCGAGTGGGGGCCGGGTTTGTGTGAGAAGAGAACACTGGCACAATTTTACTGAAGAAATGGATTAACACCACATCAAATAAAAAATATATATATATATATATACATACATACATACATACAGTGGGGAAAAAAAGTATTTAGTCAGCCACCAATTGTGCAAGTTCTCCCACTTAAAAAGATGAGAGATGCCTGTAATTTTCATCATAGGTACACTTCAACTATGAGAGACAGAATGGGGGGAAAGAATCCAAGAAATCACATTGTAGGATTTTTAATGAATTAATTGGTAAATTCCTCGGTAAAATAAGTATTTGGTCACCTACAAACAAGCAATATTTCTGGCTCTCACAGACCTGTAACTTCTTCTTTAAGAGGCTCCTCTGTCCTCCACTCATTACCTGTATTAATGGCAACTGTTTGAACTCGTTATCAGTTTAAAAGACACCTGTCCACAACCTCAAACAGTCACACTCCAAACTCCACTATGGTCAAGACCAAAGAGCTGTCAAAGGACACCAGAAACGAAATTGTAGTCCTGCACCAGGCTGGGAAGACTGAATCAACTGTGGGAGCAATTATTAGAAAATGGAAGACATACAAGACCACTGATAGTCTCCCTCGATCTGGGGCTCCACGCAAGATCTCACCCCGTGGGGTCAAAATGATCACAAGAACGGTGAACAAAAATCCCAGAACCACACGGGGGGACCTAGTGCATGACCTGCAGAGAGCTGGGACCAACGTAACAAAGGCTACCATCAGTAACACACTACGCCGCCAGGGACTCAAATCCTGCAGTGCCAGACGTGTCCCCCTGCTTAAGCCAGTACATGTCCGTCTGAAGTTTGCTAGAGAGCATTTGGATGATCCAGAAGAGGATTGGGAGAATGTCATATGGTCAGATGAAACCAAAATAGAACTTTTTGGTAAAAACTCAACTCGTCGTGTTTGGAGGAGAAAGAATGCCGAGTTGCATCCAAAGAACACCATACCTACTGTGAAGCATGGGGGTGGAAACATCATGCTTTGGGGCTGTTATTCTGCAAGGGGACCAGGACGACTGATCCATGTAAAGGAAAGAATGAATGGGGCCATATATCGTAAGATTTTGAGTGGAAACCTCCTTCCATCAGCAAGGGCATTGAAGATGAAGCGTGGCTGGGTCTTTCAGCATGACAATGATCCCAAACACACCGCCCGGGCAACGAAGGAGTGGCTTCGTAAGAAGCATTTCAAGGTCCTGGAGTGGCCTAGCCAGTCTCCAGATCTCAACCCCATAGAAAATCTGTGGAGGGAGTTGAAAGTCCGTGTTGCCCAGTGACAGCCCCAAAACATCACTGCTCTAGAGGAGACCTGCATGGAGGAATGGGCCAAAATACCAGCAACAGTGTGTGAAAAGCTTGTGAAGACTTACAGAAAACGTTTGACCTTTGTCATCGCCAACAAAGGGTATATAACAAAGTATTGAGATGAACTTTTGTTATTGACCAAATACTTATTTTCCACCATAATTTGCAAATAAATTCTTTAAAAATCAGACAGTGATTTTCTGGATTTTTTTTTTTTTCTCATTTTGTCTCTCATAGTTGAGGTATACCTATGATGAAAATTACAGGCCTCTCTCATCTTTTTAAGTGGGAGAACTTGCACAATTGGTGGCTGACTAAATACTTTTTTTCCCCACTGTATATATAGAGACAAACAGTATTGTCTCAAGTTATATTTTATATACCTTAAAGGGTTGATATACAGCCAAGCCCTACACTATTTACATCTTTAATCCCATACAGATTTAGTGAACTGTTAATTAATCAGTCGTTCTTTTCTTTTGGTTTATTGAAGGACTTGACTCTTAATATGATGGACTTGAATGTATCCGTTTCAGGCTGCAGTACAGGACAGACTTAATGAGCAGGAAGGAGTGCCCAGCGTGTTTAACCCTCCACCATCCAGACCATTACAGGTTAATACAGCAGACCATAGAGTATATAGTTACATCGTCTCAAGGCCACAACCCAGGGTAAGTCTGCAGCTCCTTTTAATGTTTGTGTTTTAAGATGAAATGTCTGCATAGATGTTCAATGTTTTCACCACACAAAAAAATAAACTGAATTTCTCTTACAATATTCAGTGAAACTATTGCTAAACACACAGCCACACTGTAGCGTGACTGTTACTTTGAAGCCGATCATTGAAGAATGTTGAATCTAAGTAGTTATTTTTTCTAAGTGATATTGTTATTTATAATTGTATTTTAGTGGTATTCTGGAATATGGTTTTCTACCTATTTTCTACTGTCTAAATATAATAGACTGCTTTGTTTCTTCTTTTCAGGGATTAATAGGATGGAGTTACTACTTGATAATGCTACCTTTCAGATTTACATATTACACACTTCTGGACATATTCAGGTAATTTAAGCACATTGAAAACGTGGAGCTGCAGATTAGAGGATGGCTATTGGTCACCACAATGTCCTTTTTCTTTCAGGTTCGCCCTGCGTTTCGTCAGGCCAGATCCTCGTGGCCGTGTGACAGACCCAGTCGGAGATGTTGTGTCCTTCATTCATAGTTTTGAGGAGAAGTACGGTCAGTCACACCCTGTATTTTACCAGGGAACATACAGCCAGGTGAGTTCAGTGAGCACATGCACAGTTACAAACATACATTTGTTCTGCTCTGAATCAATTTTAGTTGGCAGACACGGTGAAATTATAATATGTTGCGTTGCTTTTATTCCTCCTGAAATGTGTAGGCATTGAATGATGCCAAACGGGAGCTCCGCTACTTATTAGTGTACCTTCATGGCGAGGATCATCAAGACACCGACGAGTTTTGCCGGTACGATAGTTATTACCTTACATGCCTACATCGATTGAGTGTCAGCCATCAGAATGTGTTGCACAGCGCCTGTCATTGCTCAGTGTCATTCTATTTCTGTATCATACATTTACTTCTGTTTTTTATTGAAGGTGCATCCTGTTTAGTCTTTGCCACATGTTTATAAAGGCACAGCATCTCTAGTCCAATATTAATATATTCATATAAAACTGTGTTTTTGTATTCAAGTGCACATGAAACAAGCTTTCCCTTATAAATGCTTTATTTTGTTCCACTCATTTGTCACTTTCCTAGCTCCACGTTATGTACAGAAGAGGTCGTAACCTTCCTCAACACACAAATGCTCTTCTGGGCGTGCTCAACCAGCAAGCCTGAGGGCTACAGAGGTATTCACATTTATTGTTATTCAACCCACCAGTTCTTGTGTCAGCTGTTAATGAGTATGTAGCATGCATGAAACATATCTATCACTCACACTTCATATATGCCTCCTGTATAAAGGAGATATGAGACAATCTAAAACTGGATTTGAATATGGGTAAAATGCCCCTTGTCTTTGACTTAAGGTGGTTGTCTTTTATTGTGTTAATAGTTTCAGGTTTTGAGTTAATTGGAACTTCTGCCACCACACTGATACAAGGAAAGATATTTGTGTTGTGTTGTGTTGTGAAAATCATCCAGAGAATAAAGGGGGCAATGAGTCCTGTGGATTACCAACAGTAACTGGGAGATGGCTTCTGAAAAGATGTGCATGTTGACTTTCTACAAACAAAATGCCATTCCCCTCTCCTGTGTCGCAGTAGTTACTGGGAGGCAATTACAGTCTCAGTGGAGAACTCAAATCTTAAGCAAGCTAATAGCATGCTAGCTACCACAATGACCAAGTAGGATGTGGTTTGTTTTGTGTGCGAGCGTTCGGACGAGTCGGCCGTCTAATTAGATAAATAAAATGTACACGAGCAGCGCCGTTGAAGCAGTGAGATTTGACCGCGTGTTATTTGGGCGTGTTTCAGTGTCCCAGGCATTGCGAGAGAACACCTATCCATTCCTGGCCATGATCATGCTGAAGGACCGCAAGATGACCGTGGTGGGCAGGCTCGAGGGCGTCATTCAGCCGGAGGACTTCATCAATCAGCTCACCTTCATCATGGATGCCAACCAAACTCACCTGATGTCGGAGCGCATGGAACGGTACTTGAAATCAATAAACTTACATCCGATTGCTTGAAATGAGACGATCTCATTGGTGAAGTCTTTTTCTCGTTTTATGTTGTTTTTTTTAAACTTTTTGTGTAAGTTGTTGGTTCAAAGCTAGAGATTGAAATGTCCGCTTTCTTCAAATCACAGTAAATCTGTCTCTGTTTACTTTAACCAAATAGTTTCCGTCATTGACTGACTCTTTAATTAAGAATGATGCAAAGATCTGAAGGCTGACTGGAGGCATCGGTCACAGTGCGGTGCCAGTGTATCTGCGCCACTGATGCAGAAGGATCCCATGCTGTGGGATTTCCTCCTTGCACATTAAAATGAGTAATTAGGATGTAGATTAGGATGGAATTGTTACGAGCCTGAATGTCTAAAGCAACCACTGCAGCCGGCCAGCATACCAGAAACGTTTCTCAGTTTATAAGTACAGAACATGTTTTGTTTCAGGGAGGAGAGGAGCCAGACCCAGGTGCTCAGGCAGCAGCAGGACGAGGCCTATCTCGCCTCCCTCCTTGCAGACCAGGAGAAGGACCGAAAGAAGAGGGAGGAGGAGGAGCAGGTCAGGCAAGAGGAGGAGAAGGTCCGACAGAGTGCTCTTGATGAGGAGCAAAGACGACAAGTGAGTTTTACCTTGACTAACAACGAGGGCCAGTGTGTAGCATTTAGGGGGATCTATTAGTAGAAATGGAGTATAATATTGGTACGTATGCTTTCTTCAGTGGAAATAAGAATCGTGTTGTCGTTACCTTAGAATGAGCGGCTTACATTTACATACGGAGCGGGTCGTCTTCACGGAGTCCATCATGCTCCACCGCAATGTGCCTACAGTAGCCAGACCAGACGAACCCAACACTGGCTCTACATAAGGCCATCGTAGTTCTCTTGCACGCTTGGCACATGAGAAGTTTCAGTTGGTTGAAATTGGGACTAAACCATTTGACTACATTTTAGAGATACACCAATTTCAATTTTAGGGTTCCGATTTCTGATTGATTTATGTTAAAGCCGGACCTGCCGAATCAGATTTTCTTTCTAGGAGCTATATTTGAGAGCAAGGCTCCAGAATAAATTATTTTTACCACCGCCCCAGAAAAAATATTCAAAAAATTATAAATATTATCCCTTTACTCTGTTATTGTGATCATTAGTGGCTATTTGAATGAAACGAACAATTCAAATGATTAGGAAATAAATTATTGTATTTTTATTGAAATATTTGCTTTGATTAAAATATGTTAAGCACTACTCAGTAAAATCTATTTTTTTCGTGTGAAACATTCAAAATAGTTGTTTGAAGGAGATGTTTTCACAGCAATATAAAATAGATATTAGGAAGTTAAACAAGTCATAATTTCCTCTAACACTAGCTCCAAGCAGTTTATAATATATTATTAATTCTACTAATTCCAAGATAATTTTCTATCAAAGCAAGTATTTAAGTATATACACATTTATATCTTTATCATTAGAATTGTGTATTTTTATGCAAATGACCACTATAGATGACATAAACAAAGTAATAGGATAACATTTTGAATTGTTGTTTTACACTGACTAATATGTTTGGGATGATTCCGGGACAGTGGTGAAAAAAAGTCGTAATCGGCAGTTAAGATTATTATTTTTTTTTTTTAAATTGGAATTCGCCAGAAAATTGCAATCTAACCAGTACTGGTGCATCCGTAATCAAGACCAAGATGTGTCAATAGGCTTTACCATGGGGTTATTTTCATATCTATCTATCTCTCTATCTATCCATCTCTCTATCTCTCTATCTCTATATATCTAGATCTATATATCTATAGATCTAGATATCTATATATATAGATCTATCGAGATATCTATCGAGATAGAT
>NW_022280049.1:3688505-3689181 GCF_004355925.1 Anarrhichthys ocellatus
GGTTAAACATTGACAACCCGAGCCTCCAAGGGAGCTGGTGGATGAGGAGATTCCTCACAGGAGGAATTTTTTGAAACTTTAAAGCTAAACTTACCTTTTTAAAGCATATTGAAACAAAAACTACACCAGGGGTTCTCAAAGTTTGGATGAATATGCCATTTTAGGTAGACAGCAAATAGTTAAATGTTGCAGGAAAAGTGCACACAAGACAAAACGTTTTCCATCTCACTTTAACTTAGATCGATTTTGAAGGACAACTCCGCCGCTTTAACTATTTAACACCATAGAACACTGATGACAGAAATGAATTCCCACAGCAGACGCGAGATGCCACTGGTTGCCATGCGTGTGGTAGCTGTCAACAAGCTGTCATTCCTAACCTGACAGATGTTGGCCTACTGAAAAGTATGTCCATGTACAGTATACAGTATGCACTCAATACTCGGTCGGGGCTCCTTTTGCATGAATTACTGCATCAATGCGGCATGGTATGGAGGTGATGAGCCTGTGGAACTGCTGAGGTGTTATGGAAGCCCAGGTTGCTTTGATAGTGGCCTTCAGCTCGTCTGCATTATTGGGTCTGGTGTCTCATCTTCCTCTTGACAATATATAGTATGTCAAAAAAGTCAAAGTATGGTATGTTAAAAAAGTAATTAAAAATGCATAGTATATGTTC
>NW_022280049.1:3689191-3694399 GCF_004355925.1 Anarrhichthys ocellatus
TAGCATGTCGAAAAAGGTCAAAAAAAGTCATAGTATAGCATGTCGAAAAAAGTCAAAAACAGTCATAGTATAGCATGTCGAAAAAAGTCAAAAACAGTCATATTATAGTATGTCGAAGAGTCATAGTATGTTGAAAACATTTTTATAACATATTTTCCTGTAACTTACCGATATACTATATAATGAAATGTTTTACGACAGTAGTTTGACATCGTCAATGAAAATTATTGAATTAATTAATTAAATTACTTATACGTGATTTACCATCCTAAAATGTTTTTCTTTACGACAATTATGGCATGATATATTCTGACATTTGTTATGACATACTCCTACTTGAATGTCACAAATACTATGCTGTGACTTTTTCTCTGGGCATACTATACTGTGACATTTTCAAATACTATACTACGCCATTTCTATGACATACAACTATCACTCTTTCATGACATATAATATAGTTAATATTTAATGGCATACTATAATATGACCTCGAGATTTTTTATGACATACTTAACTGACTTTTTTATGAAAGATTTACACCATACTACCACAATTTTGGGTTATTATACTGTCTTTTTATTGACATTTATGTTATGGTAAACTATGACTTCATGACATTTTTCAGTAAATATATCATGAAATTGTTATGACATACATTTTTATGGTTTTTCAAAATTTTGATGAATAGGGCCAACATTCTTTTTATGTTTTTTTCCACACACATGTCAAACCTAACCTTTAATAACTTAAGTAAAATAAGACAATTGTAATATTGGTATACATTATACATTTATTAGTGAACAACCCTTTCAAATCAGCCACAATTAAGAAAAAATGATTGCACTACTTGGTAAAGCATAACTAGCAACTTTCATTTAAAAAAAGTACAAATCTTAAAAATTTCAAACAGTATACAGATGTATATATAATACACTAACTAGTTATGTTAAATGCTACAAACAATATGATTCCAATGGAATGAAAAATGATAACCTTAATAAGAACCATTTCCTATATATAATATATATTAGTTGTTTTCCCCCCCACCCCCCAATACAAACATGGAAAAAATGAGGTAACTGTAAATGTGCAAGTACCAAAGCAAAACATCTGCCTAAACACGGAACACATGCCCCTGGCTCTATTGGCGGGTGGGTAGTCTGGTGTTCAGGCAAGGACCCCTACAGGCCAGGGAGAGTAAGAACAGTAAACCACTATCCCACCACAGCAAGTCATTGGTAAACAATAAATGGCATCTACGGAGCAATCAATCACAAATCTTAAATCAATTTTAGCTGCTTATTGGAACACATTTTTCCACCACACAAGCTGTGAGATTATTCAATAACTCTTAACAGAAAGACTACAAGACTCTATTCTCAGTTGTCATTAAAAGTTACCTCATTACCTCGGGCTTAAGGGGAAGTTATCTTTTTATGTATTAGGGTAGCTGGATATCGTCAATTAAATATTAATTCAAAAATAAGAGTGCTAATATTAACATCAATTAAGTTATCTATATGTGAACAATACATTTTAAGATATTGATACACAGAGCAAGAGCCTGATAGGCAGGTACAGTACTACACTGAAATAAGTATGACAACACTTTATTATTATTATTTTTTTTTTTTAAATCCCTTAAAACTATATTGATTTTCACTGACATTGTTTAGGGGTATTAGTATAACATGCTTTAAGAATACATGGGATTCATGACAAACTATTGCATTCACGCAAGTGAGTTTTCATACCTAAAAGCAGAACATCTAGCACCGTTTCACTATGGCTTTCGATTAACTACAGTAGTTTCAGAGCATGTCATTTTCAGTCGTTAGGGCAATAACAGTAACACAACGTATGTAAGAATTCTATATTCAAGACCATTTTTTTTTTTCCCTCTATAAAATGAAGTTAGCGCAATAAAATCTTGTAGTCATTCAGTTCTATTACAAATGTGTGCAGTACAATGCATGGCAGTTATCAGCTGAGCGTTAAGATCCAAACCTCCAGAACCCCGAAGCCAAAATAGAGCTAAAAATCAGTTGGGATCTGGTTGACAAGCATGCATATTGTGCACCATTAAATAGGTCTCCACCAGAATTTGAGATATCCTCCACCATAACAAACTTGTTTAACTTCCTTTTTTTTTTTTTAATGTCATGCAAAACACCTCTGAAGTAGATTTAGGAGTGAATTAGGTAGGATAGTGTGCACCACGGCACATTTAGAAAAAGGGATCACAACCGCTATGTCAACCATATGGTTTGAGTAAAACAACAAAAAGTATACACTTGTAATGAGTTGCAGTGTACATTGCTTCTTTTCAGTGAATATTAATAACATATTGACTGATCTTATTTTCTTGCATGCCTGTCTTTAAATGATGTAATATCTACTATTTCCCACAAAACTGAATATTATAATTGATTACATTAAATTATTTGTGGTCTGTGGAAAACAACCACACTAAAATCAGATATACCTTTTTCATGGCAACCTTTCCATCTTAAATGGACTGTTCTCCTTTGTTTTTATATACCGAGAGGCCCTGAGTGATTTTTTTTTTTTTTAACTTACAATATATGCCAGCGAAAAGATATGTACACATATGTTAATTCTCAAAGCTGTGGGTTTAACTCATTAAATGGCTTCTTTTTTTCTCTTGAAGGTGGGCACACACATCAAAGACTCACATTCACTTAAGAAACAAAAGTAAAGAAAAAGCAAGATCCCTTTACGCCTAAAAGCAAAAGGTTACAACTGCCTGTTAGTGCTTAGTGGGGCAGTTAAGAGACAAGAGTGAATTCAAAGCAAAAGTCCATTTGTTGCTTTCCCCCCCCCCCCCACCCGAAAACGTATCCTGTTTTTTCTTCTTTTTTTTTTTTTTTTAGAGTGAACACAAACAAGGAACTAGAAGTCTAACAGTGTCTCTACACTACTGAACACTCCAGCTCTGTGTCATGTGAACCCTGTCCTGATCACTGCGGGATACACCGTTAAAAGTATCGTGGCGTGACACCAGCGACTTCAACAAGGGTTTTCAACATTCTTCTTGTCTTCAGACGTTTTCTAAAAGCATTCACACTGAAGCTATACACACAGCTGCTCTTTTACAACACCATCACCGTGGCCTAAGACGACGACCTGACCGAGTGTAGAAGAAATAAGAACACATACGTTACACAAACATGTTAGTGCTCCGACTGTTTCCTTCAATGTATTTTCTCTAGAAGATAAAAGAAATAAATAAACTTTTTTTTTTTTTTTAACAGCATACTTTTAAAACAAGTGGAAATGAGAAAGTATTTTCAGGATTAGTAATAGGTTTGTGCTTGTCAAGGTCATACGAAGGCAGATCTGAAATCTTGAACAGTAGGCTATATCTGTATATTGGATTTGGCTCACAAACAATGAAATAAAAATCCCAGTCTTCCTAAAAGGGGAAGAAAGTTCATTTAAAACTCACCACTCACTGCACATATTGCTTTCTGCACAGACCTCCAGAGCTATATGGCATCAGCACAGCCTCCAGACGAGGATTCCCCTCCTTAAAAGCAGTCGGGGTGGAACCACATGCTAGTCTTCCTCTCATGGTGCTTTCTGAATAAGCAAGCAGTTCTCTTAGTATGCTTATTTGTCTCTTCTTTTTCTTAAAATTCGACAATTTTGGTGGCAATGCTTGATTAAAATATTGCTAGTCTGAATCCACAGTTCATGCAAATCCTAGCATGCTGCCCTGTATCCAGTGGTTACACAATGCATTGGCTCTGTCAACAGGACAAACATACACACACACTATATGTACACACGCATACACGCTTGCCAGAGGAACAATGCTGACGTGGAGGGCGGATGTAGCACTTGTGCAGTTATGCCAGATGACCTCAAAAAAGATGCAGTCCATTAATCCACGACTGCTTTTGAACAGATCCGTGTTCCAGAGAGGATAATTGGGGGAAGAAGAAACCCCATAGTTGCATGTCCAGTCACTTTGCAGTCCATAAACACCAGGCTGAACAGAATCTGCGTTTAACACACAGCAAGTCACACTTTCACAATAAAATTTGCAAATCTAAAAACAAATAAGGGGTTAAACTGTTGAAATGATCAATACGTTATTGCAGAACATACATTATTAACAAGTCACTTTGCCCAACATCTACACAAACATGCATCTATGATGGTCAGGCATGGCCTCCAAACACAGATACCCATGTTGAAGTATTCCTATTATTTTTCTGCTAATTGCACAAGGTGTCCAGCCTATCACCCTCCGACTCACCACTTCCAATGCAGGACTCCCACTTTTCATGAACTCCACAACCAAATCCACTAAATAAAAATGAAACCCTGTAAACAAAAGCAGCAAATAATGCATTGTAGGGGAAATCTTTGGAATCTGCAACGAGGGGGGCAGAGAAAGAACTGGCCGGCGATCCCAGAACTCTGGCTATAGGCTGCGATAGGCAGTGGGTTTCATGAGACTTGGACAATGAAGCACAGCAGAGGTACAACAGGCTCCAGAAAACCATCCTGGATTGCTTATTGTTGTGGAAGGGGCAGGAGTGGTGGGTTGGTAAGCTATATTTACTGGTGGACGCAGGTTAGGTGGCAGGTGTCCCCAGTTTTGGGAGAGACTCTTGTTTGTGCAGCTTTCCAGTCCAGCACTCAGAGACAGTTCTCACTCCACCTCTCGGTGTACTTCCGAGGCATCGGCTCGGCAGATAGGACAAGTGCGATTGGTCTGGAAGTAAAGTGTAAACATGAAGCGTAAATATATTAAGCACAGCGTATCAAAAATATTCATAGAAAACTATCAAAACTGGCACGAACTTACCTTTAACCATTTATCCACACACTTTGCGTGGAATTCATGGTTACAAGGTAATACCCGAAGTAGCTGCCTACACTCAAAGTCACTAAAGCACACAACACACCTGAGGAGAGAGAGGATCGAGTTAACAGGAAATAAAGGCATCGATAGTGAGTGAATAATCACAAGATGAGGAAGAGGCTCACAGCGTTTGTTCAGATAGATGATTCTCTGAGTTGAATCTGTAGGACGGAAGTTGCTCTATATCGGCTTTAGTGAGTCCGCGTGGTTTAGCTTCACCCAACCTCTCTGCCAGATTCAGTAATGCCTACACACACACACAGAGAGAGAGAGAGAGAGAGAGAGAGAGAGAGAGAGAGAGAGAGAGA
>NW_022280049.1:3694409-3731897 GCF_004355925.1 Anarrhichthys ocellatus
AGAGAGAGAGAGAGAGAGAGAGAGAGAGAGAGAGAGAGAGAGAGAGATCTGATGTGTAAAAAATACCATGAAGATAGCATCTAGCAAAAAAAAAAATTATCTAATTTGCTATTCCACAAACCATCAAACTAAGCCAGTGTTCATTTCATTAACTAAAACTATGACAAAATATGTTCTTCAACGACCTCTTTCACATGACAACGGTGAGATAGCACACACTTCATTAAACATCAACAGTGACCATATCACACATGTAATATCTTTGACCAAAACAGTCTTCTTTCCACTGTTCCAATTATTTGGTCGAAGTAAACGCTTAACTCATAGAGTTAGATTTGAAAATGTGGCGGCTCTACACATTGAGTTTAAGATTTTCGTAGAATGATCGAATAGTATTCTTCTTGAAATGCCCGTCCCTACAAAGCTGCTTTCTTAATTGTTCAACCTGTGTTTGTCATTAGCTAATGATAAGGTGAAATAAATTTGACTTAAATTACAATATCATTGTTTTGGCTAGAATAGATTGACTGAAATATTAATTTAATCTAGTGTAGCATCAATACAAATTTATATAATCTGATGAAAAAGGACCTTTGACACAGGACTAAAACTAAATAAATAAAAATAGCTGCTAAAACCAACACCGCACTAACCTCATAGTTCTCCATCTCCACATCATCCACATCCAGGTCTAGACTGATGGCTGGGCCCACTGCTGTTGGAGGCACAGGAAGCATTGACCTGCACACAGAGAGACACACAACTTGTGGAGCATTAACACAATCACTGCAACTTCACTGTGAAGCAGCACATGATCTGCAAACACCAGCACTGAGGGCGAACGAGAGTTCATCGTTTCTATCCTGCTTAAAAAGTAGAGATTCAAAAGCCAGAATGTATATTATTAAGTCTGAGCTTAAACTGAGCTGCAGTGTTGACACAGCATTGTACAATACTTGATTGCTGAGGCCAGCACCTTAGTAAAATCAATTTTACATGCAAGTAAATAACCACATGATTAAAACTGCTATACTTCACAAACAAGGTGATTTGCACTGCAGGTACTTACAGGAAGTAAGGAAGGAAGCCTGGGTAGTAAGATGGAGGGGGAGGAGGAGGGGGTAGAGGTTGCTGCAACCGGTATCTCTGTCCACTCACTCGCCGGGGCAGCATGTGGGGATATGGCTGAGGAGTGACACACAGAGATCTATTTTTGCAAATACTACAATGGAATACAGCAATTCATGGTATTAGTTAATAGTTAGACCTTTGGACATCTATTTAAGTTCAGTTTTACTCACACTAGTACCCCCTGCTTATATGCACCTTCTTAGGTATGAAACACTTGTCCCACCAACTACCACCTTGGTGCTTTTGAGCAAGTTAGATAAACCCAGACTGCTGCAGACTGCTCAGTGGCCAGCAGTATGAGGAGGCAGTTGCATTCTTTGTTTTTGCAGTGAAATTTAAGACCTTTTGAATACCACAGGAAATGCTATTTAATGCCTGTTTCACAATCATCCCAGCCAAAGTATGAAAGTATGATGGGAAAACCAAAAAGCTCACTTTTCCCTCTTCTTTCAGTACTTTCCAGAAGAATCTAACAATCATTTCTGATGATATAATTATTTTTTTCCAATTAAACTTGGACCATTTGAATGTGGATAACTGGCATAAAATGGATGGCTAGATTAGTCACTTAAAAATTATGAATTAATTCAAGGTAATATAAATGGTGCAGAGAGCATTAATTTAGCAGCATATAACTATTAGCTCTGTAAAGATATAGTGGAGTAATGTCTACCTGAGCAGGGAATGAAGTCACACTCCCTCTGTGTGTGTTGTTATCAGGACTTCTCTAAACTTTGTTGACGGAGCCGGTCTGGATACACGTGTATGTTAGCGCATGTGAGTCCCAATGTGTGTCCCCCACTGGCTAACTAATCGCCACTCTGCCTTGGGCAAAGGCAATTACAGTTTCTAATGCCGCCCGACCCACACGGTCATCATGGAAGCAAAGGATCCACCCTTCAGATCACACCCTCAGATCTACAGGGTTGGCTCCGTCAGCACTGTGGCTTTTGTTTGCACAGTTTGTGCTTTTAGCAAAACCTAACCCTAAGACTTTCATAAATTAAATCATAAACATTTTAATACTTTCTAAGGCATTAGGGAAACAAAGTACAAAGCTCAGCTGCAGATGCCCTGTGTGCCTCCAACTGTGAAAGTGTTGTTTTAACAGGTGTGAAGCAGCTCATGCTAAACTCATAAAGTCATAAGTGTACTGTCAATTTCCCTGGAAATGTCTGAGAGGCCGTCTTACCACGCCAAAGGGAAGCTCCTGATGCAGAGGCTCTTGAGGAAGATACTGTAGGGGCAGAGAAGGAGGCAGCGCTGGTGGGTGATGAGAGGGAGGGTAGGAGAAAGTCCCTAATGGGTGCTGGTCCCCTCTTAAGTCAACTTCATTGTCTACCCTCTGTAGAGGCTGAGAGGAGAAACAAGAGGCACAGAAGATGGTTGCGGTTAGATCAAACATACAGTTGTGTGAAAAAGTGTTTGCCCCCTTCCTGATTTCTTATTTTTTTGCATGTTTGTCACACTTATGTGTTTCAGATCATCAAACAAATTTAAATATTAGACAAAGATAAGACAAGTAAACACAAAATGCAGTTTTTAAATGAAGGTTTTTATTATTAAGGGGGAAAAAAAATGCAAACCTACATGGCCCTGTGTGAAAAAGTGATTGCCCCCTAAACCTAATAACTGGTTGGGCCACCCTTAGCAGCAACAACTGCAATCAAGCGTTTGCGATAACTGGCAATGAGTCTTTTACAGCGCTGTAGAGGGATTTTGGCCCACTCATCTTTGCAGAATTGTTGTAATTCAGCCACATTGGAGGGTTTTCGAGCATGAACCGCCTTTTTAAGGTCATGCCACAGCATCTCAATCGGATTCAGGTCGGGACTTTGACTAGGCCACTCCAAAGTCTTCATTTTGTTTTTCTTAAGCCATTCAGAGGTGGACTTGCTGGTGTGTTTTGGATCATTGTCCTGCTGCAGAACCCAAGTGCGCTTCAACTTGAGGTCATGAACAGATGGCCTGACATTCTCCTTCAGGATTTGTTGGTAGACAGCAGAATTCATGGTTCCATTTACCACAGCAAGTCTTCCAGGTCCTGAAGCAGCAAAACAGCCCCAGACCTTCACATTACCACCACCATATTTTACTGTTGGTATGATGTTCCTTTTCTGAAATGCCGTGTTACTTTTACGCCAGATGTAATGGGACATACACCTTCCAAAAAGTTAAACTTTTGTCTCGTCAGTCCACAGAGTATTTTCCCAAAAGTCTTGGGGATCATCAAGATGTTTTCTGGCAAAACTGAGACGAGCCTTTATGTTCTTTTTGCTCAGCAGTGGTTTTCGTCTTGGAACTCTGCCATGCAGGCCATTTTTGCCCAGTCTCTTTCTTATGGTGGAGTCATGAACACTGACCTTAATTGAGGCAAGTGAGGCCTGCAGTTCTCTGGATGTTGTTCTGGGGTCTTTTGTGACCTCTTGGATGAGTCGTCGCTGCGCTCTTGGGGTAATTTTGGTCGGCCGGCCACTCCTGGGAAGGTTCACCACTGTTCCATGTTTTCGCCATTTGTGGATAATGGCTCTCACTGTGGTTCGCTGGAGTCCCAAAGCTTTAGAAATGGCTTTGTAACCTTTTCCAGACTGATAGATCTCAATTACTTTGTTTCTCATTTGTTCCTGAATTTCTTTGGATCGCAGCATGTCTAGCTTTTGAGGATCTTTTGGTCTACCTCACTTTGTCAGGCAGGTCCTATTTAAGTGATTTCTTGATTGAGAACAGGTGTGGCAGTAATCAGGCCTGGCTGTGGCTAGAGAAATTGAACTCAGCTTTACAAAGATGTGATAAACCACAGTTAATTTGTTTTAACAGGGGGGGCAATCACTTTTTCACACAGGGCCATGTAGGTTTGGATTTTTTTCCCCTTAATTATAAAAACCTTCATTTAAAAACTGCATTTTGTGTTTACTTGTGTTATCTTTGTCTAATATTTAAATTTGTTTGATGATCTGAAACATTTAAGTGTGACAAACAAATATCAAAAAAATAAGAAATCAGGAAGGGGCAAACACTTTTTCACACAACTGTATATGTATGCAAATCAACAAACTACTGATTACGTTCAACATCCACTGTGCTGTGTTTTCATTAATGAGCACGTGTATGCTGTGGACTACTCACCATGCGTGGGTGCTGAGGCTGTAAAGGGACAAACTGGCTCAAAGGAGTAAGGTGCGGTGGCTGGTGAGGGGGTACCGATGGGGTCGGGTGCAATACAAAATGTTCGCTGGAGATCAGGGGTGGAAAGGCTTGATAAGACACTGGCATATGCTGCATGGTACATGCCTGTATGAGCTGCAGAGAGAAAAACAACAACACAAGAGCAGAGAGAAATTATAATAAGTATTTTATCCCCTTAATTATATTATCATCTAAACTACACTGTGAAAAA
The DNA here is from genome assembly GCF_004355925.1 of Anarrhichthys ocellatus. NCBI lineage: Eukaryota > Metazoa > Chordata > Actinopteri > Perciformes > Anarhichadidae > Anarrhichthys > Anarrhichthys ocellatus. The sequence continues at coordinate 3,698,938 of NW_022280049.1, forward strand.
GTTTCCACCTAACTAAAGCAAAATTGCTCCTTACATGAGCAGAAAGGCAATTATAATGAAAGCATGTTGTAAGCGTGTAGCGAATAGAAGCGATGCGTTAACATAAAACCACAGCACTGACAGTATTGGCACGACACTAATAATTGTTCTGTTTGTTTCCACACATACACAGCAGAATGGTATTCTATGTTGCTTAACCGTTCCTAATACTTGTGCTAGCATCAAGACTAAACCACAAATTCCTGCAGAGTAACAGCAGCAGACATTTGTTAGTCATGAACAGTGACAGATTGCATGGCTGCTATGGAGTGCTACATGGATGCCACTGACATTTGGGCTCTTCCTTTTCAAACTCACAGGAGGAGGAAGGCAGCAGAGCAGAGAGAGCTGTCCGCTGAACATTACCGAGCATGCTGGGAGCTGCTGAGTGTTGCAGCCCGGAAGGGGCTGCCCGGTGTGGATAGGAAATCCGTGGGTCGTCACCGTTGTAACAGTGTATGATATTGGAACGGATCCCTGGTGCATCTTTCAAGAAAAGAAATGGGGGTGGGGGGGGGGGGAGATGGGGTGACTCACAATCAGCCTGAAACAGAACACGACACCTGGCATGTTTCATAGTAAACATGAACATTACTGAGGAGTACGTTTGGTCAGACAACGAATCAACAACTTTACCCATCGAGTTGTCCTCGTTCAGTTACCTGGTCATGTAGATCCACCATGATGGCGCTCTGCTGGGGAAGGTGAGCAGCAGGGTGAAGCATGCGTGGCGGTGTGCTGGTGCGGCTGTACTGTCTGGACTCATCTAAAGGAACCTGTTGGTGATGTTGGGAGAAAAGCAGATGATGGAAGTTCTCATCCTGGACCAGAGAAGTGTGCAGTACAGGCCTGTCTCGTCTCCCCCACTGGCGCCTCACTGGTGGGCTGCAACATCACACAGAAAAAGAAATGGACCGAGACAGTTCAATACATTGTACATTCAAATTACACTAGTTGCACATTTCTGATATTATTGGATTAATAATGCACCAATGTTAAGTAATAGGGGTATATGTCACCAATAAGCAGTGGGCCCGCTCAGAAGGTAGCATACTCTTAATAAACACAATATAGCAATGTGTTTTTTTTTCTCATTTGGAATCTTAAATAACTTTTGAGAAAACAAGCAAGTCATACTTTTGAGTTTTTATTAAGTTTATGTTGACATGGGCTTATGGTGCTTAAAAAAAAAAAAAATCAACCTTATTTAAATAAATCAGAGTGTAGTTTTGCTGGATAGAGGCTGCTAAACATGTGGCATGTAACAATATTCTGTTTACTTAATGGTAAATTACATTTTGGAAAAATAAAAGGTGCATTTTGAGTTTTTTGTCTGTAGGTAAGGCAACATGGGTCACACACAAAACTACCATTTGGTTGATGTTAGAAGTATCCCAATGTCAGTTTACATACTTTAAAGTGAGATACGACTAAATAAATGCAAAGTGAGTTTTTATAAGAAAGGGGTCTTATGGAAAGACAAGGCAACGTTTGTACCTTCTCCTGAGCTGCACCGGGGTGTTGCAGGGCTCTCCAAGGAACCTCCTTGGATTTAAGGGGGCTGTTGGTGGCAGCCTATTTACTGCTATTTCCCATGGTCGCATTGGTGACGTCGTGCAGACGAGTCACACTCTGGGAACGCAAACTGTACAGTGGAGGCACTCGTGTGTTGCCTCCGATAGTCTTAAGCCTGCAAAAAAACACAACAATTGACAAAATCACAACCCGGCTTCTTATGCTACAGACAGAGCTTATTTAAATCATTCATCTAGCAACCGAGTACACAGTTACAAAAAATACTAATGGTAGCTAAGTTTACTCTTTACAACAGGCACATACCAGCTATCATGTGGAAATTTTACAGTCACATTTTTACACACTATATAAAACATGTAGACTTTCAGGCCTGATACACCACACACCCCAATGGGATTAGTTATGATGTCACTGAATCTGAATTATACAATTATGTGCAAATAAAATAAGGGTTCAAATAATGATATTAAATTGGTAATTTCTATGAGGAACACTCAAGATATCTGGACCCCCTCTACTTTACAGTTTAGGTTTAATCTCAAACCATCAGAATGTAAATCCCCTAAAATTAAAATGTAAGAAGTAGGTATGGATGATTTGAGAAAACGTTTGTGACTTCATATTTTAGTGAAGCACATGTTTTTCTTCAGGGATGGGTTTATTTCACTGCTACCTTTCTTATATTTATTGGAAATGGCCTGTATTTAAATAACTATGGGCACATTCAAGGCTTCTTGTTATTTATCTGGATATCATTTTTCACATCTTTTGTCTCGTGAGATGACATTTGTCCTCATTTTATGACTGCTGGGTGTTTTTAAAGACTTAATTTTACTTAAACTAAAATTAATATTCACTTGCTTCAATGTCCCAGTAGCACTTTCATTGCTGCTTTATTTATATACTTGGAAAAAGTCATTACATTTTTAAAAACACACGACAGTGTTTTTACACAAATTATAAGACACATAAAAGCAAGATGTCCACTACAGGTGCCGAACTAAAGTTAACAAATTCTGGTTGTTTTGAACCCAAATTAATGTAATTTCTAATACAGAAAGATAGGTAACCGCAAAGGTAACCGCAGGGTCAACGGTTCGATCCTTGACTGGGACGTGTCACGTGTCGAAGTGTCCCTGAGCAAGACACTGAACCCCCGGCTCCCCGGGCGCCTGTCATTGGCAGCCCACTGCTCCCTATATACAGGGATGGGTCAAATGCAGAGACAAATTTCCCCTTCCGGTATCAATGTAGTATAATACATTTAAAAAAAATTAAATTAAAGAAAGAAAGTCACAAGCGTACATCAGTGTAGTTGTACAAATTCCATAGTTGCATTTTTAATTTTAGGGAATTACAAAGAGTTTACATGTATTGGGTTTCACCAAAATGCTAAAATATGGTGGAACTATTGTACATTGTTAAAGTGGCAGTGTAATTAATGCGGTATAGTCGGGGGCAGAATATATATGGGTCGCTGTAGCCTGCCTGAACAAAAACACGGAGAGCCATGTGCTCAACAGACAAAGCAACAACAAAAGATGTGAAAGGCAAGCGGGACCGCTCGACAACATGTAACATAGAAGGCCCCTGTGCCGTTACGCCATGTCTTACTAATACCACGCTAAGCTCAGCACACATAACTGCGAAACAGACAACACATTATCATCGTGGCAACCGTCGGTTCTTTACTGTCCGGGATCATTTGACGTCCCTTGGTGAAGGAGAGCAGCTAACTTTAGCCAAGCTAGGCTAACGCTTTGTCCCAACATAGCAAAGACGCACCAGCTGCAGATAACTGCTGTTGGCAAAGCTATTTAGCCAGAATGCTAATACATGTTTAGGACGTGTGCACAGTTATCACTGACATATTCTACTCATGTGACACATCACAGACAGAGACCAGCATTGTGAGGACAGGTTTAACGTTACGCTATGTGAGTTGGCCAACAACAGACCACGTCTTACTTTCTTTGCTAGTTTGCTTGCTCGATGAGAAGGAGCGACGGGAGATGTTTCAGCCTCCGAAATGGCGTGTCCCATCAGGTTATCCTTGCACCTAACCGACTACTATCACCCGATAGAAAGCACCGTTAGCTGACTGTCAGTCGACCGTTGTTTGTTTCCCCGACGGATTTTTGACAATGTCGAGCCGAGCTGCTATTAGCTTGCTAACGCTCGTCAGCTAACACAAGCTTCCAGCTGCTGCATAGAGAATCCGTTTTATTCCAGAAACCGCAGAATGGCCTGTCCATTAAGGGCAACATTTAACGTTACCGGAGCAGGAAATACCGTTAATTATATGAGAAGAAAACGTCTGCTACACAACGACAGTAAACATTACTTGGCGCGTGTGTTCCTTGAATGCATTGTTATGACGAAACCACGCCTCATTTTGTGAATGACCAATCAGAGCGTAGCAAATACAGACAGCAGACATCCAGAGTCTTTGCTACATGTATCAAAACAAGCAGTTCCTGTTGTTACTTGAAGCTTCCAAACAAAAGAGCTCCCTGAGAGGTCCCAGGGTCACCAAACACTTAAATATGCTTTAAATTCCCCTCACCCGAATAGTAAGCCCAATGTCAGACCGAATAAATACTCTGACCTTTTTTTGTTTTTGTTATTGCATCTTGTCACCTACAGCACAGACAGATTTATAGTGCAGTTTGAAAGATGCCCAATGGTCACCAGTGGTGTAAAGTCAGCAGGTACATTTACTGGGGTTGTAAATTGGCATAATTTTGAGGTGCTTCTACTTTATTTTCATTTGATACATTGATGCTTTGCTATAGATTAAACTATGAAGCAGTACCTACAAAGCAAGCAATTGAAATCGAAGCTTCTCCTCAACATAGGCTGTACATTAGTATTAGTGTGCATTAGTATTAATGATCCAGTAACAATAACATGGGCCATGCTGCACAATGACTACTTTTACTTGTAAGTGCATTATGTTGCAAATACATCTGTACATTTGCTCAAATAAAAGTCAGGACTTTGACTTGTGATGTTATATTTCTTATAGTGGGTATGCTACTTAAGTAAATGATTTAATACTTATTCCACCAGTCACTATTAGTACAAAATAAAACATAAAAGTTGTCCACCGGTTGAACTCTTTTCAAATGAGAAACGTAATATTTAACCACTTGACCATTACTGACCTGAAAAGTTTTTGGGGATTTCTCAACTTAAGCATCTCTCTTGTGGCAACCTGTCTCACTTCAAAAACAAAAACAGAAGTGATCAATTTAGCAATTTCGACCAAAAGTAAAATTGCATTTGAATTAATTAGCTTTAGCCCACTTAAAACATAGGCTACACTAAGTGTCTCTTTTGCATGAGCGCTGCCTTTGCAAAGTCTAAAAATGTTGGTCTAAAACTCTACTGTGGCTCACAGTCTGTTTTGACTCTCACTGGAGGCCACAGTTACCGACACACTCTTGCCGGTTATGTAATATTGCACTTGCATGATCAAGTTGGAAACACCCATCATCAGCTATTGTACAAAATCTCTAAGCTGTATGTTTTTGTAGCGAATGGAGCTGCAACATACTTGATGTGATGCTTCAGTCGAGGATAACCGAGCTTTATTGGGCTGTATAAGCTACCTATCAGGCCCGTTCTCTCCAGTAAGAGTTAATAAATAATGTCTTGTCTGTTTTGAAAGCTCCAGTGCAAAGCACATGGATGCATCCAAAGGTATACACCGCTGGTTAGGGATAGCAACATTGGTATGCAACGTTGACTAAATGTAAACATTACAACATCGCACTCGGTAGCAGCAAAACAAGGAGGGGCTGGAGGTTCAGCAGGATGACAGCCCGAACAGCCCGTCTGACCGTCTCCCGTAAACACGCACTGTAAACCTCCAAGAATCAACCGAGACAAAGCGATAACGGGAGGAGCAATGCAGTTACCTGATTGTTAATGTGAAAACATCTGATCACTGATATTTTCCTTGTAATGTTCACATCTCGTTAGGCTAAGTGCGGCATCCCACGGTCAGCTGTTCCCGTGTGGAACATTCCGTGGATTTCACCACTGCTGTAAAAAAAAGGTGTTCAACGTTAGACTCTCGTGTTATCAATGCATGTTGTCTGTATGTTGTGCGGGTTTATGGTTCTGTGACCCGAGAGATTATTTCCGTAATCCCCACTGTTTGGTTTCGGAAATGTTAATCCAGTCACACGGTTGCTTTGAGTTTCTGCTATTCCCTGTGACACCCCCATTTCTGCGTATTTCAGGAGCGGAGAGCACACGCAATGCTGCCATTTTTACCGTAATGGTCTGAATAAAGGTGTACCAGTTTGTCTCGAAAGTTCAGCGTCTCCTATGGAAAGCGTTGTTTCTAATCTGGGAGAGAAACATAAGGAAAAAAAGGATTCAGAACCTTTATTTTAGTTAAAGTAGTATCGCCACAGTGTAAAATAAAGGCAATGGATTGTAATGCCTATGTATTGGCCCAATATAACTATAACTGTTGTTCTCATCAAAAAATTCAGTTTCTTAATTCATGAGTCAGTGTGCATCATTATTTATTTTATATAAGTCTTGTCTACGTGGAACGACAACACCCTGACTGACCCTTGGATCGTTCAGTTATTCATTCAAGTTTCTGTTTACTGGAATTGGTTTGGTGATGTCCCTCTCTATTTAATAACTTTATTGCAGGGAGTGGAAGTGTTGTGTTTAGTACTGTAAATCCTAAACCAAAGTTTAATCGGTTTAGAATGTGAATCAGATTTCTGGGATATGTTATCAATGCCCAGACTGATGTTGATTATGAGTTTGTGAATGATAATATTCCACACATAGGCTGCCTTTGGTTGCAAAAGGTCACATATTCTGTTCAACTAACTGAATGCTTCTCATCATACACACTAAGCTTCATCTTCTGACTTAAAACACATTACAGGTCCATTCGACAGATTAGCATTGCAATCCTGTTTTTAGCTATGCTAGCAGTATTGGTATAGGCATGTCACCCTTAAGATGAATTGTAATAACTTTAATAATCCCTTTACCTCCAGCAGTTACTAATCAGGTTAAATTTAATTTTGTCCAATACTTTGTTTTTTGACCAAATACCAAATATGTACGGCATTCCCATCAGACTGTACTTAGTGTTTAGTGCCAGCTACCTAGTGCTAGCATGCTAGCACATTAAAATAAGATGTTGAACATGGTGAACATCATACCTGCTAGAAATCTGCATGTTAGCATTGCCATTGTCACTGTGTGTATGTGGTTAATTTCAGCTTTTAGCTCAAAGCCCCACAGAGCTGCTAGCATGACTCAGTTGTTAAAAAAAATGTCCATCCATTCCAAAAAAAAAAAAGGCAATTTTCTCTCTTAAGAGCAGTTGGTATGACAGCTGAATATGTTACAATCAGTAGCAAGGAGAACAGAAGTGGGTTTTCATATACCTTCATTCTGAAGACTCCATTTTAAAACAACACTGTTAAATGTTGTCTGCCGGGGTAAAGAGGAGTGGTGCCCTGGTTTTGTTTTGAGGCAAAGGTCTGATAATGAATGAATCCAGTGTGTAGAAGAGAAGATAATCTTTTGTGTAACAGCCTTTAATTAGGAGGGCAAGCAGGGGGGGCTGACTGAGAAGAGCTCATTAGGGAGGTACATGGATCTCTGCTTTCTGAAAAAGGCATTGGTCCACTGATTGGTTCTGATGAGACATGTTTTAGAAAGGCCCCTGGTTGTCGCAATGGAAGCGAAGAGACTGCTGTTGTGGCCATGACAACATAATCCCCCATTCAAAAAGAGCCCCTGGGTTCTGATGACCCAGTATGGCATGCTGCCATGAATTACTGAGGACTGGCCATCCAATGATGGGCTGAGAACTACACCTGTTCCTGTCTCTCATTACTACCCAGGCTTGAACAACCATAATGTAGTCAGAGCAAACAACAGGTGGATGTTTCTGTTTAATACATCCATTCCACTTCAGTGCAATGCTTTTGGGTGTGTTTTTTTCCAGAAACATACACACGAAGGTTTGCTGCTGTGTTATTGGCTGTGCACTTCGTGCTCGTGTTAATCATTTATATTTACAACTGCAAGGCAATATTCACAAGGAGGAACAAGAGCCAAAGGTCTCATCCAGACATAAAGGAGAACCTCCTCTGTGAATGTTGGCTGGTAAGTCTGATTGCTGCGTTTCATAATTAGGTTTACCTTTTTAAATGTTAGCGTGATGTTTTTAGTTACCATATAGCATGATTAATGGTGCTGCTCTCTTCAATCTGACATAGTAAACTATGTTGTACTGTACTGTATAACTTTAGCTTATATTTATAGCCTATACTTGTCTTTTCATAGATACATATTTAAATTAAACAATTCTCAGAAGCATGGAAGTATCTTGAAGATGAACTTCATCTCGATGAGATTAAGGGGGTTTTGTTCCCTTGGGTTGCTCATGTTATATTCAAATGTTTCTAATGTAGAACTTCTTGCTTACATTGAAAAACATTATGTAATTAAATTCTCCAATTTAACATAATTTAACGCAAAGCAGGTCTTGTCTAATTACCTCCAACTGTATCAATATTAAAGAGGAAATCACACAGGGCAGAAAGCTGAAGCTGCTCTGTTTTCTCTGTCATGAAACCGTACAACATGTTATGAGACACTGCTCAGAGATATCACAAGAGGTGGTAAAAAAACCTGCTATGGTATTGTTAACGTGGGTGCGGCCATATGCAATATGCTGTTAGATTTCAACCCATGATTGAGGCACATAAATAACTTAAATGTCTGAATTCTGAAGGTTACATCAGAATAATCTATTTTTTCTTTTTGCTTTATAAGAATTCCTTAATCTGCTGATTATTGTTTCAATTAATCGATGAATAATTCAGCCAGAAAATTGTGAAAAATGCCCATCACAATGTGAAGTCTTCAGATTGCTTGTTTAGTCCAACCAGAAGTCAAAAAACTAAAAATAATTAATTTACAAAGATAATAAATCAGAAAAAAAGTATCAGAAGCCTCACATTTGACAAGTTGGAAGCTGAATGGATCACTATTTTTAGCAGCATGGCTCTATGGACGGCAAGAATGCCGGTCCAAATCTTTGGGCCAGACTGAAATAATGTTATTATAATTAATTGTTGAGTGGATGCAACAACTATTCAATAGTATTAAGTGCTAACACAGTATATCTATTTGTTCAATTCAATTGTTTGTTCAGTTGTTTAATTGACTAATTGTATCAGCTCTACTTATCAGATTGCTCATTCTTTTTATTTGCAGACATGGAGGGGATCACAGGAGTTATGATGGTGTTGTGCCTTATTGGCTTAAGTAATGGTGAGTATTTAGTTAATTTTATTGCAATTTTGTCATTATGTCTTTACTATGTGACATTTTACTTATACTGTATGTTTTCTACAGCAAATACCAGTCCTACAATCAACTCTGTTGTTCATAATGTGTGTGAAGACACCCCCATAGGTACAGTATATACTATGTGTGTGTGAATTTTTGAAAACCGTTTTTTGTTTCACTTTTGCATTATACAAATACTGCACACATTTATTTATGTTCCACCAATGTTGTTTTCACAGGTGCCCACGTGTTTACTATAAGGGCAACAGATGCAGAAAATGACCCATTGACGTATTCACTCACTGCGCCCAATGCCGAATACTTCACAGTTGAGAGCAACACCGGGCGTGTATCAGTCAGGATGACACTGGATAGAGAGGTATGTGGCGTGGTGGATTTAGAGATCCTTCGATTCTTCAATGTTTCATTTGGATTCTGTCTTATTTCTGTCATATTTTCTTTATTCTAGGTGTTTAGTGTAATGGAACTTGGAGTTCTTGTCGATGATGGTTCCAATAGAGTAAGTTTCAGTTAATGTTAATGATCCATTTATATTAGTTTGTTCATTATATTCAGAGTTCACCATGCAATGTATTTCAGACACCAGGACAATTAACTATAATATTGGAAGACGCCAATGACAACCGACCCATATTCCAGAACACTCCATATGACATTGTGATCCCAGAAGTAAGTCAAACTTATTGATTCTCTTAACCTATTTGTTCATCAGCTTATCTTTTCCAGCATCAAACTGCCAATTCATCATGATGTCAAAATTAGCTTACACAGTTGATAATGCTGAGAGATATTTGTGTGTTAAATTGTCGTTTGTTTTTCTGTCTTTGTTTTTATCCCCTTCCAATTTATCAGAACACCACTGTAAATGCGACTCTTTTTAGGGCAATGGCCACTGATGGAGACACTGGAAGTAGTGCTGTTGTTCGATACAGCATTGATGAAGTAAGCTTCTTTTGTAAATCATGTAATTGATTCATATCGTATTCTGCTTTATTGAAGTGTAATTTATATGGTATTTTCTAGGTTACTCCAAATGATGGAGTCAGTCATTTTATAATTGTTCCTGTAACTGGGGAAGTGAAATTAAATGGACAACTGAATTACACTGCATTGAGCACGTTCTATCGGCTGAAGATTAACGCAACTGTAAGTACCATGCAATAGTAAAACAATAGTTAGACATTTTGGGAAATGTGCTTATTTGTGTTCTTGCTCAGAGTTAGGTGAGAATATTGATGCCACTCTCATGTCAGGGAGTGGTGTCAATCTTCTCATTTATTAACTGTGGGCAAGATACTGAAGAAGCATATTTTTGAAAATGACGTACTTGGATTCAATTGTTTTCCCCCCACTACATTTGTACATTTGTACATTTACCTTAACCATGACATGAAAAGTTTAAGGAGTAAAAAGGGGTTCTGCTCTGTTGTGAATCTAAGGCAAAACTGATCTCTGAAGTGATTCATTATTTCATTGCAATACAATTTTTTTATATTCAAACAAGACAAATAATGATGATAATTAAATGTCTGAATTTTTATACATCACTTTACTAATCTAGAATTATTATTGTGGTAAAAAAAGTGGCATAACATTTTAGGATTTTGACAACCTTGTTTGCTTGTTTGCAACAGGATGGCGGAGGCAAATGTTTTTATAATACAACCAATTACTTGTCAAGCATCGCTTTTTCCTTCATTACGGTTATGGATGTCCCAGACCTCGACCCACAGTTCCTTAGTATTCCCTACGTAGGGAGAGTTGAAGAGAACGCTCCTTTGGTAAGTGCTGATGCATTTTATTCTGAGCTCTGCGTTGGAAAAGGTGACTTAACTGGACTGATGTTAATTTTAAAAGAGTAATTAGAAAGGAGATGAATTACAACCAATATGTCGTCCAGTGCATTCCATTCAGTTGTTGCACATTTTCCTTTGTGTTACGTCTGCTTTTCATTCTGATGAAGCTGCGTGTTCTTGTGTAAGCCCAGGATTGATGTATATCTTTAGACATTTTGTGTGACAAAGCTGGTGCAAATCTCGTTGTGATTTATTCAAATCTACAGGCAGTAAGCCTGCTTTGAGTTGTGTGTGGATGTTAAAATATTTTTTGTTTCTTTGCCAGGGCCATTCTGTGTTTAAAGTGACTGCCCTAGACCAGGACACGGGAGTCAATGATGATATAATCTACAGCATTCAAGGTAAGCTCGATCAAGCTCAGCTAGAACAATTTCTTCTTTGTACCGAGTGAGTAAGAAATGTTTCTTCCACATTGTTTGACAGATTCCACAGCAGAGGGCCTGTTTGAAATCTCAGAAACTGATGGCGTCATATCTGTACTGTCGCATATTGACAGAGAAGATATTGGTGACACTGTTACCCTGACTGTAAAGGTACAGTTGGTTTTTTTGAGTAATACACCAATTCCTTCCACTGTATGTAAATTTACTTTGTATCCGTCTTGCATATATTTCCAGAGCAACACTTAAAAAAAACAAAAACATTTTTTATCCCTGTTATTTCAGCTATAACACTTAATACCATGAATGTTTGAATTACTTACATTCAGCGTCTGAATAAGGCTTCATGGCTTCATCCTCCCTCCTTTGGCTCCTGTAATGAGAGACAAGGAGGCCAGAAAGAATACAAGCGGTTTGTGAGGGAGGGTTGTGAGAAGTAGAAGATCTTTGTTCTTGAACATAATGCATAATAACTCCACTTACGTATGTTAGAAACAGCCTTCTCTCAATCACAGCCCATGAGCACCCAATCAAAGAAAGATGCCTGCTGCAGTCTGTGAAACATAACAGAAGATTATTATTGAGAACCTTATTTAATTAATTCATTTTTTTGCAAATGTTGAGACTGTGACATATTTAGTTTTTTTCTATTTTAGGCTACTGAGTCTAAAGCAAACATCCACGGGTTCCAAGCCAGCACCACAACAGAAGTACAGATCAACATCATCGACGTCAATGACAACATGCCGCAGTTTTACAAATGTGGAGATGAGTGTGTGATGGAGAGTCACTTCACAGGAGAGGTTGTTGAGCACGTGTTGGGCTCTGTTTTTATCAACATGACTGTCAAAGATCGGGATAAGGTGAGAGAAAAAATCACCCAAAAAGGGGACATTCTTCAACTAAAGTGAAATGAGTGAATTAAGAAATATTCTTTCATGGCTTTACACAGATTGCCCAAACTTATCTAACCCTGGAGGGAAATTACACAGACGTGTTTTCTGTGCAACCGCAATTTACAACGTCAGACAGCATCGTTCAACTGCAGGTCAAGGATCCCCAAAAACTGGATTTTGAAAAAATACAGCAAATGGTTCTGCAAGTGAGAACAATTAAATTTGAGTCTATGATCATAACAATTGTGACATTTTTCATCTTTTGGTTATCATATTTGTGATTTTTAAAGCACTTTCCCAGTCTGAGCTGCTTCCCATGCTTGTGTTATGGTGCAGGTCATTGCCATAGATGGAGAAAATGACACCTTCCAGTCCACTGCAACAGTTACTATTAACATCAAGGATGCCAATGACAACAGCCCTACGTTCATGCAGACCACGTATGAGTTGAATGTTACTGAGCACTCTCCTGTTGGGACAATATTGGACACCTTAACTGTAAGTCCTTTACTATCTGGAGTCTTACTCAGACAGTCTTAACTTGCATGTAACAAACACGTAGCACTTGAGGAGCACACAATGTTTTTTTTCCCCCCAGGCATACGATCCTGATACGATGGATCAAGGCAAAATAACCTACACGCTCCTTCCAGACAGCATGTATGGCAAACCAGTTAGTCTGCTAATTTGAATACAGCCACTCTGCAGCTGTTGCTGTGATGCTAACTGAGACAACACCACTGAAAAGTCTGTATCTGTGTTTCAGACTACTGTATTTTGATGTGGAGCCACATAACGGCGCAGTTTACGTGAAAAACGCAACTCTGCTGGACCGTGAGGTCAGATCTCTGTATTCAGCCACTCTGCAGGCCAGAGACACAGACGGCAAGCCTGGCAGCACAGTGCTGGAGATCACTGTAACTGACATCAACGACCACGCCCCGATCATCAACAGAGACACTTACCGGGAGTTTGTTAAAGAGGGTGAAAAGCTTGAACTTCGGATAGAGGTAACTGTGAGACAATAAGAGAACAGTTAATACATCCAACTCTTAAGTGTCGGTGCTATACTTCACAGGATTAATGATATATTGTTATTCTCCGTATCGTTATAAACCTCGGTCCCAGAGATTGTAACATAATGGAAAATGAAAATTACTTTACTGTCTTTGCTTTAGGAGAAAGCTAGGAACCCAAAACGGTGTACTATTTTGGCCTACAGCCCCCTATTTCCATTTAAGAGACGTCTTAAGAAAGCACTCCACCAATGTAGCACTTTACACTTCACACTATAACTTTGTCAAACTCATGTTGTTGACAGTTCACAAAAAAGGAAATCAAAAATCAAAATCGATGCAGCAGAACCAAAGATATTTTCTTTCTAATTTCAAAACCTTCTTCCTTGTTAAAACCTGGGGCTTACATTACCCGCAATGCAACTTAATTGCAACAGTTTGGTGGAAGATGCAATTGTGTTTTGTTGGTAGCAGCTAATGTTGCCTCAAGCCTCCAGCCTCAAGAAGAGTTAAGGAGCGGGCGACAGAGGTCTGGTAAGCTCACTTCTCCCTAACTCCACACCCCAAGATCTTTTTATTTTCAGTCTTGTAGTCTTCAGCCCCAACTGATGCTGAATCACGAGACATCATTTGAGGCAATTTACCAGATTTCGCGCAGCTCCCTCTGGGGACACAGAAAGCTAAATACAACTTTTACTCTAAAACACCTGTAAACAGACTCACAGAGTTGATGTGTAAAATCAATGGAGATCCCTGTTATGCTACAGCATATAATGATATCTTCAACAAAAGCATTCTTCCAATATAGTGGCAACAGTTTAGGGAGGCGCCTCTCCTGCTTCAACATGACAATGCACACAGCCGGGTCCAAAAAGAAGATGTCCAACAGTCACATATGGGTGTCCACAAGTCTTTTGGCAATGTAGTGTAATTGCAATATTTAGTAACTAATGTAGTTTCTTAACCATTTCTTCTAATGTTTCTCACTTGGACAGGCAACTGATGCAGATGACTCTGATACCAAAAACAGTCAAATAGTGTTTGGAATCGTACCAAGCAAGTACAGTGATAACTTCACCATCGACTCTGACACCGGTGTGTTAACAAACATGGTTGAGCTTGATCGTGAGGCCCTGGACCCGAAGCTGAACGGGATGATTGAGCTCAATGTAACTGCTACTGACAAGGGTACACCACCATTATCCACCATGGTCACCGTTATCATCATTGTAGAGGTAAATCTTCAACAGTTTGTAGCAAAGTATCGGTGCTGTGTTGCTACTGAAGCTGCCACTCCTGGCAAAGATGATAACCTTCCGTCTTTTCTTTGATGCATCCCAGGATGTCAATGACAACACACCACAATTTAAAGCCTCCTCTTACAAATTCTCTGTCAAAGAAGGACAAAAAGGTCAGTATTTAACTTTGCAAAGCACTTTCAAGTGTTCATAAGTGTGTGGCTGGATTCTAATTATATTTTCTATCCAATCAGGTGCCTTTGTGGGTTCTGTTCAGGCAGAAGATTTGGACCAAACAGCAGAGTTTGAGCGCATTTCTTTCAGCATTATTGAAGGAAGCTTTGGCAGCTTCATCATTCGCACCTTCGCAGAGGAGCAGGGTTACAGGGGAAACATCACTGTGGACCCTGACATTGAGCTGGACTACGAGAGTGCTCGCAAGCAATTCCGACTGCAGGTAGAGGCAACAGATCTGGAACAGAAGAAAGCCGTAGTGACGGTGGAGGTGGACGTGTTGGATGTGAACGATGAAAGGCCCGAGTTCAAGCCATCAGACCCAGTGACAGTGAAGGAGAACATCGCCAGTAGCGGGGCTGTTGGGAGCTTTACAGCGCAGGACAAAGATGGAAACCACTCACTGGTCTACGAGCTGGAATCCATCAAATGCAGATGCAACGGTTCTCTGACACCCTGCAGCTGGTTTATTCTGGATCCAACGGGGGAAGTCAGAGTCAACCTGGAGCACACAGTGGATTATGAAGAATGTGACCAGGTGCTGATGGAGGCTCAGGTGGTGGACGAGTACACGGAGAAAGGAGAGAACAACAGCGTCACAGCAGGTTAGCACTGGGTTGTTGTACAGATAACAAAAGCAGTAAAAGCATTAAAAAAAGAAATCATTTACAGACCTGCACACACATCTCACGTCATTTTACTTCATTTTTCTTTTGCAATATTTCAGGACAAATGGTGATCAACATTGAAGACATCAACGACAATGCTCCCCAATTCATTTTCTCAGATTCTGTATTTGGTGAGTGTATATTTGAGATTCTGCTGTAATTTTATTTTATTTTAGCAGCCTTTGTTTGGCTTGTGACCCTTTAAACTAAACTTCAAGCTGTCCCACTCAACAAAAAGCATTAGTCATAGTCAATGGACAAAGTAATTTAAACGAATAAACTTTATTTAGATTTTTTATCAACATTATAAAGTTCAATACATATTTTTTTTCATTGGATTTCAGTTGTGGTGTCAGAAAGTGCAAGCAAGGGGACATCGGTAGCAGGAGTCACTGTGAGTAATGAAAAACAAATAACTGACATGATTTCAGCTTGTAAATGAGATATGTGACATGAAGTCTTGACATTCCCGCTGGTATCTCTCGCTGCTCTCAGGCTACAGACCGTGACTCTGGAATAAATAGGCAGATTGACTTTAAAGTAACTGCAGTCCAATTCAGAGACAGCAACAATCAAACAAGTGACACGAAGATTCTGTTCGAGGCCATCACCACACAGCAAAAGGACATATATATTGGAATTATTCAGTGAGTACAAAGTCATTCATCAGCATCATAGTGCCATATCTCATTCTGCTCTAAATAATTATTTGTGCTTTTCTCACAAGCTTTTGTGTTTACCGCTGCACTCATTTTTATGTCTAAATGGAACCTGGACCAGAGCCTCTCTTTGAAAGGACTGTTAATATTTATTGTTGGAAAGTTAATAAAACAACTAAAAAGAAGCGCAAAATGACAAGAAAGAGACTAAAAACAACTACAAAGAGACTCAAAGTGACTTCAAAGTGACTTAAACGTGACTTCAAAACCACAGAGACGCAAAACAATTACAAAGGCATGCAAAGTGAACAAAAAGAGACAATACGACAACGACAACAACCAAAGAACTATAAAGAGACATATTGCGACAACAGAGATGCAAACAACTACAAAAAACACAAAGAGACACAAAATGACTACAAAGAGACACAAGACAGCCACAAAGGGAACTTCAAAGTTGGCAGATGGACAACTACAAAGAGACACAAAATAACTAGATGGCTGACTACAAAGACACACAAAATAACTAGAAAGAGACACAAAATTGCCATCAAGACAACCACAAAGGCAACTACAAAGAGTCACAGAGTGTCTAGAAGATGAACGACAAAGAGACACAAAAGGACTAGATAGATCACTTCAAAGACAACTACAAAGAGACTGATAATGACAAAAAAGAGACAATATTACGACCATGTGTATCTGTATCTCTGGGTGTCTTGGCCCTGTGTGTGAGGGGTGGGCTGGGCTTGTACATGTCTGTGCCAAGGGGGCCATTGTCTCACAATCTGCCCATGGCTGGACTGATTTCCTCCACATTCCACAGAACTAGCGAGGCACTTGACATATCACTGAAAGGGAAGTATTTGGTAACAGTAAGTGCAACTGACACCGGCGACCTCTCCACCAGCACTGTACTGGAGGTGAGTTGACTCAAAACATGCAGCTGGATTGTCATTCATGAAAACACCAGACGGACAGTATGACTTCAGCCTGATTTCCTACTTCTTATTATTTTGCAGATTTTCGCAGTTGATGAATCATATCAAGTGGAACTTGCATTTACAAGACCCCAAACTCTTGTTGAAGAAAACATCAATGAAATCATCAGGTATATTTCTCCGTGCTATACTGTGCTTTTGTCAAATTTGAATCAGATGACACTGAATTAAAGATTTTCTCAATATTTCATTTATTTAACACTTACATTTGTCATGTTTTACATCGGGGACTTGGCATTTTCTCTGATCTCTGAATTTCCAGAGCTCTTACTGCTGCAACCAAGGCTGCTGTAGAAATCGCTTCCATCAGGTTTGACACTGCTCAAGCATCCAGGCAAGCTCTCTTTTCTTATCACCTCTAAGCTTCAATCACCATACATACAATTAAATGATGCGGTCTGTGAATACAGACAAAGATGACCAATTATTGGCTGGTGCCAACAGGAACTCAGATCATCTTCAACTCTTTAGTTGAATGCATATACTGTTGTCCACTAGGTGGTGCCAGTGTCCCTGTAAACAACCATATTGTCGAGGACAAATTATTTGCTGATAATTGTAATTGTTCATTTGGGGTCGCTATTTTAGGTGTATAAGTGAGTTGTGTTTTTCTCTCAGGGATTCAGGTAACACCATCATAGTGGCATATTTTGTCTACTCCAACGGGACTGCTCTTACCTCTAATGAAGTGGAAAAGATGATCTCTGATCCTGAACACGCTGGTGTACTTATAGATCTTGGCCTTGCGGACATTGTGAGTATGAGCAGTTTCAGAGTTTTTCTGAAACAGTCTCTTTTCTGTCATGTTGTACTTTCTTCAACTCAATTTAAGCAGCCTTACTTTCCTCTTGTTAATTGCTGGAGTAGATTTCTATAACTTCCTTTCCCGTTGATGCATAACTTTCCACTGAACTGGAAGAGATTTCCTTTAATACAGCACAGTGAGAAATCTGTACCACTACTGTTAACTGCAACAGCTTTATTACCTTGTTTGTATCTGACTTACAATGCAGAGGGTACAAACCTCCATATATAATAAACATTGATTGTTGTAAATGTACAATATGAATCAAAACTACAACATATTGAGCCTCATTGGAAGCTAACATGAATGACAATTAGTTTGAAGTATGATATAGTCATACATTCATTTAGTTTTATTATCACAATACAGTATTATTGTTGTACTTTAATTCGTGTCTGAGATTTGTTTAACATAACCAAGCCAGGGTGACGGATTTCTGCTTTGAATACCGAAATAATCCCTACAATTGTATTAATCATTACCATAATTAACTACATTTTACTATAATGTACAAATAATAATAATCAGAATGTTATGAGGAGTCTATTGCAGAAGAATTGTCAGTGAACTGACGGTTCTCATGTTTGTTTCATTACAGTATGTGTTAAATGAAACCTCATAGGTCCACAGACAGGAGTATACTGAAGAGATTTCTTACTTGTGTTCCAGGGTAAGGCTCCTGTGATCGAAACAGACACTGACCCTTTGAAGTACGCCCTGTTCGGGATGGTGGCCGGCCTCGTCATCGTGATGGCCGTGCTCACCACTTCACTGATGTGCACTCGCAGAAAGTAAGAAGAGGGATTTGGAATAATGTTAGGGACAGGATTGAACGGAACAATTAACTATAAACCAAAGTTTATCCCGGTGAAGTTTCTTAAGAAGCATTTATCTAAAAACATCTTTGAGAGGTACTATGTCTGTTCACAAATCAACTCACTTCACGCTACAGCTACAGCAGGAAGCTGAAGGCCGCTAAAGCCATGAACTCTGCAGCCATGGTGACTTCAGGCAACCAGAAAAGTGGTCCTGTGGTGCCGGGAACCAACAAGTACACCATGGAGGGGTGAGGAGACAACAGCATTAACGAGATAAACGAATGAATAAATGACTTGAAATATGACACGTGTTTGTCTTCCTATGTATGTCATTATTAATGAACAGGGCGAATCCGGTTCTCAACCTCAACATCGACACAACCATGATCCTGGACATGGACGAGGAGAGCTCAGACGTGGACAAAGTCAGGTAAAGAAAACCTCTCTGTGACTGTCTGCACCATCTGTTGATAGCAGCTATTTGCTCCATCACAAGGTGGTGGCTCACAGTGACACACGACCTCTCGCTCCACTCTGTCGGCGTGCTGGTTGATAAACTGGGAATGTTTCCAGCTGAACATTTTGTCACAGCGTGCTCATGACAGCGTGTTATGATGGAGGACTGGCTCTCCAACGTTGGCATGTGACCTTAATTTACATCAAAAACCTTAATATGGATTTCAGGAAGAAAAAAAAAACTCTCTTTATGAAATTCATGCATATGGAGATAAGTTTGATCACTTTGTTTTTCTTTTTCCCACAACAGCCTGAACTCCCTGGCCTCCAGCAATTATGATAAAACTAACATGGTGAGTTGGCATTTTAAAGTCCATCTTCATTTGTATTAATTAGAATACGGCCTTATTTAAATACGTGTCTGCTCCTCATTAGATGAGCATCCAGGAGGAGGAGTATGATGACAGCGGGCCACCGGAGTACATTGAGCCTCTGGGTGCAGCCCTGGCCCACCGGGGCCAAAAGAAAGGCTCCGACAATCCTCACATTGGTTTTAGTAACCCTGCATTCAGCACTACAGACCTGTGATGGATATAATGATGGCCTCGGATGGACATCATGTTGCTTCTCTGTAATCAGTCAAACACATTGATGGCGTTGGATGAAGTCTTTGTGTCCCCAAGTAGCTTTCTGTTGTGACCAATTGTAATGAGTTATTAATATAATGCACAAGCTCAAGTGATGAATTTGCTATGTCAAAACATTCAATTCAAGGAATAACAATAAAGAAAACCAAAATTGGAGACGTTACTCTGTGAAGACAATATAATGATACCACATAGTGTATCGATATTGTGAAATCTGGTTTGGTTATTTAATAGACAGTTTTGTTTGTCAAACAGTTAAAGGAATAGTTTGAGATTTTGGGAAATATGCTCATCCTCCAGCTAGCCTGAAAAACAGCCTTACAGCACCTCAGAAGCTCAGCTGGCTGTTTCCAGTCTTTAGGCTAAAGTTGGCTAATTGCCTGCTGGCTGTGGCTTCACATTTAGTGCAACGACACAAAAACCGTCTCTCGGAAAAAAGCATATCCCCCCCCAAATGTCAAACTCTTCTTTTAAAAAAATCCTCATATAATTGTAGCTAGACGATTAAAAATGAGACAGAAGCAAAGGGAAAGCAAACAAAAGAATTGTTTGTTGCACATGTGAATCACTTTATTTTTTGTTAATATATTAAGCGGTAGCTTAAAAATGATGGTTTGCTTTGAAATAAACTGTAATATATAAGCTATGTCAACACACAATGCTATTTTTTTTACAGCTGATGCAACCAGAAAGACATTCCAAAAAGAGTAAAATATTGCTCAATGTCAATGCATAAATGAATTCCTTTTTTGTGACTGCACGTCAGCCAAAAGGTTTAACCTTATGCCTGTTTAATTTGTCAGTGTTTGCTTTGAGTTTGAGATTCTCATGCTCGAATAAACCCTCATGCAATGTGACTTTGTGACTTTGTATAAGCAGTGGATAGAAAAGATTGTTTCACCGTTTCCTGACATCTAAATGAATGTAATGTAAGTGCAATCTGAATGAAATCAATTTCGCCAAATGTGGATTTGATCCCACTTTTATGAATTTAACGTATGAACACCAACTTCACTAACACTGTAACAACCTCTGAATTAAAGCACATTCAAAATAATTCATCACATAATTCACAACTGAATCACTAATCATGGCATTATAATACAGTAAGTCAAGTCAGTAAGTAATGACTGAAAATACCCTCATATCAGCTGTCGATTGTGCTCGTCATTTGTACATTTTTATACTTTTCACAATACAATTAAATCAAAATTGTGCCAAATCTAAAAGCATAATATAAGACATACAAAAGCCTGCTCTACTGGTCGGGACTCCTCACACAGGCACATCAAAGCAACATTTACATCCATTTTAACTTCTATACACTTGCAACAAAATTACCCGCAGGTTGCAACGACTGACCACAAGTACATAAATTACAA
Source organism: Anarrhichthys ocellatus (assembly GCF_004355925.1). NCBI lineage: Eukaryota > Metazoa > Chordata > Actinopteri > Perciformes > Anarhichadidae > Anarrhichthys > Anarrhichthys ocellatus. The sequence goes on from NW_022280049.1 coordinate 3,719,940, forward strand.
TCAACAACTGTCACTGTCATCTCTCTCAGTCGTAGCTGTGTGAGCTTGTGAGCAACCAGGGGAAGGATTGCCATGGCTTCATATCGTCTGAGGTGCATTTAGAAAAGCAGCAACAGCTAAAACGACTAAGCAGACAGTTGAGTGGTCTGATTGAAAAACATTAACGGAGAAGAGCTATCCAAGGCATTGATACACCTCTCCTTTTTCAAAACATGAAAACATGGAACTCCAAGAAAAAAAAGAAAACCCCATCTTGTTTGGCTGATTCTCAATGCTCCATGATTGAAGTGTTATGTTAAGTGCTTTTGTGTTTTTTTTTTTGTCTGGTGTGAGGAGGCGATCTGCTTCTCACACATTCAACACAATGTCACGCCTTGAAGTAAATCAGCGTATAACTGACACATTCTTCACGTGAATTTTTTCTAAAATGATTATCGCACAGGTTTTCTTGTTTCCTTCTAAACAGCTGTTGTTTTCTCCACAGGATTCTTGTGTCACTCAGCGCTGTGAGCTCTGGAGCAACAATGTGGCTGCTGCATGTTCTCCATTAGCTGACGGAAAGGGTTTCTTCTGCGTCGGCTCACCTCTCCATCCCGATCTCCCCTTTTCCCTGAACGGCCCTTACCTGAACCGGAACCGGAACCAGAACCTGAACCAGAACCAGAACCCCCCTGGATGGACTCTGGAGAGAGGGGCACGGCTGAGGGGTTGAGCGGAGGAGGGGGAGGCATTGAGGGCTTCTGCTTCTTCACCTGTTTCTCCAGGTGTTTCTGGATGGCTGAGCCCAGCACAGCCACTTCCACCACCGCCCCGTACACCTCCCATGTCATCCCCTTTTCATCCCAGCTCACCTCCTGCACCGGCTCCTCCTCTTTCTCCTGACAATTTATTGCCTCCTTTGTGTCATCTTCAGATGCCTCCACCTTTTTCTCTTCAGTTACTTTCTCCTCCTTTTTGTCCTCCACCACCTGCTCCTTTCTAACGTCTTCCTCCTCCACTATCTTCTCCTCTGTGCGTGCATCCTTTCCGATCTCAGGAAAAACTGTGATGGTGGGCGTTCTCGGGGTCATAGGTGCTGTAGCGACAGACCGAAACTCTATCTGCTGACCCACCTTCAGCTCAGCATCTATAGTCTCTGTGCCTACACCTCCACATCTCCCCAAAGAGCTGGGGAAGTAGAAGGCTTGGTCGCCCTCAGGAGGGATCATGGGGCTGGTAGCTGCAGACTGGCACTGCACCACTTCCAGGCTCACCTGCGTGCGGATGTTGTGGCAGCCGAAGGGAGCTGGAGACTCAGGGACAGGAGGCTTTGTCACTTCTCTCAACTCACCGCCTGCACCTTTGTTTTCTTTCACTTCTGAATTCACGTCTGTTTTTGCTTTGTCGCAAGCAGAAACAGAAGATTTCTCTGTTTTACTTTGTGGAGGGTTTGCGATTGAGATCTCCTGTACGTCAGGGGCAACAGTTTCTGTGGAGACATTCTCCTTTCCATCCGCCCTCTTTGCATCACCGTTATTCTCTCTTAGTTCCTCATATTCATCTATTTTGACCATCTCTGTCTCAAGGGTATAAAAGGATGACTCAGCCTTCTCTTCCTCCTCATTGTTGCCATAGTGGGTCACCAGGATTGTAATGTCTTGATCCATACTTCCCATCCTCTGTTGCTTACGCTGCTGATTACTATCCTCCAGAGTTACTTGTGAAACTGTTAACCCGGCAGCATTGCATGAGCTCTGTGGAGATGCATTTGAGCTGAAGCACTCGCTTTGCTCCTTTGATGTGGTACATTTCAAAGTTCCAGTTATCTCCGACTTAGTCGCTTCTTGACTTTTTGTCTTCTCTTGTTGGCCACGCTCCCTCTGCATCTCACTCTTTTTCACTTCATCCTGCTTCTGCACCGGCTCTCTCCCGCTAAGCTCTGGGAAAGCCGTGGTCGAGGGCGTCTTTGGGGTCATGGGAGACGTGGCCACAGAGCAGAACTCCACCTGCTGACCCACCTGTAGCTCTGCGTCTTTAGTGTCAGCACCCACAGCTCCGAACTTCCCGAAAGAGCTTGGGAAGAAGAAGGACTGGCCACCCTCAGGAGGCGTCATGGGGCTGGTGGCTGCAGAGCGACACTGGACCACCTCCAGGCTGACCTGTGTGCGCATGTGGTGCTGGCCGGACGGAGCTGGGGTACATGGGTCTGAGGGTCCTGGGGTTGCTGGCACAAGCACCAATATATTCTCAATGTCTTCCCCTTTTTCTCTGCCATGACCTACGCTTTTATTCTTAGTTGTCTCCCCCTGAGTTTCTCCGTCTCCATCACTCGGGAACTTATTGGAGACTGTCGTGTTGTTATGTGCTGCTGTTGTTTTGTCATCTTCAGGCTGTCGTGTCAGAAGGATGGCTTCAGTCTGCGTAGAGTCTTTACCACAACCCCCTCCTGAAAGCGCTTGATCTTTGGATTCTTCATTCTGGTCTCGCTCTTGAACGTAGCTGGCATTCATCTGAAGTTTTGGCTGAGGAGCTGTTGCCTCTTGCTTCGTGTTTATCTGAGGTCCGTCAGGCTCAGCGCTGCCATATGAGCCGCCTGGACGCTCTCCATCATCTGTCTTCTCACATGGCTTGCCGTCCTCCCTGAGACCTCTCATCTCGTCCTTCAGACTTCCCATTTTTCCTCCGCATTAAAGTTGTTGAAGTACCTGCAGGGCACAACACAGCACTGACACACTGTGCAAATCGTAATCAGTAACTATAACAACAACATCGAAGCATAGAATGTGCTAAAAATATTGTCATACGATATCGACATCAGGAATGCAAACACCGACGTGTAACCAAGTTACAGCATTGCTACTATTTGATGGACATTATTCACATGCTTATTTTGTATTGTAGGGCACTGTAATATCTGGGATATTTACTATTATTAAACACATGATTAGACTGCATTTTAAATTACAGATTCTTTTGCATTTTACCGTTAGATTGCACCTTTCTACCCTAAAGATTTATCCACACAGCCAATACAGGAACCCAAAGCACTTGTCAAAATTTTGGCTATGAAAATAAACAGGATCAAACAAACTGCAGGAAATCACGAGTAACAGACATACCTCAGCAGTCCAAGTCAGACTGAAGTCTCGCCATAACTCTCACTCGCATTTGGGTCAAACGTTGCAAAGTCTCTCCGTTGATCGAGAGGCACATCTGTCTGTATATCTCTCCTGATGATATATGGTGATAGCAGTGGCTACAGGTTTGTCTCTAGAAGAATCTATCTTAGGCAATCCTCTCTCTTTAAGCTGTGGCTGTGTCTGTTGAAAAGCTTCACATTTTCCAGTTTCCCTGGAAACCACGGTCGGGTTCTGGCAGTGAGTGGTAATGTAATGAAAAAACCTCTCTTCAGCTCGCTAATCATCAGTAAATCATAGTAATTAACCACAGATTTTCATAGCAACACAATGGCAAACTTTGTGCAGAGAGATAAACCTGTGAATTAGTCAACTGGCTTTGAAGAAGGCAAAAATTGGAGATAAAAGCTTTCATTTTACTACAGATGATCGGTGTGAGGGCTTCTAGAAGGAAGGTGGAGTATGCAACAGAGAGGAGAAGGGATTGTTTTTCTTAATTGTTACATTAGGTAAGACACAGCAACTTATGTGACTGGAGGGCACATTTGTTTGACCACTCTCAGTGTTAAGAATGCACAATCGTAATAAAAAGAAGGCTGAAAGATCAAAAAGGCACATCCTGTAAACCACAACCAATTGACATTTGCGGAGGCAGATCATCACAGGCTTATTAGAGGACCAGAAAAGCATTGCACACTCTGGTCTTTGTGCAGGCAATTTCTGAAATATTAGTAAATGTGAGTTTTCTGCTGCAACAGTGAAAGCACAAGAAAGACAGCGGGGGATATCGGCTGAAGGAGCTTGGGGGAAGAAGAGCTGCGCCTCCCACACAAACACACACTTGTGAACCACCATGTCTTTCCTTCTCATTCCTCCCTTCAACCTCTCCACTTTGCAACACGTATTGCTCTCGAGCCTCGATCACTTTCTTTCCCTGGAGTAACTCTGCGGTGCTAAGGATGTTTACATTTGTCTCATTTTAGGAATCTTCCCTTTTTATTATTATTGTACTGTAATGGTAGGCTGCAGCTTGCACAGAACACTGTGTACTGACAGAAGTATAGTCTCGGCATTAATTCAAAGGTCTCCACCAATCCCTGGCCGCCACAGAGTGCCGTTGCCTAGCAACCACGTAGTGCGATGCAGGGAGGTGTGCTGCCGAGGGCCGAGGTATAGACGGCGCTGATCATATTCTCATCAGGAGCCATCAGCCTGCCAAAGGCCATCTTTTCAGCAACGTGTTGGTAATAATAACCGTGGTGAATCGTTAGTGAGCAAAAAAAAAAACGAAACAGGCTGCAGCTACGAACAGTGCTGTCTCTCCTGCGTGTGTGGCAGGACATCACATCTTAAAAACCTGACAAACACGTTGGTATCTGCTTTTATTTCCCAAAATAGTCACATGAAGTGAAATCAATAACAAAGCAAGAAACAGAAACGCAAAAAGGTGAGAGGAAAATAAGAAATAAAAAGACAGTTAATAAAGATTTCTTTTGGAAAATAAGCGGTGGTTTTTTTTCCCAGGTTTTCTGATGCCGACATACTTCCATCGAAACATTATCGCTTGTCTAAAATGGATGATGAGACAAGTTGGCTCCAGTGTTTCAGCTGAAACTGTTCATTTTTATTAGGGATCATTTGGTCTCCAATTTCTGTCCAAACTCCTTGATGGTGTCTGTGGTCTTGTCCGCAGCTTTTCCTATGGCTGCCTGAGTCTGTCTGCCAGCTTCTTGAGCAGCTTCAAAGAGTCACAGTGAGGCAGAGGAGAAATATTCAGTAAGTTAAGCACCACATCATCACTATTGGGCTGAAGACATTGTTGTGCAGAGTTTGATTGAGAGTATCAAACTTGTGTTACCATCTTACATGCAAACTTATGAGTGATAAGCATATATTTATGTGTATATAAAAAGCTATTCAATACCTTCCATTAACTGTTCTATTCCTGTAACGTTTTGAGGAGAAACACTTTCAATCAAGCGTATTCAATGTGTATTGCTGTAGTCCTGTGTTACACACAGTGTTGTCAAATAATAAATCATATCAGGAGCTCAGCTTTAATCTCGTGTTTTTCATCCTCTGACAGCTTGCCACTGCGCTCTAACTCCTGTCTGCTCAGAGTACTATATCTACTTGACCATCATAATGCTTCAAAGACTGAGGAGTGGGCACTGTACCTGTGTTGGCCGTTTCTTTGGAGGAGTCTGCCACCTGCTGCACAGCTTCTTGAGCTGCCTGCACTGAAAAACACACGACAGAGACTTACAGTGACTGACCAGCTTTTAAACTCTTCAACTTTGGTAAATGAGCTAAACTTTGACCATCTCAGTCGTTCACAAGTGAAAGACTATTTTAAACATTTGTGAAAAATAAAAAGTTTTATTTATCAAGTTGCTCTTTTTCAACGAAGAAAGGCAAACCATTATGGGAATAAAAGCCTTTACAGGACCTTACATTGGCCCCGTGTCATCTCACAGCTATCGTACCTGCAGTGTCTGTGACTCCCTTCGCGGCCGAGTGGCTCGTGCCTTTCAGGCTCTCAAAGGACTTCTTGAACGAGGCCATGGCTCCAGTCTTTGTCCCTGCAGCGTCCACGCATCCGTCTGAGCCGACAGAGGCAGGAGAGACTGTTTATACCCTCCGTTTGAGCCCGACACCAACGAGCCTGCACAATCCAGCTGGATTAACCCAAACAAAACCCGCACAAAGAGGCCCGATCAGACTGGCATCCCAACTATGGCAGCGTTCAGCCAAGGGCCAGAGCCCGCTCAGCAGATTTTACACATCCTGTAATCAAGCCCCCAGACAAGAGTGAGCAGAAAAGGGAAACACACGAGGGCGTTATTAAATAGAGAGAACAACAGGCAGGAAAAAAAAACAGAATTGGTTACAAAAGGTTTAAAATGTAATGAGTGCTCAATGCCAAAAGTGAGTTTAAACATCATCAAACAACACTACCAAGTGGTTTCTTTTTTTAATCTTTATTTACAGAGGAATGTATGTCTGGCTTAACACATAAACCTGTATATTGACAAGTCCTGCAATTGAAAGCACATATTGATATGACAACCATTATGATTTCAAGACATAATATATTGACTTTAACTTGTTAAAATCTTCAGTACACACACGCACACACACACACACACACACACACGTATACTCTGTCAATTTCAGAGATTACAGATTTACTGGAATGATTTCACAAGCAAATATAAAGATACAATGTAAAAAACTCTTACTTCAAAAAAGTTCAAAGAAACTTCCAAAGAAATGCAAAACAAAAAAAGAAAGAACCCACAAACAGGCATTGTCGACACTTAGGAGGATATTATTCTTTTCATATCTGCTTGCAACCGGACATATTTATTTTTTCCACTCCCAATGTCTCATTGGAAGATGACGAACATCTATTGCACATTTCTAAATACAGATACACACACGTACGAAGTCACAAGCCCCGGCTCTGGTCTCATTTCATTGGGAGGGAGTCAAGGAAATGAGACAGAGGGGACAATTCTTACGTCTCAATAATTACCTACACCCAACACATCACATTAATAACATGACATTTACAATATAGAATATTAAAAGATTTGTCTTGAAGGAAGAACATTTTTCAGTGGGAATGCTTGTCTTTTTTGTTGATTTTTTTTTGCAACGGGGGTATAATAGTGATAGTTTCAGCATTTGTCCTTTTTATTATTAGAAATATTATTGTGCTGCTGGTTGGTTGGTGGCTTTGACTGGTGCTTTTACGCTTCTGGCTCGTAGTCCTGGCTCCCCTGGGAAAAGAAAAATCGATTTTTAAGAGACAGGCAGATGAAATCCGTAGCACAGAGAAGCTCGAGGGTTAAATTCAACAGTAAGACTTTGATTAAGACTTAATCGCATCAAATATGACTTAAATCAATTCATAGAAGAATACATATGACAGAGGGCTCATGGTAACACATGATTGCGGTCTGCTGAAGGTAATGATGTCACTCTATCATAGAAGCTCCTCTGCTGGTCTCTCTCTCTCTTCAGCCTGCAGAGGGCGGCAAAATCCTTCACAAGCTTCAAGGATGTGTCGTGAGCACATTCCCAGCATCCTTTTAACCCTGCACACGCCTCCTTCACACACATGATCATAAAAGAAACAAATAATACAGCCTACGGGAATATGCAATAGTCTTAGGACATCGAAGGTGTTCACAAAAACCAGGAGTGGTACTGGATGAGATGGATTTTTATTCACATATCCTCCCTAAGAGGGTTTGGTTCACTCTGTAGCACTCGGGCTCCATATTCACAGCACTGCAGGGAGACCCTGACATTACCCACAATGCACAGAGGCAGAGAGCGTCATCACCACACCCATTCAGACAGAGCTCACATATCGCTGGTGTAGCAGAGGATGGGGGAGGGGAAGCGATGCGGAGGAGAGGAGCAGGAGAGGGAGGACGACATGGATGACACAAGATACTGCCTCTGAGAAATTCACTTTTAATTTACATCTCGGGGAATATCTCGGTGTTGCAATAATCCACTCAGGAAAATAAAAGAAAATCCAACTAAACGCATTGAATAAATTGAACATCATTAGCAAAATTAAATCTTCCTCCAACTGAAGCTGATTCTGAATATTCTCTGAGAATATAATAGTTTTCTGGCTAAAAACATAGCAGAACTTTAAATCATGATATATACTAGTGAAGTGATCTTTTCCAGATTATGTACATTGTGTGCTATTTGTATTTACTCTTAGCTATTTAAAATCTGGTTTCAAAGCAATAGATTCTGCAGTTTGTCGCGCCCCTAACAGCCACATTCCAAAAATAACAATCGGTGTCAGACTCCCATCCTTCCCTCACACATGCATGTACACACACACACATATATACACACACTCCCAACGCTCAATGTAGGTAGGTGGTGCTATATTCACTGTACTCGCTATGTGGCAATTGGCTTGTTAAGCCCTCTGTTTTCATTTCCAGAAAAAAGAAGAATTACCTCATCGTGAGTGCGCTGTAATGATTGTGTGGGACAGAAGTGGGGGGGGGCAAGTGTGGAGTGCTATTGAAATGCAATACAGCTAAAATGTGTAACCATGAAGAGCTGGTGAATACCGACGAGCCTCCATCTACTGTAACGTGACTGCAGTCTATGACTTTACAGTTTTTTTACAGGCTTTTTGCAAAAAACCTACAAAAAGCAATTTACAATGAAATCTTACTTCAACACAGAGACATGAGATTCTTTATTGTAAGGCAGAGACGGAGACAGAGACGCTTTGTGTCGTGTAGGCTGATTACCTGCTGGGACTCGTATGTCTCCCCTTCTGGCTGCAGCATTGCCTCTCCCTGGCCCTCCATGGCCTCCTGCCCGTACTCCTCAGGCTGCAGAGACACAAAGAGTAGGACGATGAGCATATAAACATTATATATATTTATTGGTAGCATTGGAGAAACCAGCAAGAGTACGCTAGATTTTTTTTTTTTTGTTTAATTATCCAACCGAAAAACCCAGTCCAGTGTTGCCAACTCTTTTCTAATGATAGTAGCTAGCAGTACTATGTGTGTATCTAGCAAAAAACTGTCAAAGTCCGCAAACACTGACAGCGCGCGTCCCTTCAGGCCTCCCTCCAAAGCTACTGCACCAAAATGATCACAACAAACGTAAAAATCAAACATGGCTATTGTTAAATTTGGTTCACGTCGCACAAGTTGAGCAGGAAATCTGTCATTTCTTCGACCACCATCTTTGGACAGTCACAGTAGTTTTACTTGCAGGGGACAGAATATTCTTTCATCCAGATAGTTCAAAGATGATGGTGGAAATACCTTCAAACGCAAACATGATAAACTAAGCATGATAAACATTGCACCGGCAGTTGAGATGAAATGAAAAAGGCCTTCTGAACCCTTTTAGATCACATTTCCGGTCATATTGTGCAACCATTTAACAATGTATGCAACACAAATTGCTTTTCTTTGTATTCTTTGATCAAAATCCAATTATCGTTTCTTAATTGAAAACAAAATACGACATGTACTTCCACGAGCTAGTACCAACCAATGTCAACCGCTAATGCAGGACCTAAAGATGTTTCAGTTAGCATTGACATGGTGAGCATGTTAGCATGCGAATGACATTGAGCTCAAACACACACTGCTGTACCCAAGTACCGTCTCACTGAGCTGCTAGCATGATGGTGACTCTTAGCCACGTTCGCTTGTTATTCCTTGTTCAGAAAACTGAAGTTATAAGACTCTGATGTATTGGTAATAGAGAGGCAAAACAATTGGGGGCAAGAAAAGACAAAAGCTGACAACGCCCGTCTCCCAGTACACAGGAGACTATTTAAATGAATTATAATAAAGGAACATGTCACCAAATGCAACCATGTGGCTCAATGAGGTGATTTTAATAATTTTTGGACAACAATGGAGGCACAGAGGACTAGGAAATTGGATAAAAGGACATGCATGCTAGTATAGCTAATTCATTGTTAGTTTTCATTTATAAGAAAAACATAGAACACCACCAGTCTTATCTTTTTCTATTTGAAGTGACGCTGATATTGATTGATATCTTGACACTCCTCCTGAGAGCTCTCTGATGCAGGCAGCGCTCCATCTTTAATGCACCTCCTACTTCGAGCCCTTAAAACACAGCTAGTGGGTCAGCACACATTTATTTTTAAACCCAGCACTAATCAAGTCAATTAGGCCAGAGACGAACAGACCGTAATCCTGTGTACCGTATCAAGCCGGTGTTATTGCTGTAAGCCGACCGACATGATTAGCACGGCTTTAAATGCTGCACAATGGGAAACCACCATAAAGACACACCTAATCAGACGGATCATTAACTGAGAAAAAGTGAACATGAAAAAGGGTGTTCGTGGGATTACAGCAGAAGAGAAAGCTACGTTTTGTGTCTGATTGGTCACATTTGAATTCAGTCTCGACTCCAGCACAAGAGAAGCCTCAATGTTAAGACAATTTAGCATACGGTTCTCTTAAAAAGATTGTACGAATGGATCAGTGAGTGCAATTTTAAGTACAGAGAGGATGTACATCCCAGCACAAGCTAGAGCTGAACAGCAGATCGGCACATGTGATAAGAGTGTCAACAGTTTAACAATCTGTTGTCAGGGTGTTGGAATGAGTAGTTTTATCACTCAGATAGTGCCTCCGAGAAGCCTATTAGAGCAGGCTGTCAGATTTACTAGATTAGTGAGTCAGTGGAAAGCGTCCAACTCTGAGGGATGAAGGCTTCGGACAGCACAAGGACCTCCCTGTCTCACATACAGCGAAAGACGAAATGTCGCCGTGCTTACGGCGCACGACCAGGTTGTTTAACAAGCGAAAAACAATGTGTATCACTCAAATTTTCAAGCATGGCGATAAGTAGATTTTTCCCAAGTCAAATCTGTTCCACTTCTGTGAAAGAAAACTCTGTATAATCACTTGAATTGAAGCTGTATTTTATAGACTGAAGGCAGCTCCGTGTGCAGAGCGGACAGTGTGGAACAACAACTCACCCTCGGGAACCCTCAAGCGTCCTCCAATAAAACAAGTGTAAAACAAAGCCTTAACGCTAATTGCATTTCTTACGATTTTAACTGTATAAAAGCTGTCATCAACCAGCAGGTCACCCGTGCAGCGTGAATGTTGAGGAAAGCAGAATCATGCTGTGGAGCCAGCGTTAAGCATTGAGAAACGTGTTTTTAAACTTAAGTACAAAAACGTGATCATGTTTCCTTTGGTGGCAGCAAACTTCTGTGCTGACAGCAGAGGAATAAAACAGATGCGGACCAGTAAGTCCATGTTGAAGTGACATGTAAATTCATCAGCCCGTGTTTATCCCTGCTCTAAAATCTGGCTCCGCTACAACTACAATCCCATTCAGACTTTAATGAACATAACTTACGGCAAGTTGCCAACTGTAAGTGATTCTTGTATCTGGAACAAAGGTCAGTTGTGCACGTGTGCACATCCATAAATAGGCTCAAACCAGAATAACAATTAGCTGCTGTATAAAATATGCATATCGTATACAAGGCAGTTTGCAGTCATTTCATTATATGCATGCTATTAAAAGGGGCAATCCATCAGTTGCTGCTGCTTTAATTTGTTTCCAAATCTTTTTGATATCTGTATCTTATGAATCCCAAAACTATATTTAAACTAAATATTCAAGCTATTGATGAAGCAATAACTCAATTAATTGAATAGTCGATCAACAACAAACATTTGAACAATTTGAGAGATGTGACAGAGTTTCATCAAACAAACTGCCAAACGCTCACTGGTTCCATCGACTTAAACGTGGGGTTTTGCTGTTTTCCAGAGTTTTACACCATTAGAAATGTGATATCTTTAACAAGCAAGTTTTAAATCTATTAAAATGTATGAAAAAAAACAAACATCTATAGATTCTGGTTGTATATACCCGAAACTAATAAAACAAACAAATGCAATACTAACCATAAATACATATACAATCACCTCTGATGTTATTTCACAATTATGGGCTACTGATTTCCTGTATGTGTGCGTGAACACTGCCATACTTTGTCTAATAACGGGAACGTACTTAAGAAACGAGTGTGTTACACCTCACTGTGTGTGCTGATGGCGACTGTAACGGTGTACATACATTCATGTCAGCAGGGAATTCGTCCTTTTTCCCCAGGCCAGTGGCAGCGACAATGTTCCCGACGGCTCCAGTGGTCTTCTCAGCCACTGCAGTGTCACACAAACATCATGGACACACACGCACACACACACAGACAGACACAGACACACACACACACACACACACACACACACACACACACACACACACA
>NW_022280049.1:3731907-3760907 GCF_004355925.1 Anarrhichthys ocellatus
ACACACACACACACACACACACACACACACACACACACACACACACAAATGAACATTATCTTAACAGATTCAGCAGACAGATTAAAAGCATGCACATCATGTCTGGCCTCTTTTGTTTCTCAATTGAATATTGTACATGATGACCACTTACACTTTGACCCCATCAACACACAAACCCTCCCCCATCACCACAATGAATTTGCCATTTCCCAGTTAGCAGTAAGTGGCTGGTCACAGTAATGAAACTGAGCTTTTAACCAACTGTGTCAATAATGAAGTTTGCGTTTGACAAGCAAAGAGAAAACTCACCTGAGCCCACGCCGTCTTTGGCCTTGTTACCTGAATTAACCAAAAAATGAATTTGTTAGAAATGTTACTTCAGGTACCATTTGATATTTTGCCTTTTAGGGGCACTATCTGAGCTTGTGTTGGCCTGTATATCCTCTCATTTTTCATACAACTGACGCAATTTAAATGTAGTCGTTTAATTCACAGCTCCAGAGGTAATGTAGAACAATCATGGCTGCAGAACTTGGGTTGCTTGGTACTTTTATTGTGAGGAGTTATTAAACTTTGTGGCTGACTTAAAGCCAAACCCACCGATCAATTCTCTGACCTTTGGCAATTCTCATCCATCTACCCTTACTCCATCCAGCTATCTGGAGTATCACACAGTGCCCACTGGTCCCGATCACTCAAGCGTCGTCATCCTCTCGACTGTGCAGCAGTCGCATGCCTTATTGGTCCCTGAGGGCCTTTAAAAGCCCACTGAGGAGAGATGAAATGATGATAAAGTACAGAACTGGCACTACAAAAGGAGAGTCTCAAAGCAAAACATACATCTAAGGTGTGCCTCCATTTCTGCAGTTGCTCTAGTTAAGTGCAGCTACCACACTGCATATTCAGTAATACAATACATGATTTGATAATCATTTTTGAAAATCCATTTCAAGCTCATTAAGTGTTGAAAATTAAATACAAATGAAAATAATAAGTAAAAATACATTTAAGTCACCTTGATGGTTATAAAATACCAGATTAAGTCTATAGTTCTTGGGTGTGAAATATATTTTTGTCACCTAAATATTGATAATACACATTAGCATCAAATAAATAGTAATAGATTACTGAAAGTGTTATTATTTTGTAATGCAAATTCAGGCTGTAGCTACGGTTTAGCAAATGTTAGTAAGAGATATATTGAGACTGTTGTGGTAGGGTGCATGCTGTTAATGCTCTGTGAATATTGCTGTTAGTTGTGACATTAAATGGTATCTAGTACAGCAGGGTTTTTCCCTCATTTCCACCTCTCCTTGCCTTACTCAGGCTGTCTGCTCAGCTCAGCTGGGTGGGCGGTCTGCAGCAACTGTCAAAAGGTGGGCCCTAGGCCTATCAGATCACTCTCACCCTTCCTCCAAGAGGGGCCTTCAAGCGAATCATACGCAGCTTTCTAGGGCACCGCTCTGCTCAACAAGCAGCATGCAGGAGCACAGAGATGCCACATGACATGGACACGCTCCTTTCTCTTTCCGTGTACCACAGGCAAAAAGGCATGATGAGACACAGCACGGAGAAGGCGAAAAAACGCATGTGTTTTGACTGCAGATTGACATGTTTGGTTCTGGTGATGAGTGACAGGGACACGGTTCTAAATATGAACGGGTTCCATCTAAATGCAGAAACGTCGGACAACTTGTCTTGGAATACCCAACGTCACTGAATCGATGGTACGGACTGGTGACTGTAGAGCTATACCAGCAGGAGTGTCACTGGAAGTTTGGGCCCTCTGAGAACAGCTCAACAACTGAGAAATAAATATCTGTAATGGCTGGCAGGTTCCAGGGCCCGTGACCAGCCCTGAGTCCCGTGAGTCATCTGGTCCTCCCCCCCCACATGTACCCCTAACAGACCAACTGTAAGCTAACAAGCATAGCTGGCCAATATGGAAGAAGTGATTGATCACAAATGACAAGGGGTTCGTCAGTATAGACACACAGCTTGTGAAACATATGAAATCACTTTAAATACAATGAAACAACTGATGATCATCAGAATTAATTCTGTGGTAAATGACTTGAATTTTTCAAGACGAAATGTTAAACACGATCTACTGCCAGCCTGTTAATCGTGGGAATGTTCTGCTTTTCTTTATCTTATGGAACTGTAAACGGTAAGTCTTTCGGCTTTGGACTGTGGGTTGGACAAAACAAGCAGTCTCAGGAAAGTGTGATCAGCACTTTTCACTATTTTCTGACATTTTATAGACCAAATGATTTATCAAATAATGAATGAAATAATATTCAGATTAATTGTTTATGAAAGGTATAGTTAATTGCAGCCCTAGACCTATTAAAACCAAAGTATGCAACTCAAACTAGGTTCTCTAAAATATGGTTGCCATCATGTCCTTGACATTTTAATTCATCGAGCTTGGTATTAATTATTTACACAATAGAACTGGTTGGCACTGGCTATCGTGATATTGGAATTCCATTATTTCATAATGATTTGACACCATTAAAGAATAACCCTAAATGATTGACCAGCAACACAGATAATTAAATGATGCATAGCACTGCCTTTACAAGTGAAGCGTAAAGCTGGAATATGACAACTGTGAAAGTTGGTGTTTTTCAATGTTTCATTATGAACACAAGATGATCAAAGATATCGAGACAATAATTTGTCAGTTTCTAATGTTCCTTTGACCAGCTGCTTGCTAACCTTTTTCCAGGTGTCCATCCACCATCATGTCACATGTTTTAATTGGAATAATGATCTAAAGAAAGTGAAATGGATTGGGCCAATAATCTAAAGGCACACATTTGGAAATTACACTTTGAACTCGTGCAACAGAGTCACCGATCTGTGCAAATAGCTGCAATGGTGTCCATTACAAATTAAACTGCACAGAAGCAGAGGCCTTTAGTCTGTTTGTCTCCAGGAGGTGACCGCTGGCTGAGACTGTTTTACAATCTGCTGCCGTCCAATGCGCTGACATGTGGCAAGAGCTGCTCCCACCATCCTGCTGCCCCACCCCACCCCTGTTCCCATCTTCTGCCTGAAGCCCAGTCAAGTCAGGCGAAAGGGCACAAGGACATTCAGGGCCTCGTATTACATCACACACGTCAAAATAACTCCTTATCCCAGTGCATCTTCTTTAAAACAACTCGTCAATACTGGATAGTTTGATAATACATTGGGTCAAATTATTTTTTAATATACTGCATCAGCCTGCTTAAATAAAACACAGATATTGATCAACTGTCAGACGGATTTATTTATTTATTTAATTACAGCTGTCATAATAAGATACTCTGGATTTTGAGGAGTGCATTCAGTTACTTATCATGCCGTACACTTTTAACATATCAGTCATTTTAACTTACACCCCACATTGAGTCCAATAAAACTACAGTAGTTATACAGTGGGAATCATGCATGAGGGTGTAATATTGCCATTTAACTGTAACATGATGGTGGTGGTGGCTGGTTGCTTACATGTCTGAGGGAAGGAGGATTATGCTATTTATTGTACCAATGAAAGAAGTTATTGTATAATTCAACCATTTGTTTCAGGACATAATGGGGATGCTGCAGGGGCTGATTTATAAAACATTCTTTCTGCTGATTTGTCGCTGCTCATGCATACTGTATTGGAGGAACATTAGCAGTCTCAACGTGCCAGTGGTTGCATGTCAAATAACCTGGAAACAGATGTGTGATCATCTTACCTACAAACATAACTCCTTCTTTAGTCTTTTCAGCTGCAACCGCAACTCCCTCCTTGGTCCTCTCCGCGGCCACAGCCATCCCCTCTTTGGCTTTAGACAAACCCTTCATAAACACATCCATCTTGGCCGAGTAACTGTGGAGAGATGGACCATACCTGCTGTCAGTCTCCATCACTGCTGTCACTGTGTATGTACACATCTTATTTATATGCACGTGTGGCATTTAATAGCTCATGATGATAACCATGCTTTAAGTATTTCATTTCTATCGATTTCTACAAAACCTCTATGAATGAGAGTCCATTATACGTTACAGTACAAGAAGGCAGCACCGCCTCCTGTGGTAGATCCTGACAGCTGCACTCCAGCCGTCAGGCTGTAGTAAAAACCCGCTGTTCACTCATGCATTCAACCCCCTTTGCACATCCTCGTCAAAGCATGAAATATTCACAGGCAAACAGATCTCAATGAAATGGTTAATTGTCGAGGCGCTCATTAATTATTGCTCGCCTGTAACGCTACTCTCTGTGGCAGGGCTGCGGCTGAGGAAAGAAAGGGAGCAGCCCGTTTTAAATGAGGGACTGTACGTTAAATGATACTGGAAGGAAATGTATTGCAAGAGCTAAAAAAACGTTGCTGGGGGAAGGGAAGCACGATCTCACACCGTCATATCCACACACATTACGATTTAAGCGTGGAGTTAAGTGGATGCAATCTGAGCCTGTCCGATCACACGCTGGGAAACATTTAAATAAAACAAGACAAGGCTGCACACCAACAGCTCGAATTGTGTTATTGCATTTCACACCGATCCGTGCGAGTCCCGCCCTGGGTGTTGCAGGTCCAAAGCTTTAATTACCACATGCATATCATTTCACGATGTCGAATATTTCCCACGTTTGCATCGGCGCCCGGCTTGTAACATTATCGTCACATTACATTTCGGGGCACAAATTGATAAAACAATATGCTACGAAAAGCAGGATAATGAACATATAAAGGAATGTGAGTCAGGAGCCCAGTTGTTTTAAGCGCGCGGTGCAAACCAGTGTCTTCCGATGACGACGCTCACATGCATGGTCCTCAAATGGTGGTGACCTCTATACGCTTAAAAACGGTGATACTAATGTAGGCATGCATGAAAAGAAAAAGAGTCGTTACCTATTTACAAATAGCCGTCGACTTGTCCCCTTATGATTCCGTCGCACAGTCGAGTCACACTATCGTCTGAATGGGAGATATCTTCAAATGATGACTAGGTGGGCCTTCCTCGAGCTGATCTCCACCAACAGGGACGGCCCCCTTCACAGCTCGGCACAGACTATAACCCCCCCCCCCCCCCTCCTCTCTCCGCCATGGTTCCTTCCACTACTGATCACGCCGAGGTGTCAACTTGTACAGCAAGGAAAGGGACTTTCAACAGAGCCACACCACCTCATCGTGTCCCTTTTCTACCTTTTCTGTTGCAGAAGTTAGCCCCGGTGTCAAAATCATATGGCTGTAAAGTGACTCTCTGAATATTATGTTATATTGACACAATTCAACTGTCATATAGTAGGCTACAATAATATGTCCTCTGGGTGGAACTGTCACCCATCTGTTAACATTTGATTAGATGACATAATAATAAAACAATCTTTTTTTTATTTAGACTACTTCATCTACATTTAATGGTTTCTTGTGGACTCCTGGATTTAATATAGCTACCGCCACCCCATATTGCACTAAAAATGGCACCATCTGTATTGCCTTTCATGAAGACATGCAACCCCCATCCTATGTAAGTATAATGTCATATTTTTTTTTTTTGATCATTATTTTTAACTGCCCTGATTAGCAGTCGTCTTTCAGAGTAACTATAGACTCTCGTGAGTTGGAAAACGTTTAAAAGCCATTATCCCACTTCTGTGTAGTGTGCCATTACTGACATGCATAGCAGGGGAGTGTGATCGGGAGGGTGATACCATTTTGAGTAAGAAATGGGGGAGGGGGATGTCATATATATAATCCTTATTTCTTAGCCTTATACCATGGCATAGGATATTATTTGATATGTTATGCATTGAACTGTTTGTTATTCAGTCTGTTATTCCGTTTGTTTTTCATAGAAATTAAAAAAAATTCTAATCCTCGAACAATTCAACAATACCAGAAGGGTTATTTAATGTTTGTAGCCTATATATTCCACGCCGAGTATTAGTCCTCAATTGAAATTCAACCCTATGTGGTCACAAGCTCGTGACTTTATCTTTAGGCTTGCTAAATTACGTCCGCAGCGGACGTATCTCAGCCAATCAGAGCAGAGGATGACCTCAGATCGAATCATGGTTGAATATCGAGCAGTCCATCAGGTTATAATGCTTTCTAGCAGACCAAGCTAAAACCAGAGAGCACTAATAATCAATGAATTGTGTTAATAATGTTGTTGCTGTATACTACGTTTCATGGAGCTGATTTGCAACCTCGACCAACTACCACCTACTTTTTAACTCCCTGTCTGACGTAGTACATAGTGACGCGGTCCTCGTTGTAGTTGGCGAGTATTTACGAAATCCTCCTTCTTCCCCTAACTCCCCCTCCTGTTTGAGGAAATCCCAGATAACTAAGCCTCCTTGAAATTGCCCTGTCCTGTCTCATCGGGTCTCTGCGTGCATGAGTAAGCACGCTGTGGCCATTGTGCGCCATGTACTGCGAGGAGGTAACCCAGTAAAGTATGACCACCGTTCTGTTCTACAAAGAAAATGACTGCTTATCTGTACAACCCCAAACTATAACATCCACCTCTCATGTATTAGTTTTGCTGCGAAGAGGAAATACACTTTGAAGATGTTTTTTCACATGACTTTGTGGGTTTGTAGAGCAACATAGAGTTTACAATCATCATGGCCTTATTTATCATCCTACCATCCATTAGATATTATGTGTGATTTGTGAGCTGAATCGTATCTGTGCTTTGAGCAGTAAGAAAGTAGAAAGCTCCATCTAACATTGAGTCCCAGTCAGGCACTGTCCAGGGTCCTGAACTGAAGTTTGTCTCTGTCCATAGTGCTGATTTGCTGAAGCCAAAATCCCACGTCCCTGCAGGACAGGATGCAATTCATGAGGGGTTATTAATGTCTTCCATCAAAACACTGAAGAACAAACTTAACATGCAGTTAAAGTTGTCTTCTAAAGCTGCTTTCAACGAACAGGTACAGTGGATACATTCAATATCTTGGTTTCCTCACTGACTGTTTGAACCTGTTAGCTGCATCTGCCCTCTTGTGGTGTTTTGTGAGAATAGCATGCCAAACATTTTGCATCTCCACCATTCTTTTACTGAAATTGCATTTGAAATCAAATGCAAGAGCTGTTCATGAGACCACATCATTATGTTCATATAATAGCAGAGACACCCTTTCATTGGTTGTTAGTAAACTTGCAGTACCTCCATCTTAGCATCTTGTGTTAAACATATTTAAAGCAGCCTTACCAAATTCATCTCATTAGTTAGAACAACAACAACAACATTACTCTCCATTAAACCCAATTCTGGTAGAGTTCCTGGACAAAGTGAGTGGGTGGATGTATGCACATGCATTTTAATGTGAAGCAAACTCAATAAAATAGAATATATCTTTATTGTCAGCGTGGAAATGTGCCTTTTGCCCACCAAATACAAGAAATAACAACATAAAAAACAACTATTATAACTATATAACAACTAGTTAGCGAAACAAAGACATAGACCTGGTCATATTACACGTTAAAACAGTTTGTGTGAATGTCTGTGGCTTAAATCTTCTCTGTCACATTGCTAAGTTAAGAATATTGATGGCACATTGGATGAAGGACTCATTAAATAAACATTTAGTTGCCAGAGGGACTTTTTAGCACCTCCCTTAGCACAAGAGCTCAAACTGGCTGAAGGTAAGTTTCCTAAAAAGATAATGTTGCTGTGAGCATCCCTTGAAAATGTCCTATAGAAGCTCACCTGGAAGTGCAGAACTGTACCGAGGTATTTAAAGTTTTCCACAGTTTCAGCATGTTGGCAAACAAGTGCAACTGGCTCTGTTTTCAGATCTTATTTAGTCCAGAAACTTTATTTTTTGTCTTGATTTCTAGCTGGCTACTGCAACCCCACAGTTAATGTGCCTTGGTGTGGGCCAGATAGACAGCCTCAGCTAATAGGTCTGTTCTCTGTAGAAGGAAACTGAGATCATGTCATCAGCAAACTTAAACAATCTAAAATATTTCTCGTAAAAAGAGAGAGAATAGCGCAGGGGAAAGAACATAGCCTTGTCGGAAGCCTTCGTGGACAGCAGGAAAGAAAGTCTCTCATCCAGAGAACTAACCACGTATTGACGTTGAGATCAATGAGCCTTTTCAGGAGAATATGTATTTTCATTTATTTAAAAGTTGAGCTAAAATCCTCAGGCATATCCTTTAGTATCCCAAAGCTGTTCAGTAAATGCAAGCAGAGTGAGCAGAGGGTCGACTCAGCCTCTTATATGCAAACTGGAGTAGATCCAGTATAGTGACCTTAGTGATGAAGTGTCTGGCCAGAACTCGTTTGAGTTTTTAATGAAATGTGCTAAATAATGTTAATCTGTTTCAATAGCCATTTCAATATACCACCACCTTGTTGATCGTTAGGCTGAAGGAATAACCCATGATTATAAAACATTCCATAAGTATGCCACCATTTCATTTGCCCCAGTTACTCTGCCTTGTTTTATTTTATTTCTTTTATTAATCAAGACAAGCTAGAATCTACAGCAGTGAATCACATAATGTCACCGACTGCATTATAAGTAAAGCAACATTTCCCTTTTCTATTTAGATCCTGACTAAAGTACTTTCCCAGCTATATAGTGACTCATCGGATTGGTTTCCAGTTACAATAATTCTCTCAAAAAGGATTTTCAGGTTCAGGCTTTTCTTGCTGTGATGTGAGTTGCCACAGTCAGACCAGTATCAGTCCGACAGATTTCACTTCTGTGGGCGAGGTAACTAATGATTGGGAGTAAGTATATTGAAATGGATACCAAAATCTAAGAACTGTGACTCAGCTAAAGATACATGAAAAGACACACAACAAGAAGACTCCATCATGTAACTTCATAAACACAAAGTAGGATTCTTGAGTGTTAACCCAAAAATGCAATCCATGCTGTGAATGTTGGACAAAAAGATTTGATTGAAAGTTATGTCACGTTAAGCGTGCTAATAAGCTAACATATGCTTCTAACGCAATCATGAGTTATAGTTTTGCGATGTAAATAAATCCTCAAATTTTACATTATCACTCATTCACCATTCATTAAATCCCAGATTCCTTTTCACTCAATAGCTTTTTTTTTAATCAATAAACTGAGGTGTATGAATCATTTTGTCATTTTCAAGTCACATTCAATTTGTTGTATGATCTCTTATCAATGGTTATAGTTTTGTAAATGAAATACTGAGTTTAATATAGTTCTGAAAGGACGTTCAAACTGACATAATTAAGCCTGTGTGGTTGCTTGATGGAAAGACTGCCCAGTTTGAACCCTTAAAACCATAATTTTCTTGGTTACCTTTTTTAGATACTGTTTATAAATAATTTGGCAAGAGGTAATCATAAGCAATTAATAGTTATCTTAGTTTTAATGGCTAAAAAAGTTCGATTTATGGGACACTAATTCCAGTAAACACGTCACAGTTGGACTGGGACCTAATTGGACGTGGTCCTGATTGGCTCTCCTCAGTGAAAAATTCCATCCAGTTAACAGCATTTTAATGAACAGCACCTTGCAAAGCCTCCTCTCAGCAGGTTAACCTTACGTGAATCAGAGGAGCCTGCTGTTTGCTATAAGAGCCCGTTGTTTAGCCTTTGAGGACTTGGTTTTCCAATTTATTTAACAGATACCCTGTCACTACACTACATTAACCTGCACAACAACTTGTCCTGAGCACATCTTAAAACAAAATCATGAAAATGTAATAATGCCGCTTCTTAACTGCCATTTTCTCCTTTTTTTTTGAAGAAGAAGAAACACTGAGTGGTCCACAGCAGATGAGTGTGGCTGCTCATGTCGGTGTTAATGACAGCATATCTGAAGTAAACTGTGCAAGCTCTACAGAACCAGAGGCAGGCCAAAAATAAAGGTGATTCACCATGTGTTATATTCTGGGGAATAAAATTAAATGTTCCCTGTGTGCAGTTCCAAAAACGCTAGCACAGGCAGATTTCTCAGCCTCAGCCGGCAGTGGTCCTTTCAGCCCCCAGTGAACCCGCCTTTATCTATCATGATGTCTTTACACCCCGAGCTCCAGCACAATGCTTCTCCTTTTACAGATCCACTGAGTGGAGTCGGCCAGTCACAGCGAGCATTATATAATTCCAATCAATCTGAGTTATAAAATCTTGACACAGGTCAGGCCGCGCCACAGCTGAAATTTACAGCTGTTTAGATTGCAAGTCATTTTCCCGCTGCATGTGCACACACACTGCATCTGCCTTCTGGAGCCGAGTGAAAATAAAAACCCTGCCGGCGAGGGACTTCCAATCTGAGTTTCACTCCCTCTTAAATGCTATCATGAGTGATTGGGTACATTTACCGTATCAGAATGCATTAATATATTTTAGTCTGCCATAAACTGTATGAAAAAAGGAGGGGGGGGGGGGGGGGGGGGGGGGTGCTTGTAGCAGGTCTTTGAGCAGAAAACATAATAGAGATAACGATGATCAAACCAGCAAAGTAAAGTAGCCCTCGGCACCTGTAGGTGGCAGCAGAGACTGTTTGTCTACACCTAAGGTGTGATTACTGTTCACAGCACTAACCAGGGTACATATCAACCCAAGACATGCCTGCATCGATTCAGTTTAATGTGTGCACGGGTGCACATAATGAAATATTTATGACACACTTCTGGAGGTTGAGTGTAGCCGGTATTGGACGTAGCAGGATGCTGCTGTCATCACCTTGAGCCTGTAGCAAGCTCTCTGTGTCTCTATGCATGTGTGCCACCAGCAAGTTTAGCATCTACATCCAAAATGGAAAATTAAGATTAGCTTTCATCTCACATTCAAGATGCATTTTCACTGCACACACTGTAGCCTAATCTCAGGGTGGATGTTGTAATGTGCCCCGTTTACGGCTATAGAGGATTTGTGCTCTATTTGTTTACAACAACCATCTGTATTTGTCGTACAGTATGTCGCTGTGACCTCTCCATTTCTCTTAAGAATACACCAGAGCTTTTAATAATGCGAGTTAATTTATGTAACACTTGTTGTTAACACATTTGTCTAAGTGTTCCTTTACCCACTGTGTACATTACACACACGGTGGGCAAGTCTACAGTCTGCTGATTGAACTGTCCTTTGGGTATAATAGCGGATGCACTAAAATTAAAGGCATTATGCAAATTGTACATACAAAGTGCCCAAAGATATTCTCCATCTTCTTTATGCATGCGGGCTTAATTCAATGAATCCGTGTGAGAGCACTTTCTCCAATGATGGAAGTCGATATACAGCACCGGAATGTAAGCCAAGCTATACAGATTAACAATGTGAAATACTGGAAGCAATATAACGATTATGTCATAGCAATTTGTTAAACTGTCTCAGGGCAGAGCGCATGAACAGAAGGATAACTTATGGATTTTGTGTGGCTGCATGTGTGTGTGTGTGTACGTCTGCAAACTTGCTCCTTACAGGAAAAGGTTAGCCTTCTTTGTTGGCAGTTATGTAAACCCATCCCAGCTGGCTGGTTGCCTGCACAATTGCCTGCTATTAATGTTGATGCATAATTGCATTACATAATGTGTTGTGCTGTCTTTTAGACGAGTCAAACAGCTGTGGCTATTGGCTGTCTCTGCTGTGCACAGAGTCAAGCACTCTCCTCTAGTCCGCTGCCAGACAACTGCCTAATAGTAAATGGGACGTGTCACAGGTCATTGTCAACTTTAAGCCACATCAATGGGGCTTTTGTAACAGCTACAGCACTTCAATGTGTTTTGTTAATGAATTGTAATATTTTAAGTCCAGGGAGATTTGATTCATTTATGTTCTTTTATCAGACTGCCGCTAATTTAAACACAGCAGTCGTACAATGTCATCAGTGACAGAAAGAGAAATCAATCTCTGTTGTAGAGATAGAAAGAGAGAGAGAGAGAGAGAGAGAGAGAGAGAAAGAGAGAGAGAAGGAGGACGAAGGAGAGTCGAGCATTTGATGCGACTGACTCTGCCTTTTGGCTCCCCAGCAGATGGTAGTGCAGCATCACAGAGGAGCATCTCGCAGAGCAGGACGAAAATGGTGCAGGAGACGAGCTGTCTGAAAATGAACGCTGCAGATTCCGAGGTACGAACCTTAATGGGATAATAGGGTAATATCTTACCTACACCATCATTGTGCAAGGCAGCACATTGCAAAAAAAAAAAGAAAAAACAGAATCACGAATGACAGCAGTATATCTTTCAACATCTCCCATATGGTGTACCCAGGGGGACGATTAAAAGTGGAGCACATTGATAGCCGGGGTGCAATGAATGTACAGTATGTGCGTACGGCTCCAGTTTTGAATCCAGTCACTTACGTAAATGAATCCAGGATTGAGTGCAATAATAATATTCAAACTGAAGATTAAATACTTGATACGGCAAGAGCAAAGATGACCAGCTGGGTTAACAGAAAGCAAACAAGGAGCAGAGCAAATATCAAGGGAGCTTACATTTGATATGTCAAACGTGTTTACAAGGGCCTTGCTTGTATCACAAATAGCATATTATACAGGAGGATTTGTGATTTTTGTGTCATCAGACGTTGCTTTGTTGTGTGGTATCACAGGTATTTTCATGTCACATATAAAGCACTCTCTACCTGTTCACAAAGCTTAAAAACATTTTGCTCTTTCAGATTTGGCCCTTTGAAATGTGCCACGCAGTAAGTGCATGTTAAAAGCCAGATCAAACTGGCTGAATCATACGGGTTTCCAATTGGCTCTGCCCTTAAACAGAGAGTCAAGTATTGTTTCTGTGCTGCATTGCAATTTGGGAAATATCTTGGCTGTTTTCTAGCCCATATATTGAATGGGGCACAGATAGATTCACACACTCAAAAGTGCTTAAAGAAAGGGTGGTGAAGGAAGTTTGTCACACTGTAGCAAAAGCACCAAACAGGCTCAGAACAGCAAGTGGCCATATATAACAATGCAACATTTTCTGTGCCCACCGAAAGGAAAGAAGAAGGCAGGATGTCGTGCTCTGGTGATGGCAATGACATTTATTAACAAGAACAGAGGAGTACTTAAGGTGAAACACATTGCACCATGTATGTCGTGACAAAACACATCAGTGCAGGAAACATCAGCCACAAGTTCTAAGCCAGGACTGAATCCTTTGAAGTCCTGCAAAATGGCTCTCATCAGATGAGAGCTCTGCAGACTGAGACATCCAGCTTATAAAAAAATGCTGTGATTGGAAACCTGGTAAGCTAATGAGTTTGCACTTCTATCTTCTCGATTTGTACAGACTTTTGTGCCAAGGCCTTTGAGGCTTTTCTGTGCCAAGTCTTGTAATAGTGTTCTCATTGTTCGCCTGAGAATCTGACACTTTTTCGTGAAAGTTAGGGGGGGAATCCATCTCCAAACTTTTTCACATGAGAAAGACAAGGAGGCTGGGAAAATCACTGTGAATTATGGATATTGCTGCAGAGAAATTAAGTTGACAAAGAAATGGCATAAGAAAAAAAAAAAGAATCCTGTCATAAATGGCTCCAAAAGGATGGATATTTTACAACTGTATCTGAGCTGCAATGCGGCGTAACAAGTCATAAGTAGTTCTTGTTAAAGACTTATGAAACCATATTTCTCCGTCCCCCT
Source organism: Anarrhichthys ocellatus (assembly GCF_004355925.1). Classification (NCBI taxonomy): domain Eukaryota; kingdom Metazoa; phylum Chordata; class Actinopteri; order Perciformes; family Anarhichadidae; genus Anarrhichthys; species Anarrhichthys ocellatus. The sequence continues at coordinate 3,745,491 of NW_022280049.1, forward strand.
CTCCCTTTGTCAGCCTAAGAGTCTGAACTCCAGCATTCTTAAAAGGTAATAATCTTCTGTAACTATTAATTATTGGCTCCACAAATCACGTGTATATTAGAATCTAATCTTTATTGCCAGAGTTGTTGCTGTAAAAAGGGAAATAATTAAAGGCTGGTTGTGTGATAGTCATCTCCCTCTCCCTCTGTCTCCCACTTTCTCTTTTGGTTCGTCTCTGTCGAAGCAGACCGCATAACTAAATGAGCTACAAATGAGAGAGGGGTCTTTACACATGGGAGTTGTTCAAATTATTGGGAGGGCAGTGACCACAGTGCTTATTTGAGCTTAAGATGCAGGCTGTTGAGATTGGCCTGGAGCAAATCTAGAGGGCTGGTTGAGTCTTCAGGCATGTCCAATCCTATCCATTCAACCATTAATGCCTGAGAGTAGACCAGAGGAAACATTACAGCCCTCAGAGCAGAGAGACCAGGGTCCCTTTTCTCCTCGAACTCACTGCTTCCTTTGCCCAGCCTCGGTGAAAATTCAATAATTCTTTCACATGACAAGACAGCACAGAACACTCTCCATACTCTCCTCACTATTTTAAACTACTGTACACTCAGCAGTTGAGTTCTCTAATTATAGTTACTTTGCATGCAATGATCAGCTATCTGGGGGAGTTTGGAATAAAACATACAGCAAAGGAAAGACACATTATCTCATTACGCACTTTATTATTAATGTAGACAGATGTTCACACATTCTGTAGGTCAAACTACTGAAGAAGAAGAATTTAATGAGAAATTTAAGAGAAAATTAAAACGAATGTCTCCCGTGTGAAAGTTAGAATTCCTCGGTACAGTTCGTACAGTACAGTGGACACACCTATGTCTCTATAATTCGCAGACACACACAAACACGCACACGTAAACGCACACAGTAATTCTATGAGGCTCAAGGTTGTCGTGCTTATTAAATATATCAACTTAACCACTGATGTCATTGATCAAAAAGCCAATTCCAGTTCTATTATTGTGTTAGAGGGTAAAACAATTGCCAAATGACTTTGTGAGGTGCACTCACTTGGTAAACAGATCTGAGATCCATTAAAGCCTTGGAGATTATCAAGCCTCAGTCCAACAATTTGTGGAGATTGCTCTAAACACCTTGCTGGTGACCTTCGTCGTCCGGTTGAAAGTCAATGGGAAACGTGGCAAGGAGCCCGCCAGCGCCACAAGCGCCCCCCCCCCCCCTGCACTTTAATTACACCGCACTTCAATGGCTGGATATTTCCTAGTCCGCGCCCCTTCCTCGTATAACCATGTGTCCCTATCAATACCTCAGACCCACCTTTATAGTCCAGATGTACCATAAGCTTAATGGCCCCCAAGACACTGCTGGACACACTTAATCAGGGTATCTATGCTCCTTGATAGATATGGCATAGCATGAACTCCATCTCATCAATATTAACTCCATGCTGGGCCTTGTGGTTTACTGTAGCTGCCTCTCTCTGACCTCTGAGTGAGGAATGTGGGTGATTTCCATGTGCTTAATCATAATGCACAGTGCCTACTGCATTTGATAGGTTAATGTACCAGAGAGGATCAATGCAGTCTTGAGGACGTCTCGTACAACAGATATTTAAAAGTTCGGGAAAGGCTTAAACAATGAATGCAGTCGGTCTATGTTAAGATCTCGATCCAGCTTAATTAAATGGGGTTGCGTAAGGTCTGCAGTGCGATGAGTTCCTGTAGATAATTGGCGAAAGCGAATGCTCTAAAGAATTTAAATTCAACCAAGAGCTCATTAAGAGCACATAAACAATATTTTCGACAGATTTTTGAAAACAAATTCCTAAAGATCAGTGTCAGTTCAATACTTTTTGAAAAACAGGCGCAGTAATGAATGTTTGTAACCTATGGGGTGCTAAATCAGTCTGAACTCAAAGCTGCCTTGATGTGTTTTCCACCGAGTTGTTTAATGTTGTACTGATATTCAGGATATTTGAAGATATCTGAGCCCAACCCCTGAATAACACTGACTGGCAGGGGATCAACAGTCAAAGCATTTATGTGCCGGTAATCTCCATAAAACTTTATGCAAATCTGCTTGGAAAAAAAAAAAGCAGAGGCTTTTCGCCTCACACGGAAAACTCAGCAATAATTGAAAAGCAAGTTAGAAACTATTCTTATCCCTCTGTGTCAAGATAATGCTTTCAATCTGGCATTTGCAGGGACGGTATGGTGTGCAACATGACAAAAGTGTTTCTGAAGCTCTTTTTTATTTTACTTTATTTGTTTTGTACTAGAGTTCCTGTATCTGTCTCCTCTGAAGGGGAACAAACCAGAGAAAAACATTTGCTCCCAATGAATAAATAATGAAAGGAAACGAGGTTTCCTTAATTTGCAAAGCAGAAAATGCACAAATTTTCTGTCAGAGTTTTGAGCCAAGGTTTTTTTGGGAGATCATTTACCTCATGGTGGGGTGTTACAATATGCAGCCGAATATAGCAACACTTTGGTGAGGAAACTTTAAAAATGCAGTGTGTACTTGATAGTAAATGAAATGGAAAACATTCTACAACCTTTTTTATTTTATAAGGGCTCGGGCTGAATCCCAATGCATTCCAAGAGGAATAGCTGAGTGTGCTTTGAACTGAAAGATATAGAATCTAGAAGAGAAATTTCATCTGTATAGATATTGAAGAAATATGTGCTTTTCATTCTTTATCTGTGCATCTCACCCATTTAGGAATCTGTCCTTTAGCATGCCCATGTTAAAATATATGTCTGGTTTATATAATTTGAACTGTAAAAACATACTTTTACGTGGAAGCTTTACTGAAATTCAGTCGTACCGTGAAACTGTAGCTCCTCCGCTGCTGGAGAGCTGATGAAGACAGCACTCACTCCATTTGCAGAAGACCACTGAGCATCTGCAGGCCAATTGTCTCTTTTTATTTCCCAGTGTCTGGCGAGCCATATAGCAGAACTCTACAGTCCAAGAGCTGGAAAGCTGCTGTCTCTTCTTGGTGGAGACCTGAAAGCAAACACAGACCACCGTGTGCCATTGTCTGGCCGGTTATTTATCTTTAGAGGACAAGCCATATTGTAAATCTGACTATAAAGATGTTGAATTAGATATCTCGCTAAACAGCTCTATAGAATAATAATTAACATGTCGCCTTGGGCTTGTGTCTTAGAAAGGGTCCCTACTGATGGTGGCTGTGCAAAAAATGCCTCAAGCAGACCTGAGTTCATTTACCTCTAATAATGCATTATCTCACACTGAACTAGCTCTGTTCCTCTTCCTGTACTTGGAATATCTTTCGTTGCACTCTCCGAGGAAGAAAAACTGATCATCGAGGTAAACATTTTAACATCTGATTCTTGGCAAGGATTTGAGCGAGCAGAGTAAATAATGAGAGCAATGATCTGTCCCACATGGAAAATTATTAGTGACTATGAGATATTACATCACTTAACAGTAAGACTTAGGGGAAAAAAAGAAAAACTTAATTAGCACCCCCAGAGAGCAAAAACAGATCCAAGATTTCAAGCGTAGCACTCAGCCAAAATCTCAGCCAATACATTATCTCTCACATTAGCTGGTACCCTGCTGCAAGAGAGCACTCTTTCCATTCAGAGGTATACAATATGGCTGATGAATAAATGTAAGTCCTGGTCACAAGCCCAAATATTTTCCATGTTTAATAAACTAAGCTGCCATCAAACTACTTATACTCTACTTTTACTTGAGGCTGGTACCGTACAGCTATTATGAGTGTATGGCTGCATTTCATATCAGACACTAGAGAAAGGCAGCTACTTTCTATTCCTTTTATGTACAAAGAGATGAAACGCTGCGGTGTTTGTTGACCTTTTTAAAAAGGGTGGTTTCCGTGGTTTGAGTGTGTCTCAAACTTGTAAAATACAATTGAACCACACGGCTCTCGGTTGGAGCCGAAGGTCTTAATTGGCATGTGATTGCCTGTCATGAGTCATCACAGGAATGTTGGATGTTTTTCAATGTCAGTCGCTGTGTGCAAACACACGGATCCAACAGATGGCAACATTGTTCCTTCAAAACAGGTTACTTGGAGCTGTGCCAGTGAGTGAGGTGCGGGTGCATCGACGAAAAACCCTCCAAAATAAAAACAGCCATCAAATACAAGTGTGGGCGATGACGATGTGACTAATTGTTGCCATGGTGATCTGGTCTTTGAGATAACGTCTGACGGTGAGGGAGAAGGAGTGAACCGTACGGAGAGCGGAGGAGAAAATGAGAACGGGAGAGGGGAGGAGAGGAAGACGGTGAAAGAAAAGGAGCATTAATGTTCCATGTGGGAGAGGAGAAAGGAGAGACGTGGCCCTGTAATGTAAGGTCAATTCAATGTCTCTCAGTCAATTCAGCCATGCAAATACCTTCTGACTCATTTATTCAACAAGTGGCCTTCATCCTCTGAGAGTATCGCTTCTCATTCTACAACTACTAGTGTTCAAAATGGATTGCAGCACTTTACATAACAGCTCCATAATAACATGGTAATAGTCGGGGAATAGCTTCATAATTAAGAGTTATAAATTAAGTAATGCCATGTAATTTTCCAAAGTAATGACCAGGTAACAATGGGCATATCTTACATACATTAGACGGAAATTTATGTTACAGGGTAATGAGGGACCAAAAACAATGTAATAATGGGGAAACACATTCAAAGATGACAACGAGGTAAAACTGTCAAAGCTACAGTGTGTAGCTTTTCGGGGGATCTATTACCAGAATTTGAATAAACTCAGAATTATGTTTCCATTCGTGTATAATCACTTGACACTAAGAATGGTTGTGTTTTCGTTAGCTTATAATGAGCTCTTCATATCTACATGGGAGCGGGTCTTCTTCACGGAATCCGCCACGTTCCTAACAAAAACACTGGCTCTAGAGAGAGCATTTTTGCGTTTTTATGTTACCTGAAGGCCACCGTAGTTCTCCGACATGCTTGTGAAACTGCGTTAACATAAGCCAAAGAGTTCGAAACCGTGGTACCGCAAGCCGCCGTCTGACTTTCGTTGCTCCTAAAGTCGTGTTATTATGATAATGATGGCCTCTGAGCAGTACCACGGTTTTGTACTCCGCAATCTGGAACCCCACTGCTGGATGCCGCCAAATCCTACACACTGCACCTTTCAGTAATATTATGTTTGGTAACAATATGGTAACCTGCTGTCGATTAAATGGTTGTATCAGTCTAATATTTGGCTAAACATATGGTAATATGGTGGAATGAATGGGGTTATAACCTGATAATAATGAGGTAAGATAGGTTGATGTTTTCACAATACTAAGCATAATACCTTTAAAATCACAAGAAAATTCATCATTACTTATGTTCCAAACATTCCCATTTGCTTCAAGGTTATTTTGCAGAAATTAGAAAGTCTAATACTGTGACTTACCTGGAAACACTTTTTGTGGTTTCTGTGTAACAACCATTAATATAAACATGAATCCAGATATACCCATTGTTAAAGCGAGTGTGGGTAATGCATTTTAGAAACAGTTTCAGTTAAATTAGTTGAAATTCTCTTCACATCCCGGCAGCAATCAGTAAATCATGATCTAGAACTGTACAAGGCGATTGGACAGCGTACCTGCCGGCGTGATCGCACTCTGCCTGTGTACTCATTGCGCGAGAGTTTACATTCATTCGGATATGTTTACGTTCACAATAATCATTTTGGGAAAGTGGCTTTGGAGGGAGGCCCGAAAAGATGGGCTGTCGGTGCTGAGACTATTGGAACTGGTGCTGTTCGCTACTTTCATTTAAAAATAGTTGGCAACACTGGGCTTGGATTTTATAAAACAAATTGTGTCACAAATTGGTATGAAAGAGGTTCTTACATCCAGGTTTCAATTATGTTCTGATCCCTCTTGCACCAGTCTTCTAAAAGTCAAAAAGTACATGCTCATGTGTTTCTTTCTGAGAAAAAAAAAAAGGAGCTGCATTTTGCAGGATACACTTATCCCTTTAACAAGCTGCAGGAGCCTTTCATCACCAGGCTTTGTCTGTGACCGAAGTAGCATGGCTGGCGTGTGCGTTTTGTTTGCTCAAGCAGTGTTACCCCACAGCAAGTGCAGAGTCAGTGTCTGCTGTGTTAATGTTGTTCCAGAGAGAGAAGCCTGGCCACAGACTGTTGCATCAGCCCTTCCTTTTGTTTAACAGGACAATGAACACTAGATGCTATAACGCAAGACAGGGAAAGTGAGGGAAAAAACAGAGGGCATGAAAAGAAAGAGGCTCTCCATTTCAACAGCATAATGTCATTCTTTGTTTAAAAAAATCGGACTAATCCAGTTTTCCCCATGGTCAAGGTCAGCTCTTTAATAAGGCAGATATAAATCACCACTGGGTTCACATTTTCCCTCGGCGCTATCTGACACCATGCAGCACTGTTGTGTATTATCACATGTGAGCTGCCAGTTGTGTGGCAAACTAGGCTGCAGCGCGGCTTGTCACAGCACTGTGTGTCGTATGACAACCTGCTCCCTGGCAATAGTTTCCACTGGGGCTGAGTGATAAGAGAGGAGCTGCAGATAAGATGTCGTCTATTCTGGAGGGGCCAGGAGCCCATGCCATTTACAAGGGAGGAACAGATCATTTTTAAAGAAGTGTATAGGAAACTGGCTTTGTGGTGTGTTTGATGCCACTCACCGGAAAAGCCATTAATGACAGATTTATTTTTTTTTAGTGAAGGACTCGTGAATAGCAGCCACCACTGTATGTGACTTATCATTACTCACTCCTCCGACTGCAGTGTGCCTGATAACGACGCAGGAATGTGGATTTGTCTTCACTCCCACACAGGCTGGTGCTAAATGACAGTGAAGTGACGAGTCCTGACGATTCTGACATGATACGTGTCGCCTTTCGCCAAGCAAAATTTGTCAGTAACACCCGTCAAGGTGCTCCTGCTCCTCATCCCCGTGCCTGTCACTGTGATGCTACCGCATAAAAGACGACCTCATTCCTTTTTCCCCTACCTGTTTCTAACTGAGTCAACTCATGTCCTATATAATACAAAAAGCCTCTATTTCGTACATTTTCGAATGTAGGAAAAGTGTTGCAAATGTTTTTCTCTCCAGCCACATCGTACTTGGAGAGAGTGTGTTTTTTTCATGTAAGTCACCCCTGGGTGTCCCTTCTGCTCCCTCCCTATGTTTGCAGGACAATTTGTTTCTGCTACAACCTCTCAGCAGGAGTGTGTTAAATTAGTGGGGCCTGTGTGGGACACATATACAGTACACCAGGCTAGTGTTTTGGGTGCGTATGTGTGTATATATACACTTTCTTGTGTGCTTCGCGTATAAGCTTGAACTAGGCAGTTGTGAGGAACTCCACGTAATAGCAATCAGCTAAGGCTTCATTAAAATGTAAATTCTACCCGAGCCTCTTGTGGGTCTTTACAGTGTTTCCAAAATAACCGAGCGAAGGCCTTCTGGGGACTTAACGTATGATCTAATCGCTGTGTCTTATTTAAAACCTCCCTCTCTCTCTCTGTGCAAGCAGGACTGGAGCGCCCCGTCTGATTTGGGGGGAACAGAACACTTAGAAGCGATGCCTGGCCGGCTTTCAGACCGTCCCTGCTTTCCCTGTTTGTTTGCTTTTCAAGAGCAGCACAAAGCTAATTAGACAGCTGGTGTTGAGCCAATTTGTGTCCCTCAGTCTGTTGTTTACCCACTTTTTGCATAACGCAGACGTGATTGTTGACACCGTACGATGCCGCTACATGGCCACAAGTGGCCATTTGGTTCATTTTCCTTGGTGTAGCCTGAGTGGCAGGAAGCTAGGTTTTCTTGGTTTGGGGAGGCACGTGTGTGTCGATTGTGTGTCTTTGTGTCCTAAGCACTCATCAATTTGCAATTAAGAGCGATACACAATTAGCAGCCATCCAAATAGTTTACACTGCCATTCCAGATCAAGTAGCCACAGGAAACCCACTCACCGCACTGTGGTTGCTCACCACTCCAATTCAAACTGGCCGGTTTTCTGCACTCAAACTATCTCAATTGAAATGTTGGAACCAATCTTCAGTATTTTTGAGAGAAGACTGATAATGAAACAATACGGCTCTTTTAAGCGCAGCTCCATTTATGTAAGTTCTTTTGGTATCAATTTTAAATATCATGACTGATGATGTTCCTGAATACAATTTAATCCAAATCATTCTGAAACTAAGATGAGTATGATAAGATGTAATGCCAGCCAACCAACGTTAAATTATCTTACACATTGGCAAAACTTAAAAAAACAAGAAAAATATTACATTCAACCATGAGTGGAGGGTAACTATAGAATTGAGCTTATATTAACCTTTGCTAATTTACAATTATATTCCGCTGTATTACCAAAGGAAATACTGTACTTTGTTTTCTTCACTACAATTTATGTGATGGCTGTTATTTAAGTTTCTGTAAATATTTTTATGCAAAACATATAAAAAACTGTATATGTTAATTAGAAATAAGACCAATTACATCATTGAAGTGCTTCTTAATCTTGACAGTGAATGAAATAAGCTGTTTAATAAGTAATTTTGGTTTTGATACTTGTTAAAAGGAAGAATAATTTGCTGAAGCATCAGCAATTCAAAAAGTAGTTTTTAGAGCTGGTAGTAATAAGTAAGAGGAGCATTTAGTGTGTCTTGCTCGTTTCAGATTTATAATGTCTCATCCATGATTTCGGTATCATTTCAGGTAAGAAACACAAAACATTTGTTCAGACATTCATTCTCTAATTTAACTGCCAAATGTGTCTGTTTTTCTCACAAATGACACAATGCTTTTATTCGACATGTTTGAGTGATGTGACCCTTAAGCTCCTTCGTCTCCAGCATCTCATTAAGACAAAATTAAATCACAAATATTGACATGTAACATCCACCAATCCTTCTTGTGTATAATGCTTTTCAGAGTCGCTGGGAGCTGCAGCCTATAGATGTTGTAGACTCTGCACAGACCACCAGTCTATCACAGGGCTAACACATATAGACAAACACATTCACACTCACGTTCACACCCACAACAGGAAATTAAGAGTCTCCAATTCACAAGACCTGCGTGTTATTGGACTGTTAAAGAAAAAAGGAGCAACAGGAAGAAACCATGCAGATAAGAGGAGAGCAGTCAAACTCCACACAGCGAGGCCCCAGCTGGTCGAGTCGGGTTCTTGCTATGAAGCTACGGAACAAACAGCTGAGTCATCGTCATTGCAACAACCAAGTTCTCTACATTTCTCCTCCATGTAAAGACTTAGTTCGTGGTTAATGGTTAAATGTACTAAGTCAGGAATTGGAAAAACTGCATGCTACACACTACAACAAAATACTGCAATCTCATGTATTGCTAATTTACAATTTATTTAGTTGTCTTTTTCCCAGGTGGTTCTTGTGCCATGTTTTATAATGTGGACTGGAACAACACACTATATGTTGCTGTTTATGGCATAAGAGGCAAAAGGAAATTTACCAATCATGTCATATCATTTAAACTGTTTGCAATATATAGTAACATTTCATTTTAAAAAGGGTAAACCATCACATTCCTACTTTGCCCATCTCCTCAGTGACAAACTGGGCAGAGGCCTGAGTGTGTTCGATTCGAGGACGACACCACTCGGGAGTGATTAAAGTTTGATGAAGCATGAGTCGGCCCACAGATTGAAATGTTGGTTTGGGGGCTGTTGCACCGGTTACTCTGCCAAAGTGACACACAAAGTACTTCTAGTGGTTTGGAAGTAGAAATATAATACCTATTTGGTACAAATGAGTGAGAATATGTCATGATGCAAATGATATGTTGTTTTACATATTAATGCAGTTAATTAGTCTGTTAATCGCTGTATTCATTTTCAAGTGGTTTAATATCGTATCGTGACCGCCAGGGGAAAGAAGCAGGAGGTATTTGAATAAGAAGCAGGTTTATTTCTATAAATGTGAGAATTATCTTAACTACGTTTAATACTTCTGAAAAGAGAGACATAACAAAGAATGAAAGAGAAACGAGGACTTAACAAGTTGAATCCCATTACTATGATGTTGTGTGTCTGTCATTACTAATAGTACATCCATTCATACAGCATTGATATATGACTGCTTTGTGTAAGATCTGGTGGTTGAGTGTCAGTGAAGTCAGAGGGTTAAAATTTTTTATTATTTTGTCTGCAATTGTTATTTTTCACCAAATGTGAAGCAAATGGCACCATTCTTTTTCAGGTGAGGGTTGGGTAAGAATATATACCGTCAGATTATTACATTTGTCTTTGGTTATAGATTTTGCCATACGATTTATACTGCGCCTTTAATATCTCTGTGTGTACTCTATTAGGCCTTGGTGGGCAATATTGCTGTTTTACTGCAACATAGGATTTGTTTCGTGATGAAGTATAATTTCTCAATTGATTTCCCAGAAAATGTATTGCATCACGATCTGTTTCCATATCTTGACATGAGATAATGCATAGTGTGATGAAGGATTTTATTCCACCTCTATTTCAGGGAAGGATACAGTCATTGTCTTGAAGAAATTAAATCCTGTCAAGTTGCCTTAAAAAGGACAACAACAGCTGTTTAAACTCTTTCAAACACCTGCTTAAAAAATATAAAAACGTAAGTTACACAGATAAGTGTCAAAATCATCCACACACCTACAGAGACTGTCCCGTCAAACAACACGCTGCTAGCTGCTTCAAAATTGTGAAATTTGTGACAACCACAGTTAAAAAGGCACACAGCTCTTCCCCAGTGAAAAGCTCAGTTGCATCAGGGCAGAACAAGAAGACTCTTTCTCTCAAAGGGATTCGTGCTGCAGACCATGAGAAGCTTCTGAAGGCAACACAAGTTGGTGTGTGTACAGTATTCTTCTCGTCATGTGCAGCTCTTTATCTGGTGTTAAATACTACCGGACAAACTCTTTCTTTGTATCAGTACCGAATTTGGTTTAACTGTGATTAAGGAAGCGCAGCCAAGTTGCACCGCATTACATAACATGCTGCATGAATACACATAGCGTGAGAATGCATAATGTATTTATTGTATTCAGGATGATACTGTGTAGGTAGTCTCCTGTCTGTTGTGCATGATGTCCTGCTGGACCAAGTGAACCAGTTACGTTACTATGTCAGTTGTTTGTTAGTTGCTTCACTGCCCCCAAACACAAATGCACATTATGTTCACATTACTGCACTTGACAAACCTTCTCAGTGTTTTCTAATTGCCTATTATTTCCATAAATTCAATTGTGCTTGAAAGGATATTACATTAGTCAGCACAAAAGTCTGCAAAAAAACGTATCTTTTGTTATGTATGAGATTTAAGATTAAAGAGAAGAAATAGAGAAATAAATAGTTAAAGAGAGAATAACTACCGATCTAGACCAAAGCCTGCTTGGATGAAAGTTGGCATATCGAGCTGTGGAAAAGCATCAGACAAGGGAGTAATTGGTTTCTTAGGGACACGTGGCGGGGTGTCAACTAAAAGGTTACAAGAGGCCATCAGACGTGCAGCTTCCCACACCAATGACCATTTTTAAGAAGCCCTCATCATCTCCCATCACGTTTATCATTTCATCAATACACGTACAGGTAGCTCGGCAGACATTAATGCTTGTAGATACTTTTCATGTGGAAACTTCTCTTTGAGTACTCCGGATATAACTTCATGTAGCATGAAAGAAAGATCAAAAGGAACCGGAATAAAAGTTCAGTGGAGAGGGAGGTCAGAGACCGGCCAGGAAAGGAAAAAGCAATAACCCAAAAGTAATAAAGGAAGCACTGCTGGGAAAGTGGGCGTTTGCTGATGTGTTTGCCTATGCTTTTTGGCGGTTATGTACATATTTTCCTCTTATGCATCCCATCTTCGGACAGAAAAAGATGAAGGCTGCGAGCTCTTTGTTTAAATGTGACTCTTTATTTCCTCCGTCAAGGGGGAAGTCAGATTGCGACCCTGTGCTTCTGTCAGTCATCCCTTCAGCCCCAAGGGGAACAGTCTGTCTTTATCACGCAGGCCTTCCATCCACTGCTGTCCTTTTGTTTCAGACTCTATTCATAGATCATGAAAAGAGAGACGTCTTTTCTCTCTCCCCATTTAATCCTATTTTTGTCCTTGCGCGTCTTGATTAAGTTGCCACGTGCGAGGCTGTATCCTCTCGGAGCCTATTCATCCTTGCAGTGTAATAATTATCAGAATGGATGCATCTCATATACACACATACACGCCCACACATACACAACAACGGGGGAGGCTACAGGTGGGGCACTCATGTCTCTTATCATCAACAAACCAAATCATTCAGCAATCGTGTATGCAGGGTGCGTCCTCTTCTCAAAGTGTTGTTTGATTTATGTAAAGCATGCTAAAAATGTCCTCATGTGTCTTTATTTGCACGCATGTTTTGTATCTGTCTGTGTGTGTGTGTGTGTCTGTGTGTGTGTCTGTGTGTCTGTGTGTGTGTGTGTGTGCCTTGTTGCACTGCATGCCTGCGTGAGCCATGTACAGTATCTGCTTCCAGAGTACTTAGCCAGAGGAGCTGTCTACTGTTTGAATAAGGGCAGTCAGTCACCGGCACTAAAGAGAACGTTCATCAAGCACTTTCACAGCTTACACCTGTTTCTGCTGGCTAAGACAGACAAGCTGGGACGGCTGTGGTGCCACATTACTCTACGCGCTTTCCCAAGTGTTCCTGTTCTTGTGTGTGTGTGTGTGTGTGTCTGTGTGTGTGCTGCACACACATATTGCTCCTGATGCTTTTCGCATTAGCTCCCCGCAATGACCATCATGGTGATACATAGGTAAATAAAGCTAACTTCCCTTGGCACGACAAGAGGCGAGCAAACAGCGACACGGTTGCTGTTAGCGTTTCTAAATCACAGATCTACCTGCATCACGGTGGCGGTGGTGCATTTCAAACAACATTACAGCGCTGGTTGACTTATGCTTGACTTCACAGGAGGGGTAGGGTCTGACCCCACACACTGCTAGGGTTTTGATGCAGTCGTTGCCAGTAACAGCAGGCATGGTTGCCCCCTGCTCTGCCTTGTTAAACTGTAGGACTGTAACGCTGCATAATTTCCTGCTACTATGACAGATGTGTTCTAATCATGATAAAGGGCTGACTGCGATGCAGAGCGACCTAGTGGCCTCACCTCAGAGCTCAAAGCGTTGCTCCCGTTCAGTGCTCGGCAGCGTCACACATAATTGTCTAACTCTATTCTGACACAGCCACTCAGTGGAATTGGGCCTTTCTAGCTCCACATATCAAATGTCTCTCTTTGGTGAGGTTTTTTGGTGCTCACTTCAGCGTGCATTTCCTTATATGGACAGGATAAGGGCATTGTTAGTGTGATCCATCAGAGGATATGAGTCACTCCTTCATATTTTCTTTCCTGCCTCCTCAGGTTTTGATATTACACTCTTATCTTCTTCACACTCCTGTTGTCTGCCGTAGTGCAGGGAGGGGAGAGAAAAAAAGAAGATGCTCGTCCACTCGCATGCGGTACACATTCTCGGCTTCATCGATTTCCTTTAAAATTGTATTTGCAGAAAACAGGAAGAATGTGGGCTTTAATATTTCCTACTCTCTGCAACATCTGGTCTGGGGTTGCTAGGTAACACGTGGCATGGCAGTGTTTGATGTGTGTGCTCTTTGCAAATGGCTTTGATCCTTAGCACACTGACAGACTCTCCCCAGCCTTCCCCTGGTAGTTTTGGCACCTCATCACACTATGGAGACTAAAAACGTATCTGAAAGCTCCCAAGTGAAATGGAATACCTAGCTTGTTTTGGTAAAGTAGAAAAGGGAAGCTGTCCAGAAAAGTTTAAGCTTGAAACTCTTTTCATTAACAGCGCTACAGAATAAGGCAGGCGGTGCCTCCGAGTTATGAAGTCAGGTGATAAAGGAGACCGCAGTTCTCTGAAAGCAACAGACTGCATGATGTTCTGCACTCATCAAGGATGAAACAGATCACGTTTAATACAATAGACTTCTGAAGGAATAGCACCGACGCAAAGGTTGGTATGTTAATGACGGTATTGTTTAAATCAATGAGACTTCTCTCTGTTGCATGCGATCAAACACGTCCAAAAACACTCCCTGCATGACATTCTACTTCTACACAGTGCCATTTCATTATTTTCCATAAAGTCAACCACTCACTCCACTGACGGTGAAACTAGTCACATGTATTACCCGTTATAGCATCTGTTTTGAAGCTGATGGGTAAAACCATTCCTTTTTTTAATGCATGATTTACAAACATTATTTTCAGTACAGGCATACACATCAGCATATAAAAGATCCCTTCTCTCTTACTAGTGTAAATAATGCCAGTCATGAAGATCCAAGTTGTGTAAAATAATTAATTAATTGTCTACCAAAGAGAGCTAGCTAAAGGGTAATAACTTTTGGCCTGTGACAAATAAAGAATTGAAGATAAGGAAAGAGTAGTAATTATGAAAAAAAACAACATTTAATTGCTAAGTCAGATCATTCTTTAATGTGTTTGTTTACTTTAGAAATGAAAAGACACACTTTACCACAAAGCCAAGCCATGTGAGCTAACGTGAAAAATGTAGTTTCAGGCGGGCATATTCTGAAGTAAAATAGTCCGAAAGTAATCATACTCAATAAGCAATTTGCACACAGACCTGCACAACACTGAGCCAAGCCAAAGGAAGAGACAGAGAGAGAGAGAGAGAGAGAGAGAAATGGGGTGTGCAGTGACTGGCCCTGCACACGGGCGCATTCGAGGTTGTGTGAGGTTATTACAGGTTTGATTATTGAGTTCCACAGGGCAATTGGCTCAAATGAGGGCTGACAGCTTCGCAGGGCGCCAAACAGCTGGAGAGCTCATCTCTGCCAGCAGCCACATTAAGACCATTTCACTCCCAGGTGCATCAGCTGTTATGATCTGTGATTAAGGCATAACTAATGAAGAGTTGGTGAAAGCAATCCGGTGCCGCTGCATCTTGCGGACGCTTTCAAGACGCTGGACCTGTGGCTTAGCTTTACAGAGAAATAACCTGGCAGGATGTTAATAATGACACTGACTGGATTTAAGGTGGGAATCCAGCATTGAACACGTTCTTCACAAGCGACCCACACTCACCGTCCTTCAAAAGACTATACGTGCAACACAATGAGCTCATCTGTCACAGCCTTTTGAATAAGTGCGGCTAATACACGTCAATACAGCATCACACAAGTGTCATCCCACCTTTTTTTCCGATTCATATATGTAACCTAGCAACCAATTAACAGCTGGCAGCTAGGCAACAAACTAACCAGCTTCATTGCGTTGTACTTGTGTGAAAACACCATGAATCTCTCTCTCTCTCTCTCTCTCTCTCTCTCTCTCTCTCTCTCTCTCTCTCTCTCTCTCTC
>NW_022280049.1:3760917-3886592 GCF_004355925.1 Anarrhichthys ocellatus
CTCTCTCTCTCTCTCTCTCTCTCTCTCTCTCTCTCTCTCTCTCTCTCGTGTAGTATTGCTTAATTGTTTACTTGAACTGGAGAGCCGTAATGACATTATCTTTTGAATTCTTGTTTCACGTGGGGGTTGGATTTGGCTGAAATCCAGGTGTATCAATTTTTGAGAGTTATACTTTCTGCAAAATGATGTGAAAGCCTGGTGGAAACTAATTGACATAATCTCTGTGCAATATGTATGAGCAGCCACTCACCGTGGCAAGAGAAAATTTGGCCGATGTTATGCAGAATGTGGGTGTTGGGACCCCTGAGCAACTTGTAATTGCGTTTCATAATGGTTACTTCTTCCTCCTTACCCTTTTCTCTTGCATTATGGGAGATAATGGAGCATTTTGACTTCGCTGTGACCGAATACACAGACAAATGTGTCAGTTGGTCGGTGGGGAGCCTGTGTCACACGCTGACAGTAGCAGTAGGTTTCATTCATCATTTTATTCTTCGGAGATGCCTCATCAGCCTGTCACCTGTTGTGCTGGCGGTAAACAAGGATGAATGATGAATTACAGAATTCAATTAGGTGACAGCAGCTGTCACAGAGGCTAGTTAAACTATTTGCGGTACTAATCCTGTGAAAGTCTGCGGAGAGCTGTTTTTTTCCCCCTTCTCAGCCCTGCTTGTGGTCTCGGCTTCTGTTGACAAACGCTACATCATAGAGGACAGGAAGCCGAATTGCATCTCAAGGCTGTTTCCATTTAATATTCATTGTCATCTGAGAACACAGCGGCTTCAAGTTTTAGATCAAAAGCATTTCTATTCAGCAACGAGGGAAGGCACTTGAGTGTGGAGGAGGAATTCACAAATCGCCTTGTTCCGTCTTTGATATTTTTGTTTTCCATCGGACCTTCGCAGTGAAGCAGTTCCGTCCATCTTTTGTGAGTTCCAGCAGCTAGTAGCATGACGTCTGAATCATCAATCAGGCTTACTGTTACTTAAAGCAGGAATATTTTGTTCATGTTCTGCACTGGGTGAAACGTACATTACACGAGGCAGAGCCATTCATCTTCTTTCCTGGCACAGCCTTGCTTGTTTGATACCATTTCTTAAACAGAGACTTGCCTCTAACATTCCTAATGTTGCCATCCATTCAGCTTCAGTATTACAGCTCAACATATAGTGGTGCTGAAGCAAAACTGTGTTATAATTGTAATCTCAGACAAGCAATGTTTAAGAACAGGATGTTAAACCTCAATGCAATAACCTGCCACACAGCAGAGATAAAACGGGAGCGCCAACAAGTGAAATGGAAATTTACTGTAGTGACTCATCCTCATTTTTTCCCCTGAGATCTTTATTTCATTTTGAACCGTCCCAATATGTGATACTGCTATTTTGTGCACAATCTCAGCCACCCATTCACTATCAGCTGTCACTGTTGCCCCCAGTCCTGAGAGCTGTCTCGCTGTTATTTTCAAGAAAGTCTTGACTGCTTCGCCCCAGGACTAAAGTTATTTCAATTTAGGTGAAAACCATGTGAATTGTCAAATACTTTCAGACTAATCCCATTCAAGGCAAATGCACGACTCTAGCATTCCTCAACAATCCTATCTTTGCATCTCCGCATACATGCAGTACAATCCCATTAATTTCACCCTCGACGGTAGTGCTGAATATAATGTAGATGTAAGATTTAAAGCACTTCGTAGGAGTTGACATTATACATTCGATGGTCTAATTTAAGACTGATGATGAGATAAAGCACATTCGTTTCTTGACCAACGGGATTTGCCTTCTACATCCATTACTTCCTCCCACGCATGTGCACATGTTGAAGTGATATATCGAAGTCCAACCAGTCCATTAAATATCTATTCGTAATTTCCTGAGCTTTACAGATATCGAGCCTATTACATATTTAGTTGACTCCGCTGCTGCACGGCACAGAAATCAATCTGCCGGGAGATACAAGGTGCAGTAGCCAACGTGAGGACTCCCCATACCACATTTATACATGTTTTATTGCATCTGTCCGACAATTGGTCAAGAGCTCTTCTGATTAACATTTGGAGGACATGTTTTATTATACTCAAAAAGGCGTCAGAAACTGCTGGCACTGAACATGAATAGTTTCTCAAGTGTCATTGTACAAAGAGATACCAGCTCAAAGCTCAGCTGGAACATCAAAAGTCTCAATAATCTGATACATCTATGCAGGGGATCCTTCACTCTGGACAGTGGGCACATTTGATACAACTACAAACATAGTTTTGCATTTGCTTACTGTGCCACTGGAATTCATTTATTCATTATTCACACTTGCAATAATGATGCAAATGCAGTTTTTTTGAGGTAGTGGTCGGCAAAATGCTAGGATATACTGCGACACTTCAGATAGCATTTCCCAGGAGCAAATAGCCTGACATCATAAATGATGACAGCATCTTCACAAGCCCATGTTTAAGCCTCTGCAGACACATACTACACTCTCCTCATCAAGGGGACACGAGCAGAAAAGCTAAAAGGCGTTGATATATCTTTTATCTGTTGTGCATGCCACGATTTGCATTTCAAAGGATTTTTGTTTTTTAGATCCAGCAGTAAACAGACACAGCAGTAAAGGCCAGTGTTTAGCTTCTCTGAACGGTGGCATTGAAATCCCATCATAAATTAAGTCATTAAGCAATGCATGGCAGTGGCGTAAAATGACATCAGTTAACATATGGCAAAGCAGCAGACTACATGTTCAGAACCATAATCAACTGATGGTGAACTGATAAGAAACAAAAGGCATTCTTATGATTGAGCTTGTGGAAAAGACAGTCGATTCTTTTTAGCTGCAGAGAACACCAAGGTCTGAAGTACTGATGATACTCTAAAGTGTTAGATTGATGGGATACTTTGGTCCCGGAGTGGAGCAAACCATTTATAACAGCGTGACTACAACACGTCCCTGACAGCACAAACTCACCTAATAATCCTTGAAACCTGGGACAACCTGACACTTCAACGCCAAATAAATACTTTGGAATGGGCCAGAAACTACCTCATGGTTTTATCTTTTTTGTTTTACAGGGTTACTTTAACACAATGCATTTATCTTTTTACATTATTGCGTGAGCAAGATATTCTTCTTTCACTGCAACTACATAAATACAACGTGGCTATTTTTACAGTATAAAGTAGCACAATGTCGCAGATGTTTTAAATTCAGTGTGAGTGAGGGCGCATCCTTAGGACTGATAAGTACGTTTGCGTCAAGGGTTGGCCCGGTCCTTTTGCGTGCATAATTATTTCATGTAACATGCTTACTACCAGAGTTGCACTTCGTCGAGTCCTGAGGGATGGTGAAAGGCCAACTGCTGTTGAATCTCGCTTCTTCCTCACTGGAAAGTGGGGCTATGTACATAAGCTTGCGTTCCACTTTGGTCGGTTCATCTGGTGTAACGCCGACTGTGTGGAGGATAAAAAGTAAATACCCTGACAAACCTTGGCAGTGCAACTAAGAGAATGAAAGAGCTTAATAAGAGCATTTCACATTCACATGCCAGTAATGACTGTTAGGGTGAAATGCAGTTATCATCAATGGCATCTCTAAATGGAAGTCATTAAAATAATTCCAAAGATGCAGTTTAACTGTGAAAGCAAATGTGAGTGTTGCCAGGCAATCAGCCCCCATCGCAGAGAAGGCTGATGTAATAATCTGCTCGCTCCAAACGGACAGAGGCTGTTTTGACAGTACTTGCCCTGGGCTCAATTTACAAAGCAAGCAAACAGCTGATCGACTCAAGAGCCGGGCATGCGCTTTAAATATGTGTCATGTATCCACAAGGCAGTCAGTTTCCTTTGCTCTTTAAAAACAAAAAGACACCGACGTCAAAAGCAACAGCATCTGGGTCTTAAAGACAGGTTAAGACCCAGATGATTGCACACAGAAGTTAGGTTACAATATAACATTTACTCCGGCAGTAAGCTGGTACAGAAGGGATGAGCCGCCAGTGCATGAAAGTCAAATATTGTCTTGGCAAAGCAGAGAGCCAAAGAACAGGGCAGTTCAAGATACCACGAGCAGCCCTGCTGAATGCAGTAGTTCAAAAGGGGGCTCATATTGTGCATAAGGACAGATCCCAGGAGAGAATGATAACACCGAACTGCTGTCGACCAATGTGTACCTTTCATCCCGAATGTGCCGTGGGGGACAATCCATCAGTACCAATGGAGTAAACACAGGTAGCTCTAGAATAAACTGTGATGGTAGATAGGAAAAGAATGGCGAACTGTAATTCTGGATCAATTATGTCCCCATATAAAGTTGCTAATAGAATGTAAATATGTGGGCAAATTACAGCACTGTGGAATTTAAGAGACAAAAGGTTAATGCAAGTACTCAGGCTTAGCCTCATATGAAATAGTAATTAAAAAGTATAGATAAGCCAAAGAAAATTAAAGATTGGAATAATGGATCATAACAAATGAGATCAATTCTAACTTATCAGGGACTTAACATTCCTACTAATGGCTCCTCTTGAATTCTTCGCCCAGTTTTGAAATTATTAATACATAATGTGAAATCTGTAGATCTTCCCTATGGCGTGCAAAGCAGGAATCTCTCCCATAACTGTTTATATGTAAGAGCAGTCCAGTTCTGCCGGTCTGTGCCTGGTAGGTAAAGATGGTTGTGCTGATGCCTGACTGAGGGAATGACTTCATGAGCACGGTAGGTCTTATGATAGGACTTTAGCTGTGATGCTGACAGGTTTTACAAGAGTTGACAGCTTTGTAAAACGACTGCCCAATAAATCCAACTCCATGAACTAGGGCAAGAAATACAGCAGGAACTCAGAGTAACAGCAGCTCTGGCTTATCGGTAAAAGCTAAAATTGTGCTGACTTCAACAAAGAGAGAAGCTACTGGGGGTGGGGGTGAGGAGGTAAGCACAATCGCAGGCGCGCTGCTGCACTGGACGGGGCAGCAGGCCAAGCTACCTCGAGGGAATTCACACCTCTGCAGCACAATAAGAAAGATGGGAGCTGGCTGCCATCTGCAACTTCTCTGGAGTCCGACATTTCTTTGAGCGAGGTAGGTTAAAGCTCTCTCGTCAAAGGGATCACAACCTGATGCAAGCAGGCCTGTCAGCTGAATTGGGATGGGACTTAGCTGTCAGAGTGAAAGCAGGCTGAGGACTGCACAGTGTCGACTGTGGTCAAAAGAGGTGAGTCGAACTTGTCCAACATTTCACTACAAGGGGTGCTGGCTCTTTGTGCATCACCACACTCGCACCTCTCCTCCAGAGAAAGCCAGCTGCGGTGTTCAGCGCTTTAGAACTGAAAAAGCTATCAAAGCACTGCTGTAGGTATTTCTTGCCCCATGTGGATGCAGTGGCAGTGAAAGGGGGGGAGCAACAACCTGAGCACACGCTGCCTAAACCTACTCGAGCTGCCTGGCTGGCGAGTCATGCGAAATGACATCGCTGGCGTACAGCAAACATCTAAGAACAGCGGAGCAGCTACAAAAGGTCAGCAACAGAAACCAAACCCACTCTCTAATACTCTTGCAATGGAGCAACTTTTGAGCAGTTAAACAGTTGAAATCAAAAGAAATGCGAGAAATTTGAAATCCGAGCTGCAACCAAGAATTAACTTGCAACGAATGTGCCTGGTATCTTCTTGATTCAACATTTGGTCATTGAATTCAGTTTATTATTCAATCAATTAAGAAAATCCTCACATTGGATAGACTGGTGCCACAGGATGTTTGTCATTTTTGCTTAAACAAACAATAAATCATTATCAAAATAGTTTCTGATTGATTTAGTCAATCGACTAAGAGATTAATTGACTGATTATTGCCACTCTACTGCAAATCAGTCCCGGTGACACAGGATTTTGCATTTTAACCAGACTATATTCTTTTTCGTCTACTATTTTCTTGGAAAGGGAAAATAATTCCCTCAATGTAAAAAGTGTATTTGTATCTCTTAAAGTATCATTTGCAGTTCAGCCGACCCAGTTATTTGCCTGTGAGGAAACTCCTTTTTTTTTAATCTCTTCCCTAATATGTGCATGCAGTGTGCACATACATGCATGTATGATGCTCCTGTGGGTTACAAAGCTCTCTATATATGACCTGAATTATGAGGATGTTACGTCTTGCCTGAGAACAGTTTCTGCTTCAAATGAGCGATTTAGCCCTCGGTAGTTGTCAACTGTGCTTCTAAAAAACTTAATATACATTTACGACAACCTTCTCGTTTTATACACTCCGCAGGCTGTGTATTGGAGTGAGAGTATGATTTTGACAGATGGAGGAGGAAAAAAAAATCTGAAGAACTTCCCTTGGGGACATCTTAAGGGGATTCATTTCATTCTTTGACTGCATTTCTAAATAGAGAGAAATGCAATGAGCTGACACATCAAACATTATCATGGCAAGTTGAAAGTGGAGTTAAGCTCTTTATGTCTACCTCTCTGATTTGAAGAAACGCTTCCAGGGAACTCATTCAGCCTACATTTTGATGTGACTGTTCTCCATCAAATGAGCATTGTCTTTCTTGCTTC
Organism: Anarrhichthys ocellatus; assembly: GCF_004355925.1. NCBI lineage: Eukaryota > Metazoa > Chordata > Actinopteri > Perciformes > Anarhichadidae > Anarrhichthys > Anarrhichthys ocellatus. The sequence continues at coordinate 3,767,465 of NW_022280049.1, forward strand.
CTTAGATCTCGCGATTGGCTTTAAAAGGTATATTAAATTACCATTATCACAAAGCTTTCTACTTTATTTCCCCCTGAAAATACCTCTATTTATTAGTCTGGTAACCTTGAATTGCAACAGGAAGCAAAGAGTTGCATTTTAGGGCCTCCATAGAGGATATCAATCAACCATGGTCGACTAATAACTAGTGCACCATTTATCTCCTTGTCAAAAAAGTGAGGGGAGAGAAGCTCGACTGATGTTCACATGGATTTTCGCAGCCCCCAGGCTAAGGGATGTCAAGGAGGGAATATGAAAGGAGCGGATAATGGAGGGAATAAAGAGGCCTTGAGACGGCATGCCGCCGAACAGTGAAAAGAGCTGAGACCTTTTGAGACAGTTAATGTCTGACTGGTTCACTTCATCTCCAACGGTATTGTTTATTTATGTTGCAGATGGGTTGCATAAATGTCACTGTGGACCTCACCGTTATAAGCCAAACTCAATTAGCCAGCTGGGGTGTTAGCAGACACTTAGCCGGATCCATCGCAGCAAATCACAATGGGCAGATGGGGGATATATTTCACTTTTGGTGACTAAGGCTCAAGCCCATTCTTTTTCCTTGTTTGTGTGCCTGACTCATTGAATAATCAGTTTGATTAATAAAACCGGTGTCCCTCGGCATAATGTTTTGGCTCACGCTGTGGTATGAAACCTAGTGTCTCTGTAGAACGAGGTGAGCCTCTCTGGTACACCATGTGTTCATGTGGATTCTTATTGTTTCCTTTTTTATCCTCAAACATTGTTGCAGATAATGTGACAAATTTATCATTAATTCAAATGAACTTGGCTCGTCACGTCCCGTCTTCTCCACCTGTCGCCTAGCGTCTTCCACTTCTAACCCCCCCTTTTTCACGGCTGCTTCCATATTTCCCTTCCTATTGTCCACTTACCTGTGTCCCGCATAATAGATCTTTCTTTCGCTCGGCGTCATATCTCTTCCTTGTTTTAAATATTTCTCACGTCTCCACTTCATCTACATACCGGCCTCCTCTCCCCGCCTCCTCATCCATCGCTCACTTCATATCGCCCTTTTTCTCTCCCCGCCAGTGAGCCCACCCTGGCAGCCTTGGCCCTCTTAAATGCATCATTTCTTCCAAGAGATATCCTTCTGCACTGACCTCTATGCTAGCTGGCTGCCTGCCATCTCCACTCAATGGACTCATCAATCCATCTTGGTTCTTGGATGGCCTTGATTTTATTGTCTCACACAGCCCTCTGTCATCCTGTTCATCTCTCATCCTTAATGTCATCCTTTCAGATTTTAACATGTCTGCATTTTCGGAGCACACGGCGTTTGATTACATTGAGCTGGAACGGCAGAGTCCAGGTGGGCTATTGTTGTCAAGTCCTTGCCAGGGCCAACGGATGCGCAGGCATGGATGTGCCATTTCTGCAGAGTCAATCATTTGGTTGAGAAGGAGCAGTTACTTTGAAACTCAATTTACTTTTGTGCACGTTGTTACTGATGAATGATCGGACGTGTTAATGCATTGATGCTTTACGTTAAACCATCAGTCATGTTCAGCTGCCAAACTCACAGGCATTATAGAGAAAACCATGACATTGTTCATTTTGGCGCATTACACTTAATCCTTAATAACAGGTTTCATGATGAAAGTTACAGAGACTCTGGATGGAATACTACGACCTGATTTGTTGAGGGTCACGCGTTCGATGGACCTCTATTACGTTTTGATTAACTGTGAATTTGAACAATGCAAAAATGTTAAAAATGTAAACACTGTCATTATGAAAGAAACAGACTTTTGGCAAGCTGACCCCCTCCAAAATGTGTGATTATATCCATTATGCAAACCATACTTTGTCATTAATCAGATTTGCAAATCCATATTTAAGGACCCCGTCATGTCTGACAGTTCTATTACAGCAGAATGTTTCCTTAAATTCTTGGCTCTGTTGCTTCCAGCACATATACTCTGGTCAGGTTGTCTACAGAAATATCCGATAAGGACTCACTTCGATGCCGTTGTAATCATCTGACAAATAAAAGTTTTCTCCAACAATCAATTTCTACTGAAATATTTACATTGCGCCATTATTCGGATAAAAAAACAAACTAATTTAACATAAAACAGCATTGCCAAACCCACAGTCAGTGTGGTCTATAAGATCGTAAAAGCTTGCACAGTCAGTACTGGTTCACTCACTGGCAGTAAACATGCCAGCACAGCTCATCAGCAGTAGTGCTAGCACTGCTACTCACAACAGTTGTCTGACAGGAGTACTGTAAGAGCATGGGACACTTGCAGATGAGGTTTTCACCATTATAGAACATGTTTCAGATCAATACTTCAGATGTACCGAGTATGTACAACACATTCCTGAATACTATCTCTGTGATCGCTTTGGTCTTTTTCCCTCCTCTCTGGGTGTGTGGGGTCATGAGGAGAATAAATAAATGCATGACCGTTGAACTGCATGAACTGCAGATCAATAAGTACTGCGGAATGCTACCTACGGGACAACATGCGGCGGGTCTGGGAGTTCTCTGCTATATATACTGTATATATATGGACATGCTAAATGTCAGTCATGCTTCCCCAGCTCTCCGAGGCCATTATGAGCATTTGCTCGGCACTATTTATAGAGAGCCTCAGCATGTTTAGTCATGAAACACCTGACCCTTCAAATCAGAGCCCACTGAGTTGAGCATTGGAAACTTGTTTGTATCATATTTTTTTGACCTCCATAGCAGCAGCAGCAGCAGCAGCAGCATACTGCAAGTAAAATGTTAAAATGAAGTGAGAAAAAAATGAGGAATGTGTCCCCTGTAACCTTTACCTTTATGTCTCATCAGCCTTTCATTACACTCTTTGCCTGTCCCTCTTTCAAATACGTATGCTTTTTTTTTTCTTTCTCCCTGAAGGTCCTCCAGCTCCTGGCACCGCTCCTTCGTAGTTACGAGTCGAAACTGCAGCACACACACACACAGACGTGTGTGTGTTTGTGTTTCTGCCACCGACTGAACCCTCAGGTTCAGACCAAAGTATCCATATATTCAGTTTTTTTCCAACGACCCACCGTGCCGAGCAAACTTCGCAGACATGAAACAGAGACAGAGGGCACTTACTGCTGGTACATTCAACAGAGAGCCTCCTTTGCTTTTAGCTTGATTCAAATCATGTTCACTCACAAAATTATTTAGAATGTGCTCTTGGCATTTTAGCACCCACTTTGAACTACACTTTTGGTGGATTTGAATGGGAATAGTAAAACATGCATAATATTACAACAACCCAAATGTGTTTTTCTGAGGGCTGCATGAAAAATCTATGAAAAGCCAAGTTTCTTAAAACAAAATCACAATTTACTGCAGATGCATCGCAAGGGCTTTGAAATCACACCCAGTTGCTGTTTTTTTTTTCTGTCTTCAAAGGAAAAAATGGCATTTAATTGCCATTGCAAATGTACATCTGTGAGACTATGAATATAAATGAGACTGCTAGGCCTCTTGTTCTCATGGTAACACAAGTAGGATGTGATGTGTTGATTGACCTTGAGGGTGTGGAGTTTCCTTTCCCACATGAATTTAGCAGAAAGGTAAGTCTCTGGGTGTCTGCGTGGCAGCGGTTTCTGCGGCTTGCGATAGTGAACTGTCAAACGCTCGTGTTAGCTCATCTTCTCTGGCTGCATATATTCATATTTGAAGAAGTCCAAACAGTTCATGTAATGAGAAAACAAGTGTGTCAGGAAAAAATAAATTGTATTCATCTCATTCACTGCACATATCTTATTAGGAAATGACTGCAACCATTCAGGTGATCATTGTGTAATGTTTCAATTTTCACAGGCAGTGCATTACAATGATACATTGATCAGTGTGTGTTGCTGTGGAGGTACATCAGCAGGCCTGTAGGGGGCACTCCAGCACTTTCCCCGTCGTCTGTCACTCTCTTCCCTCCATCTCTACTGTTTCTCAGCTTTTCCGTCCCCATTTTCTAGTCTTCCTTTTGTTCTGTGACTCTATCGCTCCTCACTCCTTCTCTTTCTTGTATTAATGCGCTCTCTCATCACTGCTTCTGGCTCTCAAGTTCTTCCTCCTCTCTCCCTCCAATATTCCACTTTTGGTGGACACCCATTTTCTTCCCTTTGCTCCTTCTTTCCTCTCCTTACTCATCTCCCTTCACAGCCACTAGAAATAAAATGAACACACACTAGAAACAAGGTATAAGTAGCTTGACCTTCTCTCTGTTGCACCTATTTGTCATTTACTGCCATGGCTATCCATACAAGAGCATTATCAGGTTGCCCATATATATGGGGAAATAACAGAATAATGGAAGTTTGATGACACAGTCAGGACGTTTTTTTTCTTTCTTGCGATTTCACAGCAAACGATTGACGTCAGCTCATCAGTCATTCCACAGATTCTTGCTCATTCAACACGTTTAATCCTTGGGCAGCTCTGAAGAGATAACTGGCCGTCAAATGAAGGGAACACATTAACGTTAAGTTGTCAGAAATATAAAATGTGCTGTATGTTTTGAGAGACATAAAAGCAGAGCTCCATGATCCAATCTCTCCGTGAATAAATCCATCTCTCTCTTTTTGGTAGGACGAGAAAAGGACAGAAATATTTAATCATTTCTGCTTTTGTTTCAAATCATTTGCAGATTTGCAAACAATTGCCCAGTCATTTAATCTTGTTGGAGCTCCAGGCTTAAAAGTGTCTTCTCAAGTAGACAGATATTTATCTAAAAGATGTCACCGTGCCAAGTGTATTCATTCATGCCAGGAGTTGTAATCGAGTTGACAACATCTGCACTCCAGGGATTACGTGAAAGAACAGGAAAGCGCTGGGATAGATTGGGCAAATCATATCCAATCTCTCTGCCTGTGGATAAATAGAGACACTTCAAAGTTTGATGCGAGTGTCCTTTGAGCAACTGTCAGCTACACCTACACCACCCAATTTATTTCATTAAAACATTATTGATTTCTCCTTTGTCACAAATTACAATAAAAATCAGGCCATGTCAAGAGATGGTAATTAATGATTAGCCGTTATATGTATGACTTTGTCAGGGAATGACTGATGGCTGCTTGATGGCTGATGGCCATGACCTTGACTTGCATGGGAAATTACCAGCGAGGTGGCGGACCAAAGAGACAGGTCGCATGAAGCAGCCATTTCTTAATGACTGAGTTACATCATATCACTTTCATAGCTCATGGCTTCGTGCCCCAAGAACACATACATTTTAAACCCACTTCATTTCAGTTTGACCAGGATCCACAGACAAATATCTTCATTTCTCCAAAATGTGAATGATTAATCTATTGTAGGTTAATCGCCGTTAAACACTATCGATTAAAACACAGACAGCATAGAAGGCACCAGAAGTGTGGTATAGACAGTCAATGTACAGTGTTTGGGTGTAGTACAGTGTTGCATTGCCTCGGTCTGTTTGTTTGATGGAGTTACATTTACACCGACTGTAAGGATTAAATGAGCGCCTGTCTTGCAGCGCCCTTCATCAGTGCAAAATAATGACTTTGCTGTGTTCACTGTGGCAGTCCTGAAAGCTAGCTCACCACTCTGACTGAGTAACCAGTTGTCATGTGCTGCTGAATCATTCAGAATGAAGTAACACTATAAAAAATCCAAACAAGTTGTTGTCTGTCCTGCTAACGTTCATCAAGATGGTTGTATGGTTACAGAGCTGGTCATCTGAGGATTAAATAACTCCATATCCATACAATTTGGGTTTCACTAAATTGAATGACCGATATGAGGCATCCATATTTGTTTGGCTTTGAGGCATATTTACGCTGAAGCGCCATTTTAAGCTTTCTTTAAAATCCAAGTTTCCCAGTGTAATAACAACTCGGATGTTGACGAGAACACCATTTACTCATAATTGTGATTACTCCGATATGACAAGAAAGCCTGTCCCGTGTCATGCAGCGCTGCTGACGATACAGTGCTGGCTAACATGCGGGACAAGCAGTTTCCAACAACATTTAAGTCATGAACTTGAAGCGACACCCCCTTCAATGGGAAGATATCCAATTTACTGGTGGAAGTGAAATATTTAAGGATTCCCTGAGCTGGTAAAATTGGCATGACGGTATTTGTACATGCCCGTGACCAGGGGTGAATTACTCAACGGGCCTACCGAGCCCAGGCCCGGGGGCCCAAGGGCTTAGGAGGCCCCTAAGCCAGAGCTTCAGCATGAGGTCGCTGTTATTAACTTTGCATTTCTTGTCACACAGTCAAAGTGCTAATTCATTCATGTCAATAACAGAGCCCCAAAAGTCCCTCTGAAAAGCGTAAGGAACTGTGCAGGTACTGTGCAGTTGGCTTTGTGTGCATGTGCGCTGTCAATCCTGTTAAGATGCAGGTGAATTTAGTTATTGTGCTATTGGCTGCAAGTCAGTGTACTTGCCCTGCCAGGGGGGATCCATTGTCTCATAATCTGCCTATGCCCAAGACATCTGTCTCACCTGAGCAGGTGGTTTCAGCAGCTGGACAAAACAGAGTGAACAAACAGCACTCAACTCACCCCGAGCTAAGAAATGCTTAAATAAACCAGTAAGACTGAACTCTGTTGTAACATATTTTTATCTTTACTTGGTAACAACTATTTAAAGCTAAAGCCCTTTAGGTTGATGCAATGGTGTTAGAATATTTAATATAACCAATAGTGCTGGACCTGCCCAATATGTTGAGTCTCATCATATTTATGTCTGCCTGGAAGTTGGGCAGCATTATTTTGAAGTTATATGGTCATTCTAAATGATTAACACACTACTGATTGTTAGCTCATCCAATAATCAATCAGGACATTTCATTGGAATAAGTTGAAGTGTTTGAATGATTATATTTGTAAACAGGAGTGGATGATAATTTAATCAAAATATTTTACACGGTTTCAGTGCTTTGAAGACAGTTCTGTAATATCAGCAGTTCAGGGTCCAGTTATGATGATAATTTATAATGTATACAATAGTTCATGTAATTAAGAACAAGACAGGATAAGTCATTTGGAGACTTTACTCCTCCGTTAATGTAGACAAACTCACCATGGGCCTATCATTTAATTAAAGAGATGCTTTCACAAATCCGTAACTGGTGATTTGATCTACACTCATCCATCATCAATCTATTTCAACATGAAATACAGAAGAGAAAAGGAATATTCCTCATTTCTAATATTTAAATGATCATTAACCACGTGCGATGCTCAATTTGCAATAGAATGGAGACCCAGAAAATTGAGAGAGGGGCAATCCTGCACGGTGGTTAACATGGAAGAGTCCCAGAAAACGGATCAACTGGTGAAAGCGTTAGAGGTGGATAATGTCCGCCATGCAGAGAGGGATTATTTTGTCAAAGCACGGATCGCCTGCCAATACACAGGCATATACCCACATGGTGTGGGGCTTAGAGAAAAGCATTGAGACATTACTTTCGGGCTATCACTGTGCTTCATTCTGAGGGGATGGATGTTCGGTTCAAATTAGTGGATAACAAAGTGCATTTAATTAAAATAGCCTCCGTAATTGTTGAATTAGAGAGATTTCTTGCTGTATGTTGCTTCAGTATGTATTCTGCTTAATTATATACAACTTTTCATCACGGAAAACAATTTACAGGCTTTTAGCTTCAACTACAATGTGAGAGGACGTTTTCTTTTTTTAAAAAGTAAATAGATGTTCAGACGAAGCAAATTCAATAAACTTGAATCCGCTTCACATCTGCTTTAGTATTATATCGGAACACTATATAACTTCAAAGCGCACTAGGAACAGGTGGGCAATTTATAAAATAGCTGTTTGTGAACTGCTGTTCTGTTCTAGGGATTAATTAGATATTCGTAAGATGTAGCCACACTTTTTGTCTCTACTTCACCGATAGTATTGCATGCACCTACACGTGTATCAATGAATATATCAGACACACACATTTGGAGAGGATAGGTAAGAGGCTGCAGGTACTCTCCAGCAGACACGTATAATCTCTTCTATAAATCTGCAGCCGAGCCGCTCTTCTCCGAGCAGTTTAAACAGAGTCCAGCCTCATGAGTAGGAGGCTCTTGAATTACAAAATGCCACAAAGCAAACATTACATTCACCAAAATGTCCTTGTCTGTACCATTTGCTGCAATTATATGCAATTTAAATTGGAGTAGAAATGACTAAGGTCAGCAGAACCTCCCATTAAATGAATGACAGTTCTGGGAATATGAAAGCAGGGGGACCCCTGTTCCTGGGAGGCCATTTGTTAAACAACCCTCGTGGGGACTTGTGAAGCGTAATGGAACAGATTCTCAGTCACTGTGTGAATTGAATTTTTAAGTCTTTGGCAGCTTGTTTGATTATGAGTTTAACCACATCCATGCATTTTGATTTAACATTTACCAGTTGATTGGTTAATTAAATTTATTCGACACATTCAAACACAGTAAACACAATACAAGTATATAAGGCAATTCATTCTAAAAATGGGTGGATCCTGCCACAATACATTGCAGCAGTATATGACATATTCATTTAATCTATTATGTCGCTAAACCACTTTTTTTTTACAGCGGTTTTGAACCTACTTGCCAGCTAGTGTTTAAAATATGTAGGGTACCAAGTCAGTCAAGCTCCTCCTGGTGGCATAACTATGTTTGTCCCCAACCCGACAAAAATAGTTGGTAAGAAATTTGGGTTCACCCCCCCCCCCCCCCCCCAGAACAATCTTCAGTACCATGCACAAATTCATCTGGTCCGCCCTGTGTTTTAACCTAAGCCAATTTACTCCCTCGAAGTGAGAGGAATCCAGTTATTTTTAATCCATCATTTGGATCATAAGAGCAGCAAAGAAGAACACGATTTACAATTAGAAGCGCATGCATTTGATTTACTCAACCGGTTGCCTTTTTGATCAACACAGTTTCATCTATTAGCGGTAGGATTCCTCCTCTCATATGCTTTGTTAAAAATAAAATCAATTATCTGTGATTGACACAATCCACCAGCCGCCGGTCCCCAAAGCAGGAGGTGATTTAAAATTATCTGTCAGCAATGTTCGAGAAGAGATGGCAGAACGCCATCCTTGTGTGGTGATGAATCTGGTGGAATACCAATGGAATAGAAAATGCTACAGCTCGCACAGAGAGAGAGAGAGAGAGAGAGAGAGAGAGAGAGAGAGAGAGAGAGAGCTTCACATTTTCTGTGCTGCAGTCCTAAAACCATGCAAGTTCAAGTTCATCACACATCTTTTGTATTTACTCTCCCCTCACTGTGAAATGACCCTCTTTGAGTTCACTCCACGTCTGCTATATTCCCTTTTCTCTCATAACTGGTTGACCAGCGCCCACCCCCATCCGCATCCTCCTCTTCTCTTTACTAAAATTGCAGCAGCTACACTATGCTGTCATTTGTAGCTTGCACTGGGACAAAAAAAGCCTTCTGGGTAACATTGTTTGAATGTGCCCAGCTCAAACAGACTCCCAGAACCAACATAATTGTTCGCGCAGATCTTACAGTCGCTCCTTGTTATTGTGGAGTGCAGAGAAGCTCCAAATAGCTGGCATTCTCTGCAGACCCCTGCAGCATCGTGAATCAATGAGCCAAAAGTACATAAAGATTGTGCCAATGTCTCACAACAAATCAAAGCTTTGTGACTTCATGGCAACACATTTTCATCTAAATTAGTTTGTGGAGCTCTCTAAAACTTGGTTGGTCACTTGGATTTTACTTTTTGTCTGAAGCAAACAAAGTACTTTATTTGATGTACATCTGGTGAAACTGCAGTGATGCTGGCACACAAATACTATTAGCTGCTAATCATTCAGAACACTGAGTAAGTGCTAAACAAATCAAAGTCCTCAAACTGAAATCTAGTCATGCTTGTTTTGTCCTCTACAAAACATCAAATCTGTGGTTATTCGTGATATTAACTCAGAATCTTTAGGAGCCGAGCCTTATGAACAGCGAGGCTGAGTGGAAGGGAGTGTGCTTCTTCAAAGCCTAATTGAAAGAAATGTATTTCAGCAGGGCTGTTAGTCCTGCCTTTTAGCTGAAAGTCTGGGCTCTGAAGTCAGCAGGTATAGGCTTTTACACTTCTCATGGTTAGCTCGTTAGCTTAGCTGCGTCCGCCAGACAGAGTCGGAGCTCTGAAAACACTCCAAAAATCAAAGTCAGGAGCAGCCAAAGTGACTTTATTGGCAAGCGGCTATACAATATGTGTGCTCACACCATGATAGTTGGCTTAGATGGATGCTGTGTTTCTGCTCAACGCGTAGTTGTAAGAGCTTCAGGCTAAGTTGGCAAGATTTATTGTAGCTGTAGAGTATATGCTCCTGCATTGGAGAATGTACTCCAAACTGATCTCCTATACGAGCGTCTTCCAGCCTCAGATTGATATCTCCACCATCCACCATTATCTCTCTGTCTGTCCGTCCACAGTTAATATCGCAAACGACTGGACAATGGGTGCGCATTTATGACCGTATGATCAAAGACTTCTCGTGTTTGCAGTGATTCACACTTTTTGAAAACACCAAGACAGTTTTGGTGAGTTGTTTTGTTTCTGTCAAATTTGAATAAAGTGTGTTTTATGATGAGTTAATAAGGCGATTAAGTTAGTATTAGTTTGCTGAAAAAGAGAAGCTTGAATTTCGATGGAGTACGGTTGTATTTTTCTAATAAGGAGCATAGGGGTACGGATATTTCTTTGACCGAGTCAGAGAGCAGGACACTCTACTCAAAATGTAGATTATATATATTTTTTTCAGTGCCTCTTTTTTGTGGCATCAACCTTGCGTTCACACATGTATGACACACACATGCATTGTTGCGAAAATAGACTTGAAGCGTAAATAAACGCTTCAGTTCGCAGCTGAGACGCAAGCCTGCACGGAGCCAGTGCAGACAGCTGCATAGATTAAAATGAGAGCATATCTGAGTGCACTTCTCTAGCTTTGTATATGTACCCTACATGTGTCCGAGAGCTGGCTGGTATACACCATCTCTGTGACCTCGGGGGTCTTTAGTTCACTCGGGTTTTCTCAACATTGTGAACTTCAACTCTCTGTAGAGAGCTACTCTCCTCTGGTTAAGCATACAGAATTGTTTTCTTGGGAGATTATATTTAGCCAGTAATGACAGAAGCCATTCTGCAGTTACTGTGCACTCTGTGAAGTTATGTAAACAGTAAAAGTACTGCTTTCTTAATTAGGTGGAACAGAAGAATACATTAGTGTTTAAGGGATATGACTTCCCCATCTTGTTTTCCCTCAGCACAAAGAGATTTGTTACACAGCATCTGATTTATTTCAAATGTTAACCTTACGATTTATAGACAGCAGCAAAACAATTATAATCCACACAAGTGACGCTTTTTAAATGGCTGGCTGGAATGCAAATCCAGAGTCAACAACTTAATTTGCTTTTTCAGCCATTGAGTGCAAACAATATGAGTAGTAGATTCGTTTTGCAGACAATAACAGTGATCCGCGTAATGCTTTTATTCAATTACGGGATTAAAAGAAATTCCATAAGAGACAAAATGTGTTGACATCAAAGTTAAACCAATAGCGTTGCAGATGATTTTAACAAGTTATGTTAATTTGGTCAGCTACTGGGAGTCTTGTAATTTGCCGTCTTAACTTAATTTGTTGTGCAATTTAACAAGGCGAGTCTCCTGTGTGTGGATTTTGATGCGTCTTTAGTTGATGAAACATGCGTCTCATTCACTTGTGCAGACTCGGTGCACTTAATATTCCTCAGACAAATTTCCATCCATAAATTTTCCAGACAGAGGCTGTCTGACCCGTGGTCTGCCCCGGACAATAACAAGGTCTCCTGTGCTGCTGAAGCTGAGCAGCCATGGACAGCCTTTGTGCTGTATCTCATTATCAAATTGGCTCTTCTTCCTCCTCTCTCCCGTAATGTAACACGCAGAGAAATTCTGTACTCTCTGCATGATCCCGAACGTTGCTGAATCTGAGATATGAGCCTGCCAGTCTTGCTAAAAGCTAAGGGGTCCCTCTCATTTCCTCTCTTAACAATGCATACAATGAGTAGGCGTGACCAAATGGATACAATGAGTAGTGAGTAGACCAAGGAGGTAACACTTTCAAGACAATGCCTTGGAAATGGTGACTCACTCCCATCCAGACATTATCACAATGCCAACCTCTTTTACCCTGGCAGACAAAAAACACAACCAGGATCAGAATAGCTTGCCATGAAGAGACCATGAATGATGGAATAGTCTGTGCTCGTATTGTCACGACAAAAACAAAAGTTTGATGAAATGTTGGAGCAAAAGAAATAACAATTGCCAGTCCGGAAAAGAAGGAACATTATGAGAAGAGGAACAGCTCATTAGCTGCAACTGTTTGGGCTGTTGGAAACAATGTGTCACTACACGTTTCAAAATGACATCCTGCTGAAATAAACAGACAACATTTCTCTCCTGCTGTCACTGTGCTAAAGTCAGAAGAAACACAAAGCCACACAGACAGCGTAATCTTCAAGACTTCAGTATCTCCCTCCCTCTGAAAATTGTCTTTTCTTTTCTTTTCAAATAATGTAAGCGCTTTATCTATATGTAGAGCGTTCGTAGGCTCACGTAAGGAGCTTTAATTCAGCATACTTTAATGTGACTGAGGCAACTGTCATTTTATTCAAAACAAACGAGGAAATAAACAATTTACCGAGCACCATCGGACAAGTTCAAAGCATTGCTTTCTAACCTCGGCTCACTGATGGAAGGAACATGAAAAGGGGCCCCAGGAGATGGTGGGTTTCACGTACCAGTGTGATTTATGGTCTACCATAACAAATCAACAAGTTTAACTTTAATTGTTTTCTTTGCGATGGGAGGTGGGGTAGTTAATACAGAGCAATGATTGATGGCACAGGGCACCATGTCTGGCTCGGCACTTTGTCTTTTGCAGTGCAGCTCAGGAATTGAACCAGTTGATAGAAGCAATTAATTTGAGGGGGGAATTTTCCTTCTTAGATTTAGGAAATATAAAGACCTAAAAATATCCTGCAAATTGCACCATTGCTGTGTTGGTAAGTGGTCTTCCATCTTTGTTTTTATCGCTTTATGGGAGAAATATATATATTTTTAAAAAGTCTATGTCCTACATTGTCGTTTCATCCTTTATTTGTTGCTCAACATGGGATTACACATGCATCCATTAGTATTTTATTCTTTGGGGAACACTTCATCTGAACGGGTGACATTTAATAAAGTTAGCTTCTGTTTTAGCTACATTAGTTTGCTAAGTAATTGAGACAGCCATTTAATTAAATGCTTTGCTGATGATGCCTCTCTTGGAATACTGGCTGTTAACCATTAATCAGTGGTGCACACCTAATTTACAAGGACAACGGTGCAGGGATGGGAGACGAAATGGTCACACCGATACATTAAATCACCATTAGTAATTAGTGAAAGTAGTGGCACCAGCAGCACCATGATATATTGTGAATACACTAAATCACAGGATAAAAAAAAACAACGATAGCTGATATCACAGCTGATCAGCACTCTATAGATCACAGCACAGTGCGTTAAACAGTCTTTCACTGTGATAATTGTATAGCCATGTGGTCTAAAGGTGCCTCTGAATGCTTCACAGAGTAACCTTGCAGCTCCTGCCAGTAAGTCAGGGCAAGCCGTGGTAGGTCTATTTATTTTTTGCATTTGTTCCAGACGGCTGGCGACTGATGCAATAGACTGTAGATGATTTACTTCTGTTGATTATTGAATCATGGAGGAAGAGAGAGAGAGAAAAAAGGCCTTGCCCAGAAAGCTATACGCCTGACTTTTAATTAAGTTTGGACAAAAAAAACTGCTTTCCTCAGTCAATTCATAAAAATGACCTTCATTGTGAATTACAGTAATGAAATATGATGAGCACAGCCTGTGAGCGTTGATTCGACACCATACTACAGAGAGGGTTTGGGGAAAGAATGATGGTTCTCTGAGTGAGGCTACACAGAAAGTTTCTGTTGTTACAATGGCTACACAATGCATACCAAAACTGCAAAGACAATAAATCAAACATAATTGATTGCAATACTGTCTCGGAGTGTTTTTGCAAACATCAATCACATTTGCAAGAATTACAAGGACTGCTTGCAAATGCTTAGGATGCCGGGCAAAGTGAGATGGACTCACCACCACAGACACATTCTATTGTTGCGCTTGGTGCTGGGAAGGTGAGCGGCACAAGAGCACAAGTGCAGTTCAGATTCCAATAAAAACAGAAAAATAACGAAAAAGATTAATTTGTGAAACTGATGAAGCGGCTGATTTCATTTTATTAAATTGCAGATCCTCATTTATAATATATCAACATTTAATTGAACAACAAAGCAGAAAGGACATTTGGTCGTTTCAATTTTACTTGTCAAAGTCAACTTAAAGCACTAATATAAAACATAAAAAACAAATGTATAATTAATATTATTTAGTTATAATTATTATAATTATAATAATTATATAATTATTATTATTATAATATTGTTTACGTTGTCTTATATACACATGACACCATACTGTACATTTCTGAATTCGTTTTTAAAGGAATAGTTCAGGAATAGTGGCTGAGAGTTGGATGACAGGATTGATACCACTCTCACACCTGTACAGTAAATATGTAGCTGGAGCCAGCAGCCGGTTAGCTTAGCTTAGCATAACAACTTAAAACAGGGGGAAACTAGCCAAAAGTAACAAATATCAGCTACCAGCACCTATAAAGCCCACTTATCAAGGTGCAAGATGTAAATTAATTTACACAAATACCAACGTTTTTAAATGGTGTAAAAAGGGTGTTTTGTGGTGTCTTTTTAAATAAACACTATAGAACAAAGAAGACACGACACATAGGATAAGAAAAGCAACAACACATGCCTGCTGTGAACCATTGCTCTACTACAGATGGCAAACATCTCAATACTCTGCACCATTTTACACAAAATGTATAATATTATAATATTGAGTAGGAACAACACATCTAATTAAAGAAGAAGACAGGCCCGTTTACATTAAAATGTAACAATTGGTCAATGTATTCAGCCTTTGTGTTGCATCTGGTGCATCCAATCACAGAATTTGCACTTAAAAGACGAGGGTAACCCTGGAATAAGGTAGCAGATTTATTGTATGCAAATATGAACTGGCCTTTTTCTCATCCACACTTGACAATCTGTTCTACCATGTTTCAAAGTATACAGGGTGTCTGTCAGTCTATCATCCATTGCCACCACAACTGTAAGATGGTGGTCTCATGAGTACTGAGCAAGGCCGTTTTGTGTGCAGTGGATGCTGCTCCGCGAGGCTCGTGAGGATACTTTGGATGTCTCCTACTGCATAATAAGCTTGTGCAGAATTTCATTTGGACACTGGGCGGACCCAAATGTGATATTAAACAACAGCAAAAACCCAGGTTATGCAAGATATGAAATCCCTCATCAATAATAAGAAGAGGACAGACGGGAGGTTAAGTCGACCCACAGCAAGCTAAACTGTAAAATAAATAAAAGAGGAGAAGAGAGAGCGGCGTGAGGCACGTGCTGCTCTACATAGCATCAGTGATATTATTAACTAAAGGCACGAAGGGTCAGTCAGAGGTTGAAATGCATATCAACGTGAATGAGCTTTACCTGTTGGGAACCGCGTTCCCAAGGAGGTTTGTACTAAAAACTAATTTACCCACTCCAGGTCAACATGCCAACCGAGTGGGACCTCTATTACCGACACCCCCACCTCAAGGTCACACTCATCTTGGCTCATCATGAACCCCCACCATCTTTACTCCGACCCCGTCCCCCTCACCTGCAGTCCTGGTTTCACAGCTTCGACGGTTGTAAATAGTTCCAGCTTTCCGTTACAAATGTTGTTTTTAAGATGACAGCAGGAACACTTCAAAGCTGCATCTGAACTCAAACCCTCCATCCATCCATTCTCCACACACTGCATTGCTTAAAACACATTGCAATTCACTATAATTACATGCGCAGTGAACAAATTAGAATTTCGACGTGAGGTGTGGGCTGTCAAACTCAGTGGCCACATGTTCTCTGTCACCTGAACACATCTTGTAAAATATGGTCCAGAAATGGTCCCTTCTGTCTTTTTCTGTAGCTCGTGTCTTTTAGTCGTTTCCAAACACAAGGCACATGACAGATTCAAAGGACGATGCAAACTGATTATCATTTGTATGAGCATTCCTTTCTTGCAAAGAGATTCAAGTAAAAAGACACAACTTTATTCTGTACTCTCCCAAGAGAACTCTCCTCTGAAGTTGGCCATCCTTTTTTTTTCCTCATCCCTTCTCTCATTTTCCTACCCTTTTTAGTCCCGACCTCGGTACATTCTTCTTTGCTCCAAGACTCACCAAAGCTCCCTTTGTGAGAGTTTAATGATGCATGCAAATGCAAATAGCCCCGTGGACATCTCTGAATATTGGTCCTGAACCCAGAGGGAATGAACAGTGCAGGGCAAACAGACTCTTCCTACTTCTAAAGAGAATCATTTTTAACCCTTATCCCCAGGTTGGAAAATACATACATAAGATGCGTTCAGCAGCAGAAACCAATTACCCCTCCCTCACCCATTCCTCTGCACAACAAACTCTTTTATTGATCTTGTGATAATTACCTCAGTCATGTCATAAAGCACCTGGAACAGATTGGTGGCTCAAATTATCGATTACCCCTGGGCTACCCTTCGTTGTTCATTGTATTGCCGCCGCTATACATTACTTGATGAGATCGGCTTTTCCGTGCTTTCCGGTGCATTTCTCTTCGGCGCTGTGCAGGGATACATTGACAAAGAGATTTAGTGTTCAAATGCGCGCTATCAAAGTTATTTGTCATCTCGTCTTAGTCTTTAGGTTATCCTGTGTGCCACCCCAAAACCAAGGTTAACCCACCGTTAGCTAGTGCCAGCTCCTCCTCCCCAGCGACACAAAGACACTCATTTAATCTCCAACAGTTTTGGTCCAAAAATGACCTTTTATCTGCAGTTGTGACTTGGGGCCTGCCCTGGCAAGCACCAGCTGTGTCTCATGCTTCATTACACACCTTCCTTGAGGCATGTCAGTGAGTGACCCTGAAACCTCTGCCCACTAGCCACCCATACGTCCCCGACCGCAGTCACAATGTCCGTGTGACCTCAACTGAGGTCAATGCACTTTGTCTGCAAATAAATAATGAGGGCGGAATTTCAGCTCAGCTGCTTTCTGCTGTCTCCATTTTTCACGAAGCTCACTAGAAGTTGCCTGTATTATTTTACAAGCCTTAGTATTTTTATAGATCACTGTGGCAGCCTGTCACAAGTCTCCCTCCGCTTGCTTTCATTGAAAGGAGAAATAGAAGACGCACTGGAGATGTTCTGCTTTTTTTTTTTGCAGTCGGTCTTAACTTTGTGCTTGTCTGGGTATCGAAAGAACAATGGCTCCTGGCATGTCCCCAGATTCATCTTCCTTCAAACACGATGAAAATACATCCGGATTTGAAACAGAAATGGCTTCACGACTCTGTGAAGTCTATGGATACAAATAGTTGTTCTTCACATACTCACTTGGTTAGCTTTGAGAACTGTTGACCTGCACATTTATCAACTCATTTAAAAGTCAAATAAATGACAGGACTTTAATTAAAAGACAGTTGTTACATGGTAGTAGATTCATTAAATACAAATGGATTAATCCGTGGGTTAACTACAAGGATCCACGTTTGCTTTGTAATTCTAATGTTGCATCTAGAGAAAATGTCAATAATAGAAACTATTCCCATGATATGTAATTAATGTATTTTGTAAGTGCATTGTGTGACGCTAGGAGCCATTGAACTAATTCCTTGTTAAAGAGAATGATCACTGCGACGTAATCTCTTGTGTACGGTAACAAGATTATCCGGTGAATAGTTTGTAATGAATAGCTGTCTATTTGTTTGTGTGTTAATGCCACCCTGACAAGTGCCCCTTAATTAGGAGACAGAAAGACACCACATGACTTTCACTACGAGAGCATTATCCTTAACTCCTATTCAAACACAGGAGTCACATTGAGAACTGGAGCATAATCTTGCATCCAACACAAAACCCTATGATTAGCTGCACATAAAAGTGTGCAACCGCTGTGGAAGCCAGCACAAAAGCCTGATTGAAAGGAAAGTAAAATGTGTTCCTTCACACTATTTGTTCAGAAATAACGGATCATATCATACAACAAACAAGCAATATTGGGCAACATTTTAATCAAGATCTAATCCTGCATTGTAAGAATACATGTACAAGATTGTGTTGTTGATTAATCCATCATCCTCCATTCATCAACGCTAATTCTATTTTCTCCTTTGACTCTGCAGCTCCTCATATTCAATATTGCAAGAAGTTAATATCAGGGAGCCGGGATGAACACGATATGGCACTGGCTGGGTAGCACAGCTCTCTCCATGCACACGGTGTCGCCTGCAGGGAAAGGTTGCTGAGGATGGAAAGCTCACCTTAGCCATCTGCAGTCAACCAAAGCGGCTCTGGGCAGGTGTTCAACATGGCCAGGTGGAAAGCAGCTGACACAGACATAGCTCGCCTGCACTATTTGTCACCGTAAATAACAATTGTTTCTTCAATATTAGAATTGGACAGGAGTGAGTACCTGGCCCAGTCTTCCTCATTTTCCTCTAATTTAGGCAATTAAAAAAAGAAAGGTCATGTGTGGAAACAGATGGCTAAACTGTGAGTTTGGAGGCTGAAAGAGACAATTGGCATTTTACATGCAGCTCCATTCAAGCACTCAGGATATATGGGAGACGGACAGTAAATGGCCAAATGACTACAAATTTTACTTACAAGAGGCATCAAAGTGTATATTTATGCAGGATTGTTTGGCAGAAAATCCCTGAGGCGGCTTTAAGAGTTTGAGCCTAGCACATGTTGTTCATACTTGTTTGCATGTTGAAATCATTGTACGCTCAATAAGAGTTTATAAAGAAGACATTTTGATCCCTCTGAGTATATTTCATAGCTTTCCATCCCTCTGTAATACACGTCAACACGCTTAAACAGCTTAAAATTATATGATATTCAGCTGCTCTATCTAAAAGACGATGCATTGTCAAGATGTCGTGTCAAACTGTTGTTCCAAGGCACTGTTTTCCTTAATCACCCACTGCAGAGGGAACTACTGTAGCCGACACAGTAAAAGAAACAACAACAACTATTAAACCAACTGAGAGTGCATCTGGGAGAAGAAGGGATACATTTTCTGTGCTCAAGGACAGGACAATTAAAGTAAAATAAAGTCTGCTAGAGTTAAAGCAGCCGGGTGAACCTCCCAAGAGTCACATAGGAAGCTCGTGTAGGCAGTAAGGTGGGGAGGAACAGCAAACAGAACGTTGTCACACTTCCACTCCCTGTGGAGCCGGGCTAAAAGGAGGGGGGGGGGGGATGGATCTGGAAACAGTACACTGCCTCCAGCTTTTGTTATTTTCTTTCGCAATCTTTGTGAAATTCCTGCTGATGAGTTGGTTGTGCTGGAACATGTGTTTCTTTCAGTCGGACTAGTTACTGACAGTGGATGATGTTTATGCGAGTACAGATATTTTAATCCAGTGTTTAAAAATGGAGAATAGCAGAGCCAGTAGCTTGCTGGGTGAGAGCATGTTTAGCACTGGGATTTGTGTGTGTATATTTTACTGCCAACATCTGACCCCATTGTACATACAGACGCACTGTGCAAACAGTATTTGCTGTAGGGATATTGTAGGGGGGGGGGTTTGGAGCCATCATCTACTCTCCATGGTTATTAAAGTTCAATGGTCCTTTTGAAGTGAACAGAGAGCGCAGAGTGTATGCACTGTGACTGCCAATTCTGTGTCAGCATGCTCATCATTTCACCTAATAACCCGAGTGATGGATGGACGTGAGATGGAAGTTCTGTTCGTACTTCAACAGTAGAAACATTGTCTGTTAAGATCCCAGGAAAAGAGTTGTATTGTAGGCCTATGAAGCAGTTCTGATGTGTCTTTGGGGAATGTTAACTTTTCTAGTTTATGAAGCATTTGACAACACTTACTGGCAGCGCAAGACGTGTTTTTAATGCAAGGTGCCACTTGGGCACTTATGCATTCAGTAGGAACACATCTATTACTACAGAATGTGTGTGTGTGTGCGTGCGTGTGTGTGTCTGTTGACACTAATCTCTCTGAACAAGCCACAGCTTGCCACGAGCGCGACATTACATGCATCTCTTCACTCACCAAAACTGAGTATGGCATCACGCTATACAAACCAGCCAGCTAAACACACTGTCCTGTCAGAAAACCTGCAGTGTGTAAAAGTCCAAAACAGCACAAATACTCAAAACCCACAGAGAGCGATAACCTGGTAACTGTGTCTCCAATGTCAACAGATGGTGAATAGATGACTAGATGAGCAGCCAACAGTCTTTTCAACACTACAGACACTAACAAGTTAGAAAAAAAAAAGATCTCCTCCAAAGGGTACTTGCTTGGCAAAGATAAACAAGCATCTGCTTTGTTCTGTGAGTTACAAGAAACGTAACACTGTGTAAATTGGGTCATGGTTTTTAAGTGAGAATGCTTGAAGGTTGCAAGATGACTTTACTCGGGATGGTGGATACTAGCTGGTTCCACAGTGATACTGTAGCAAAGACATTTTTTACCAAATTTTTTAGTGCAGCAGTGTCCAACTATTTTTTGGCACCAACATTTCAGCATTTTTCCCTATCATTAGGAGACTCAGGCATTGCACATTTTTCTGAACAGAGTCAATTCATTTATTATTTTAGGGTTGTGTGGTTTTATTTTAATTATTTAAAATACTAATGTCTAAATTAGTATTAGTAATAATGTCTAAATATCAAAGTTCATTGCTCCTCTAAAAGGTGTACATGCATTATTTTGCTATTATATTATCGTTATATCAGTGGCATAAAATGGTCTTAAAATTACAATTATATACTTTATTGCAATTATTTCTGGGATAATTTATTGTCCAACAAAATTAGTTATTGTGAGTGTGGGGGGGGGGGCAAAAGAATCACTGTTTATGTACAAAAAAGTATGTGATTCAACACACTTGTGGAGTTTTGTTCAGTTCTATGCGCAGAGTTTAACTGAAAAAAACGTAAAAGTTAAGAAAAAAATGTATTTAACCGAGTTTGAAAAGGAAGTGTTTTAGTCGAAGTCAAAAAGCGTGTTTGTTCCCTCTTATCTCCCTGGAGTGTTCTGTATTAGGGAATAAAATAGGCTTGAATTGCAATAACAGAGGCAGTGATGCTGCGTCTTCGTCTCCATGAAGTGTGCACTTCAGGTGATTACAATAAATATGGTACCGGCTGATATGGAAATTAAGAAGCACTCTATTGACGGCTATGAGTGCAAACAAGGCTAACTTTAAAGCTGCGTTGAGAGATATTTAGTTTTGTAATCAACTTTTTATTATGATTTAAACATAGACCCACATAGTGGAAGCACAGGATTACAATACCATATCACATCTAATTAAAACATCTCACTTAAATCACATCTAATTAGTACAACCCACTGGCGACATATTATGTCCCAACTATGCTTTGACCTGCATATAAAGAGTATGACAAGTGTCTTTAAGCTCCTCATGGATGTGATATCTAAGCTACTGTTTATGCAGTGTTCATTTTGACAATCATTTAGAATTTAGAGAATGAGAATGTGTTCCTGACTTCTTAGATATTATGCTACGGAGATCTTTTGCTGAATCATGTCATGTTTCACTTCTATTTTTAATCAATTTGCAGTTATAAAAATGTGTAACGAGTTATTTAATAGACGAGCATTATCTTATATTAATATTATTTATGAATGTGTAGCAGATGTAGTCAGGACGAGCCTCCCTTTGTGTGTGACACAGCAAGCAGGAGAGCAAACTGTTTTTTGTACCTCTGTGAAAATAATGTTTTTGAAAGGCTCCATGCCAACAAAAATGGAATGAAGCATCGTATTTTGTGAAATAAAAACATTTTGAGAATTTTGGAAATGATTACATCCATCAATCTTCAATACATTTTGAATGTTTGGATCACACAAGTATACGCAGCCACCACTAGAAATCAAAAAAATATAATATTCACTATAAGCCTGCAACCGGTACCAACAACGTTCTCTTCACTCCTCGCCTCTGCTCCGCTCTCTGTGTGTGTATGTGCCGAGGCACATTCAGTGGCACACAAGAGCAAAGTGGTGCACCGCAGCAGAATGAATGTAGGGGGACTGATGGGTTTTCAGAATTGTCAACATTATGTATGAAGCTTGGAAATGTTTGAGACAGACGCTCTGAAAAGAGCGTGAGATGCAGTCTGAAGTCATGGAGACCATCGATGCCGTGACAATTCAGTCATAATATAGAAGGACGTCAACAAATACTTATTGTCAGAATTTTTGTTTACAATTTTAACAATTTAGACGGTTACATGTATAGGCATTTTATCCATAACAACTCAGTCAGCCAATTTATGTTATATGAGTGTTTGACTTGGAATCTTTTGGCCCCCCAGCGGTAGAAAAATCTGTTAATGCAACAAGAGTCATACAGATACTGAATTTTTTGAGACCCACAATGATTGATAATATTTGCGACTTATCCAAAAATGGCGATATATTGCATTAAGAAGAAACGTGTCTCCTACAGGAGTTGTGATCAAAACGTTTCTTGTCAGATCTTTCTGGTGAACAAACTGTGTAGCTTTGGCTGACATATCCACCAATACTGATCTGCAATGAGCAGCAAAATTCATCAGACTGGCTATTATATTAATTACTGCTGATTGTGCTTCTAATTATCCAATTACATTTAGTCATATCATTTTCACACTGGGGGCTTTTATATAATATTTACACATGAGTGGTATAAGTCAGTTCTACATTTGTTCCCACAGTAAGAACACATTCAAGTAAGACCTACTGACTGAATCCAATGATTGTCCATAGATCGTGCTCATGTGTGTTTAAGCATAGATTTGTTCGTACAATCTGATCGTAATTGAGAGCTTTTGTCACTCCACCGAATCTGGAGCTCTCTCCTGGTCTCAAAAGCAGCTGGTCTGTCTCCAGTTTGAGCCAAATCTAAGTGAATCTTAATTCAAAATAGGAATGAAACACCATGTCCAAGGGATATTAAGAAAAACCCACATCCTTTGATACAATTTAAAAGCATTACTCTGACAGTAAAACAAAGTAATTCGGGAGAGTAGTTTATTAGCCCTCTGCCCTTTCAGCCAGAAATGACCTTGCAAGCCCCTGTACCAGAGGACCAGCTGCAATCCATGATTCATTTAACACCTTCTGGGCCTCTAGAAGCACATGAACTGTTGATTAAACTCTTTGTGGGAGAATTCATATTTAAATTAAAGCATAACGCCACATGAAAATTAATGATAACCAGCCAAGCAGCAGAACACAGTACAGAAGAGCCACGATGGGCAATTTATGAGAGATTTACTCTAATTTACAATTTATTCTGTAATCATCACAATGTTTCTTCCATATACAGCATAATGTTATGCACATTTGTGAGTGGGGGGGGGAATTATAAGTCATACGAGTAGCCTACTCCCAAAATGATATGAATGTCATTACAGTGCATTCAAGCAGGACATCTAGCACAGGGAACTAGAGATTAGCCGCCGGGTGGGAACGCTCCACATGTGCCCATAAGAGGCTAACGGAGTCAGTGAGTGAATGAACGGGTGATTGAGCAAACTCTAGTGATGTTTTGGGTGGCTCTGAATCCAGTATGGAATTTAGCTGAGGGTCTGTACATCTCTGAACTAGATCACAGTGACTTTCAAAGGAGACTGCAATGCCCCGCTTACCTAGAATAAAAGAGCCTCTTGTTGTTAGTGCCCGTTGTGGCCTCTCTGCCTGCTCTACCTGCTCTGTATGTTCTGAAAAATATCTCCCATTTCACCTGCAGCTTGTGCTTGCGGGACCACTGCACATATTGGACTCAACACAATATTACCAGCACCTTGTTGATGGAAGTAATCCATCATATAGAGTTCAAGGGTACACCTTGCCCCCCCCCCATCTGTCCTAGACCCTCTACAAGTGAAATTTTGCATCTGGCTGCCTGATGGCTGTTTATCAAACTGCACAACGCTATATCTGCAAAAGTCCATCTAAAGGGGATTTAATTGTGTTTTTGTTCATGATACAGGACGATTCAACCTTTTATATGGACACTAATGTTCCACCATGACAAACTATGTAGATTTTTCAAATGACCGGTTGTGTTTCATGATGTTAATTCAGGAGCAACTTGAAAGTACTGCCTCAAGAGCAGCTAGCATGGCTGCATATACATTCAGACTTGTCTGGTGAAATGTCTCGATAACTATTGGAAGGCCATGAAACTTTGTAACACACATGCATGGTACCCAGAGGATACATCCTAATAATAATAATAATAATACATTTCATTTGTATAGCGCTTTAAAGGGTACTCAAAAAAACACTTTACATGGTAAAAACAGAAACAATAGAAGCAATTACAATATAAACAAAATCGATGACATAACAGTAAATATATAAAAAACTTTGGTGACTCCTTCCTCCCTACATTTACTCATTAGATTGGCTCAATAATGTTGGACCATTCATGGTCCCCAGATGATGAGTCCTACTGATATTAGTGATCGCTGGACTTTACCTCTAGCCCCAATATGAGGTAGACACGTGTGGTTTTGAGTGAAATGTCTCAACATATATGAGATGGAATACCATGAAATTTGTCACAGATGTTTCCGCCAAAGGATGAACTGTAATATCAAGTGCAATACTTTAGTGTATGGCCATGCATGGTGACATCAGCGTAAGGTGTACTTCGTGTTTCGTGCTAATTACCAAATGTTATGTTAATGTTAGATATTAAACTGTTATGCTGAGCATTATACCTGCTAAACAAAAGCATGTTAACATTGTCACTGTCAGCAATTGGCTCAAAGCAGCATATCCTCACTGTGTATGGCTGTAAACTTTTAAAGTTAGATTCTCACATGAAGAAGTGGTGCCCAAGTACACAGGCTGACATTTGCTCACTGTGGTTGGTCCTGCATGGTTGATTTTCACAATGTGATTTTGTCTATGTCACTGACTTTGTTTTAACTTGAAATGTAAAGGCTGCTACTTATGAATTGAGTGACTGTATTGACACCATGCAGGCGTTTGGACTGTCAGAAAGCAGCATCATAACCAGGCAGCTGCCAGTTGAGCTGATGAAGCTTCCTGGTTGAGTGGAGATTAATGTTTTCATTACTAAAACAGCAAAGTCAGCTGCCTTTGATGAAGTATTTCTAGAAAACCCATCACCTGCACCTGAATATTCGCAGACATTTTGTCAGTGTGAGTGTTTGGATGTGAAAGACTTACGATAGAAGCATTATTACTGTGGCAGCTGTAAGTCAGGAGATAGGAGAGAGACTACTGACCAACTACATAGAAACAGTTAGAATAAGTTTTGAATTGTAACATTAGAAGCTAAACCACCACTACTATCTGTTACCACCATTTCAGCCACATTGTTCAGTAATCTTACTGAAATCTGACGCCATGGCAACACAAAGCATCTTCAGGCTATCTTTTAAAAATACTGACAGAATAGTATTGGTGCAGAGTGTACATGTCAGGCACATGTACACTCTGCCCACACAAGGTCAGCTAATACAGCTAATGTCCGTACACACATTATGACCAATTAACACAGACTGAACCAACAAACGTGAGTTATCGGGTGTGTTGCTTAAACCTGATTCTCCCAATAACGGTGTGTGTGTGTGTGTGTATACACAATCCTTCGAGAGAGACAGAAACAGGAATACACAAACACAATGAATTAACTCAACTAAAGCAATTAGGAGGAGAGAAATCACAGATCAGGCCAAAACCCACCTCGCCACGTTTGTTCCGGCTACTTGGCTATTGACAATATTGACCGCAGCTCTGTCAGACACAACTTAGCAGTTGCTTCCAGCCGATAGTATGTGTGTTGCAGTGAGAAAATAAGTTGCTTTCTATAAACTATACTGTAATCAGCACAATGTTAACCTAGAGTGTGTTTGGTAATTAGAGCTAGTATATTGTTCACGTCAGTGAAATTAACTCTAAAGTATTTGTCACTTGTCTTAAGGCTCATTTTCCCCTTCGCGCAGCTAAAGTTCTGTACTATCAGACCTCTGGAGCTTGTCCAGAAAGCTGCAGCTCGCCTGGTGTTCAATCGCCCCAAGTTCTCCCACACAACTTCCCTTCTCCGTTCTCTACACTGGCTACCAGTAAGAGCTCGCATCCAGTTTAAGACTCTGGTGCTAGCCTACAGGGCAGTGAAAGGAACAGCTCCTTCCTATCTCCAGGCCATGGTCAAGCCCTACACCCCGGCCCGACCACTTTGCTCTGCTACCTTGGTGGCGACTGCTTGCCCCGTCGCTCAGAGGTCCCTGCAGCCGATCGACCCGGTCACGGCTGTTTTCGGTCCTGGCCCCTCAGTGGTGGAATGAACTCCCCACTGACGTCAGGATGGCAGAGTCGCTGCCATCTTTCATCAGGCTGAAAACTCACCTCTTCAAGAAGGCCTACCCTGAGCCTTCCACTCAGCACTTACTTAGCATTTATTGTATTCATACTCGTTTGAGGCACTTATTGCATTCGTTTGTTTCTGCACTGTACGTTGGCTCTGGTTTATGCTCTTAGATGCTTGTTTAAAAAAAGGAGATGCACTTATGACTTCTGGTGACGAGTAGTTCTCTTGAATACCGATGTTGAATACACTTACTGTAAGTCGCTTTGGATAAAAGAGTCTGCTAAATGACTGTAATGTAATGTAATGTAATGTACTACAGACATTCATAATTCATATAAATAGACAAAACACGAGCAAATGCAGAAAACATGTTTACCAATTTGACAACACATACATCACATTTAGCAAAGAACATGGTACAAATGAGTAGCTATAATTTGAGCGAATTAAGAAACACATTCACCAGTTTGATGACAGACAAAGGAATGCGGGGGTAAATTGTGTTGTGTTGTTTAAATCCTCTTTTTGCTGGAAGTTGGCACTTTGAAAGCCGGCAGGATGTAGCTGGTGGTTTGCCAGTTGTGGTTACCATATCTCTTTAATTTCAGTTTAACTTGCTCTGTTCATGTCTTCACTGTGCCTGTGGAGGCTTTCTGTTACCACAGCCTCAGGCTGAATGTCATCTCAACAGCCCATCAAATTGAGTGACAAGTGCTGGCCTAACCTGCACACCTGAGGGGACAAATAAAGGACACACGTTCACAATGCACTTTGTTGCCTCGAGGTGAAAAGTTGCATATTGCAGCCTCAAGGAATTTAGCCTCTCTTTTTTTTCCGAGATGATTGATTTAACCCTTGTGTCATGTTAGGGGTCAAAAATGACCCGTCACTATGTTTAACAGCATAGGAAACCCCCTTCATGATCTTTTTTCAACTTGAAATTCAATGACTTTTCCTAGAATGACCCCAACATGAGAAAAAGTTAAACATTGCCTTTGTTCATATTTCCATAAAAGCTGTACACCAACAGTGTACACATCTTGTCTTAGGGGTCATTTTTGACCCGGTAGTTATAAAATCATTTTCATACTACAGAAACCATAAAAAACACACCACAACAACACACACATACACACACAATAAATGAAGATTACGTGTGCTACTGATTGAACTCAGGGAAAACAAAAACTTTCTCGCGAATATGCAGCACCACCCCTCCACGACCCCACACCTGGCTGAAGTTCACAGACAAAATACAAACAAGATCAGAGAGAATAAACATTTCCTGAAAGCATTGTTTACCAATGGGGAATGCAGTCAGAGGCTATAGAGGTGCTGCAGATGACAACACCCCCAGACAACTGGAAATGGATGGATGAGATTGACCTGCGAGGGCTGCTTTTCTTAGCAGGTGTGTATAGGTCCCGAGGCGAGGCTGCATCTAGTCTTTGGGATGCAGGTGGGAGTGGGAGGGCGATTTTCCGTGCAATGATGTCACTGAAAGTCTTTCATACTTAATCAAAAACGATACGATTTGATAATCGTAAGTTAAGACCTGCAAGGCGTGTGACAGACAAACTTGCGGCCATAAGAGAGGTCTGGGAGAAGTGGATTCCAGATTAAACACAGTCTTTCTGCACTGTGAAGAGGAAAAACTTAGATATTCACAAAGTTTGTGATGAGTGACAGGTTGTTTCTTCATGCAAAATATATTTGGGATTTAAAATGCAATCAAGCTGTTTTATTTTAGGGGTTTAGTGAAGGCGGGTCATTTTTGACCCCTAGGACAAGTAGTGTATACAGAAAGTGAAGACAACACAAGGGTTAAAAAAATGTATATTCATCATTTTACGGCGGTATTATGCAACTAGTCGTAAGCGTGATCTCAAATGAGGGCAAGGCCGACAACAAATGGCATTTAACCATGTGCAGCTGAACAAGACCTAAAAAAAAACAAATCCAAAACAGACCACAGAATAAATAAAGGCGTTTGTAGAAGCCTTAAAGTTAAAGAGCAGTAACTCGGGTAGCTGTCTGGATCATGACTTGTGTACCATTATTTGTAGGGTTTTTCTGTATATTTTCCGCAAGATTACACTGACTGCTTTGTGGGAGTACAGGCAGCCCTTTCTTTTTTAATTTTTTTCCAACCATCCATCAATTTAAATTGAATTTTTTTTATGGTCAACTGTTGACCATTAGCGCTTATTTTGTAATCTTCAAAAACACTTTCTATATCTGAAGTAAAAGTCCCTCATCAAACTCATGACTGCTATTTTTTTGTGTTTAAAGTTCAAACCCATTTCTTGTGGATTTTATGTGTCTGCACCAAAGCACAGGAGGCTTTACTCACGGAGGAGATTTAGCCGTCATTAAACAAGAGTGAATCACTACTATTGCAGTATGTAGACATTTTATTCATTAAAGCCTCTATTCACTGAGCATAATTAAACTGATAATAATGGCACTTTGTAATCTGCAAAATGAAAAGTAAGGGCTTATCTTTTAAAGGAGGAAACATTTTAATGAAACCATGAAGTGGTGTTAGATCAATCTAAGTGTGCAGTTTTTAGAAATGCTACTTCAATATCTCTGTGTGTCATTTTTGATGTGGCTAAAAGTATATTTTGGTTTCAGATTTTGGAGGCTTTATGAAGCCACTGTAAAATGGAGATAATCTTAAAATGTTGTCATCATGATTACAGTCCCCACATTATTTCCAGTTATCGAGCCTCTTGCTGATAAGTCGTTGAACTGCTAAAGTTTCTTAACAATAAAGATGCCATCTAATTTTAGTTACAGTAATGCATGAACCTCTGTGGATGTATTCATGTTTTCTGAGCTATAAATTAATGCAACTGTAAATGCCCACTTGAGCAGATTATAATCCGCATTTAGTTATTAATTAAATAATCCCTGCTCTAGTAATCAGGGTGACCATTAATGACATTTGGTCATGCATTTTAATTAAGATTATATGCGCACATCTTAAAGACAGGCCAAACAAGCACTTTAGTTCACAGGGTCAATTACACACAGTGGTAATAAAGTATGTTAAATCATTTTCTAACATTTAAATAAGCCATGAGTAGAACGTAACATACAGATAAATATGTTTCGACCTATTTCATTTATTTGAAATGTAGATTAGGTGCAGCTAGAGTCGTTAAATATCAAAGAAAAGCTTGAACAGCTATCTAAAATGTCACCGGTAAACACAGTGGTGGAAAGTAAATAAGTACATTAACTCAAGAGATGCACAAAACACATGACCAATCAATAAAATATGCGTATGTACTACTCAGGGTTGAATTGTAAAGCAATGCTGGGAGTGAAGTCACCAAATAAAAATGATAAAAACAAAACTAAAAGAGTGAGAGAGGTGTCCGAGTGTTGGTGCAGGCCCACACAGTCT
This sequence comes from Anarrhichthys ocellatus, assembly GCF_004355925.1. Taxonomy (NCBI): domain Eukaryota; kingdom Metazoa; phylum Chordata; class Actinopteri; order Perciformes; family Anarhichadidae; genus Anarrhichthys; species Anarrhichthys ocellatus. The sequence goes on from NW_022280049.1 coordinate 3,797,479, forward strand.
CTCTCTCATTGAGCAATAGCAGTGAAAATACCTCTGGGTTTGGATGATGGGCATGCAGGGTCTATCAACTACCCAACAGTTCATAAAACAGTTCACATTAGCTTCGCCTCAACCAGCTACGTGACAGTTCTGCTTATCAAGATCATCAAGACCCACAATATGAACGTCTCGGCAAAGGTTCAGGATGTTCCACATGAATTATGGGTAAAAAACCCATTAGATTCCATGCTAAATCTAAGAATAACGACACACTGTAGACGATGATGGTGTGTGAGATGGTGTATATAGTATCTGCTTTGCTCATCAGTGATGCTCCGCTGTGAACAACATTTTCCTTCTTGTATGTGGTTTTGATATGATCATATAGGGAGTACTAGTACCTCAGCAGTAAAATGGAGCAATAGTCCTGGATGTAAAAGTCTGCACGGTACAAGTACGTACAACTCAGACTGCATGAATAAGCATTTTCAGTATGACAAATTAATGTCCTTGTCTGACCACCATTAAAAGGAATATAGAGCATGATATATAGAACAGCCCTGAATATATTATCCAGCCTCTCTGCCATCTTCATTTAAAGAGGACATTGAGATCTTTTCATGTCATTTCACAGCAGCTTTAACCACTATTATGTCAAAAGTGTCTGTTGAATGTGTCTCAATGTGCACCAAAGTTCTGCCTTATCAATTCACTCTGACATGACAACAGGCCACCCCTCTGTCTGGGGTACATTGAGTACAATTGCAATAAAGAGCTGTAGAGAACAGTTGGACCTCAGATCCTCCCACTTAAGCCTTGCAAGGTTCTTGTAATGAATACAGTGCTCCTTTCATGATCAGAGAGAAACTGGATTGGCACAGAGTTTCCCCTGGCTAACAACACTTCAATAATTGCGTTTCCTTTGAATGGAATCAACCAGAATGGTGGGCCGTTTTTTTATTTTTTATTTTTTTATTTTGTACTTAATAAAGAGTGTGATGTGACAGTGATGTGACAGCAGCCCAGTGAAAAAGGAACACACGTACACAGCAAAGCATGACACTTTGCATGCCATCCACATACAAGTAATGTTTTTGTGTCCAAATAATGCGTTTATGCTAATAACAAGTATTAATCACAGTTGTTCCAATACGTAGATCAACAGTTTAAATTAACACTGTTGTAAAATATTTTTGCAACAGTGAATACTGAAGCTTCCCATCCACCATTAGTCATAAATAATTGCAGCCTGCATCAAATTAGAGGGGATGCAAATGCTTCCACAGAGCCGAGAAATGGATGATTTTATTTTTTTTAATGAGAACATTGTCTCCTGAAAAGTGTGTAATTTGTTAAATTGTGGCAACAGGAAGCTCTGTTCAATTCCGTTGCTTTCTTTAGATGTGCCTGTGACATCTGAAAAATATGTGGCCCCAGACTTTCTATTAAACATTGATCTTTGACTGCATGTAGCCAAAGACTTCTCTGTACATTACCAAACGTGTTTTTCAGCCTCATGAAACAAAGGTTCTGGTGCAATGACTGTGCACTCAAAGGATTTCTACCTCTTCGCTGCAGACCCCCAGCGACCTGCGGCGCTCTGCATAACTTATTCCCAATGTTGGTCACCGCATCCAGATACACATGTGCGCCTGCAAATCTGTTCACCTCAGGGAAAGCTGCCTGGGGGAAAATTGCCTCAGGGGGGGGACGTGCACACATCCCTGTCTGTCTCCATTATGTGAGATCTAAAGCTGCTTTACCTTGTTTACAGCGCTGTCAGAGAATACAGCCGCTGCACTGCTTCTCCTCTGAAAATATTTGCAAAATGGGTGTGAACAACATTTACGTTAATTAAAAGCGGCAACGTGTTGTGATGATGTGCGTGCATGTTTGAGTAATCAGATGCCAACTCTGGATGGCTGCGGTGAAATGAGCCTTTTGTGCTGTTTGCCTTTGAGCAATTAAGTGTTAATTGTTTGTTCCTCTGCTTTCCAGATACGTAAGCAGATGTCCAGTAGAAGATAAATTGTTTCTGACTGGAGGGAAACTCTGAAAAGGCTTCATTGGTACGTGCCTGCAGTTGATACATGGGTCATTGAGGCTGTCGGAGGGCTGTCATGACACTGCATTATTGATAAATAAGAGTACCAACCTGGGTATTAACGTCTATTAACTATGCATAGAGTAAGCGCACAACTTTGTGGCTGGATGAAAGAAGCAGAACTGTCAACCGTACTGTGTGAGGGTGTGTGCTTCTTTTGGACGCAGTGATCGCATGCTCTGCCAGCATGCCTAGCTTACATATTGTCTTGGCTTTGAAGGCGAGCTGTCATGCATGTTTGATCACAGGCAAAAACAGACACTCAGAAGTCCCACAGTCTTGGCAGACGAGGGCTATGCATTTTCTCGAGTAGAGAATTTCATTTCCGCCTTAAGAAATTCTCGATCCTATGCCATTTCCCAACTCGCATGGAATATCTGCTAATGACCAAACACACCTCCAGAAACAGGCCGAGAATAGAAGGGCTCCTCCTCAACATCTGCTCCCTCCATCTCTCCGAGGGTTCCCAGGAGATCTCAAAGACCAGATCCCTTCCTCCTTTCCACCCATCCTCCCCACTATTTACCCAAAGGGCACACCGAAGGAGCAGGTTGTCCTGGTAACAAGTGAGGAGAAATTCTGAATCGACGCACTGAAAAACCGTCTACGACTGAGCCGACTGAGCCAACTGGCCTACGTCACCGCCGTGGTCGGACCTGTCCGGAAGCCAATCATCACGACGTCGTCATTGTGGAAATCTAACAAATACCCACCAGTACATGAAGGCACCACGTCCAAAAGTTTTCAAACTAAATACAGTAGATGGGAAACACATACATAATCACTGGTAGAGTACACAAACTCCTGACGAACTCTTTACTTTGGCTCCCAATTTCCTGTATCATCCTGTATCATATTTGACTTACTTCTTTTCATTCATTATCTCCGTGGCAACATAATACGCAACATGAGCCGGCAGATACAGTAACTTCTGAATGTCAAACTGGGATAACTGGACACTTTTGGGGTTGACTTACTGTATCAGACACACTCTAGATGGCTACAATTCTCAAATGTATCATTTTATCACCAGCCTATCCATAAAAACACAGTAAACATCCTACTCCACTGCATCTGAACAGTCAACTATTAAATATTCAGAGGCAGTGGAGTAGGATGCTTCTGCCAGCAAGCAGAAATACTAGTGCTTGGTAAATATTTAGCATATGGACACTAGCAGAAGTGATTTTTACTTCAGGAGGGTTTTGAAATGTGTATTTGGACATTTTAATCCTGTATTCATGAAATTATGTCACCACTGGACTTTGTTATAACTGCTGCAAATCCAAACTAACGACAAACTCTTCAGAGCCACCTTTCAAGACTGTGAGTTTCGAGTTTTCAGTGAAGTATTCCATTCTAAAATGCACTGGAAGTCAATGCAGTGCAGCAGAACCGGAGTAATAGATTGTCTGCGTGGAGCTCAGCAGCCCTGCTGCATTTGAACAGGTTGCTAACACGCAGTCGCTGAACCATTCAGACATGTAAATAGTTGCACTATTCTAGGCGGAAGGGAAACAAAGGCGTGGAGAATTTGCTCAACTGCATTTCGAGGCAGCATTGTTCTAAATTTAGAGACGTTTCTTGGCTGCAGAAACAGCCAGGATTGCACGGGGCTTTTAATGTGCCGATTTAAAATCCTGGTATTGAACAAAAATTAGATTTCTGGCTCAAGGATTTAACATTTGCTGTCAAAAGGCCGAGACAAAAGATAATACGGAACAATTACTGGATCTTAGGTTTGTTTTGAACTCTGAACCCAGAGTTGTTGCATAAAAGCATTTTGCTTCAGTGAAAAATGAAACACAGACCTACAGGATGTCATTTCATGCTCACAAAGCTTTTCCTCTGTCGACTGAAATCAGCTGCATCCTTGAGCAGAGCTAAGAAGAGAAGAAAAGGTTGCGTGAGAGATGGGAAAAAAATAATTTTCAGACAGTTTACTTAAAGATACGTTTGTTTTTAACTAGATTTAACAGCATATTTCTTCTGGTGGTGCGTTCTGGTGCTGGCAAACTGAGATGAACAGTGGAGTGTAATGTAATGTTGCCTGACGGACAGCAGTAATGGATAATAAATCCCAGGTTGAGGTGCTGTTTGATCATAAATCATACTCAGACTGTTGGCCAACGTCAAATCCATCAGGCTGCAGTGCAACAGGGAGCACTGGGCTGAAGATGTGAGAATAAATCCCATTTTGCTTCATGGTTTGTCTCACTATACAACTGGATATTAAACAAACAACTTCCAACGGGTAGGAAAAACCTCATCGTAGCTGGGGCTAAAATAGGTCAAGAGTAAAGAAGGAGGTGCAAGTAAACACCAGCTGGATATTGAATACTTTGATTGGAAAACTTTCACTCCATACAAATGGATCCCTCTGCTATAATTTAAATCTTTTTCATATATTTTTCATATCCGTCCAGATTGATGAGCCAGGGGGGTCCAGTGAATCAGAATGTATCATCAAGCAGTGGGAAGCAGTTGAAAGGTTCGCTAATATGATGTTTTGCTGCTTGTTTCTTTTACTGCAAGGTCATCATAAAGATACAAATAATCCCCCGTGACAAATTTGTTTTCAAAAGGATTCACTCTCCTTCTCTATCATCTCCGAGAAATACTGCCCGATAGTGCTGACTCCAATGGAACGCTTTGATCGGGGCCTGATGTATTACCCTGTCTTTCCTGTAATTCAAATGCCTCCACCACTTGTTTTGGGGGAAGAACATGAGAGTGTGAAATGGCCCTGTGGGAATCCTACTAAAGGGCTTCTTTACTCCCAGACACATGTTGAGGCATGTCAAATTCCTAATCTGATGAACACCCTTGTGCCAGTGAAAGATAATTGTGCAAATGCAAATTCGCAGCCCACTGGTAGGAGGGACCATTTATCAATGCAGCTTGATACTGCAGGCAGCAATTTGCTCGTCCTGGCCGGGGTTCAAAATGAGATGAGAATTCTCTGCTTGATGCTTCAAGCATTGTTGATGAATTTGTCCAGTATGTGAATGTGCAGTCAACACGTAAGATATGGGACAGCAGAAATGATCTACTCAGTGAGACATAATGACTCTGCTGAACTATGGGGCTTTGTGTTCAGGCCCTAATGGAGCCTCTGAACAATGCTTACTTCATATTTTTTTTTTTGCTAAGTCTCCCAGTCGCCATAAATTTCGAACCGCACAAACTACAGCATGGGTCTTTGCTGCTTATCATTTATAACACACGACTTGTTCCCTGGCAATTTGCTTCAAAGATAAGCGTGCTGATTTACACCAGAACCAGTTACAGAACTGACCAATTACGCCGCAGCGCGGGCCTGCAAGAAACACTGCCATGTGTAACGAGCAACAGGTGAGATAGTGGGCTAAACCTGATTTATGCATTATGTGAGCGCTAACAGGCTGTCAGCATACCTAACACAGACAATGTATTGACAGCACTTAGCTGTCTCACCTACATCACATCATAAGAGATGAAAACCAAATGCTCCAGTAAAAGCTAATCAAAATAGACGCCGGCAGATCCATTCGGTGTTTTGACCGCCTCTTATCTTTTCCGTGCTAATGGCAAAAAACGTAGCATTGATATACAACTTAATGGCTGCGCAGGCTTGACCTCCGTGTGTTAGTCCTCCAAAATAAATGAGGCCCTCTTTATATACTTCTTAATGAAAAAATAGGATGGCTCTTAAAAGTTGCTTTGAAGCAAGAGTCAGGTCTGCTTTTTGTTGATCAATACAATTCTAAAGCCACTTCCTCCTTAATGGCTGGCTGATCAATGTCGGCAAAGAATAAAGCTTTGCATTGCAGTTTTTTCAGAAGTAAAATTTTAAAAACTAAAACTTTAAATGGTTGCAAGCACTTAGTCTAATGTCCCTTCAATTTAACCGGGGATATTACGTAACAATCCCAGCAATGTGATCAGATTTAACCATTCCAAGCAAAAATGACTCAGACCTCATCTCTTCTTGTTTTGAAGGAGCTCAGGTCCTGAATGAGCGTCACCAAATACTCACACAATCGTCAAATACTTGGTTGCAGTTGATTTTAAGCTCAGAGGTCACGATGTGACGTTTTGTCATTTGTCGTCTGCTTTTCTCCCTTTTTTCTTTTACGAGCATAATGGCAAAAATGTGCCATGAGCAAACATGGCACCTGTAGTGTTACAGTGCAGTCGCAGAGCGAGGAAGTACAGTTGTACTGTAAGTGTGTCATACACACTGTGTAGAGAAGCTAAACCCATAATCCATATTGAGTTTTGCTTAGGTAGCTTGCCTCCACTTTAGAAAACAAACAACCAGGAACAAAAAAGCTACACTTGTATGGCAGGGAAACATTGATGTCGTGTAGAGTGATGGCAGCGTTGCCATGAAGACATATTGCAAAGGCAAGGCTTTTGAGCAGGGCATTGCATGGAAGTAAATGGTTTACCCTCTTCCTGACTCGAGAGAAAATGGCTCTTTGAAATGAGCCGTACCACCAAAAAATGAAGCATTTTCATCTTGGGCTGTCTAAGATAACAGTCCCCTTCGATAATAAGACTGCATTCAAGAATGTGAGTGCACATGCACTTAAAGAAGAATACTCAACAGCATAATAAAAGTCGTCCAGCGTCATGGGACTGCTACGAGAGGCTTTGGGTTTATGGCCTTTTTCCACGTCAGTCATACTAACAGCAACACAGAAACATGTTGAAACCACAAGAAGTGCCTTTCATTGCATCAATCATGCAGCGTTAAGTATTTTTGACTAATGATAATTGGAAATAGCATTGCACACAAATGCATAATCTAATTAATTAACAAATGGCACATTTATTTTGGCTTATGTTATATAGGGTGACATAAGCTGAGTGAGCACTTTGACTGCACACATGCCTACTGATGGATGCGTAATGGCTGCTGCATGAAGTGACTGTATGACCTTTCAGTTACAGGGGCGTCTCCCTAACCACTACGACAGCCCATCACCGCAACATCCATCGAGGAATTTCTAGCCCAGTGAACAAGCCAAAGGTATACGCAGGATCCAAAGGGTATAGAACTTGTGGTGCCGTCAGTAATGCGTTTCAGTGGACCCGACAACATACTTAGGCGGTACTTATCTCGGAGAACATCTCAACAAGAGCAGATAAGAGACTGGAGCTCTGTCCTCATTTTCCAGTTCATTTTTCATTTGCCCACACCTCTCTCTCTCTCTCTCTCTCTCTCTCTCTCTCTCTCTCTCTCTCTCCCCTTTTCACCAGCGCTGTGAGGTGGATTGTTGAATTTCCCCTCCTCTAGGTATCATCCTCTGTGAGTTGGCAGAATTTTACCCACACCTTTTGGCCTGAGATCAGTGGAGCACCTTGGGCACAGAACAAAATAGAGAACCGGGACGTGGCGGCAGACAATCTCCTCCCAAGCAATTTTGATAGCAGGGGTGGCGGCGGGGTGGGTTATTCCCTCTGTAATACACTATGAAGCCCTGAGCTTGTTCCCTGCACAGCAGAAAGCACTCACCTCCCCCTGCATGACTCTTTCTCGACAGTCAGACAAACAGACATCCAATCTCCGGTTTGGATGATTACGCTGCTATTGACCATGACCTTATCATTCAAGTGTAATTTGAGTGAAAGAATTCACACACCGTTTTATGGAGACAAGAAAAGTCAGCCGTTTTTTGTTTTTTTGTGTCACAAGGATGGGATTTCAACTTTCCAAGGTTGATTTTGTTTTACATTTGCTTTGACAAGAAACTATATGAAAAAAAAACAAAAAACAGATCACTTTGGATCTGGGGCTGGTTCCAAGATGCAGGTTTACAGATTTATCTCGATAACTTTGCTGAGTAAAACCTGGAACCCCCTCAAATCTGGAAGGTGGGATGTCACTAAAGAAAGCCCTCCGCTCTTTAAACCAGAACATTTAGCCGAACATTCAAGCTTTTTGGTTTATTTCATGCTCCATGAATTATTTCATTGATTAGGCTGATAACAATGGCAGCCTTTCAGTGAAATATGAACTGCCAGTGAGAGAAGCGTAGCTTTCTCATTATTAAAAACCCACTGCATTCATCTATGCCACTTCGGACGCCTGTGGTTATGGCTCGTATTGACGGTTTATTTGCTTGAACCATGTTTATATACAGCAAACAGATCAAGTTGATGTGTTTTTTTGGCTCTATTGTCAGCTGCTCTAGGTAGTTCACATCAAGCTGTAGAAAGGAGTCACACTAATGGGACAAAGGACAAGTTATAATTTACATGAGCACATCTTTTCCAAAAAAAGTGGTGCTCCTCTGTAGCCGGCTCAGGCTCTAAGAGGGGATGAGTGACATGGAGGAATGTTATTGTTTCAAAAAGAGGCTTTAAATGTGTGCCGCTGAATGCAAATGAGTGCCTTTGAAGTACACAGAAATCTTAGAAAATTAAGGATATTCTTTATCGCTGCATGAATAAACCTGCAAGCAGCAAATGTTGGCGGAAAGAGAACGTGGATTAAATAAATTAAAAAGCTGTTTTGTTAGTGGTTAGAAACAACTACAACCATCTCATCTTTTGAACCGTTTTAGACAAAACTGAAAAGGTAGAGTGGATAAGTAGTGTCAGTCTTTTTTTGCATTAAAGAGCATATTTTTGTTGTTGAAGAGGAACCTCTATCAGGGATGTGCAGGCAATTACACCAAATGCTCCCATGCATGAAATCCCATCTGGTTGTTATTGATAAATTTCCAAACACCTCCAAAGACTTTTCAAATTACCTCTCTCCTTTATTAAAACTTAACTCATGCATTTCAGCCCCCCCACTATCCTTTTTTTCCAAGGGTATATGCGAGCGTGTTTGTGTGATAGTGCAGAAGCAAGCAGGAAAATATGGTTGCAAGAGAGTGAGAGCAACAGAGGAGGGGGAGATAAAGGGAGAGAGAGAGAGAGAGAGAGAGAGAGAGAGAGTGTATGTAGGATTGGAGTGCTGGACATACGAACAGACAGCATCCATTTATCTCCTCCTGGAGTACCGATGGGCAGGGCTTCATTATTAGTAGGGAAGCCATAAGCCGAACATATTTTGAGTCTCTTCTGTATTCAAGCAGCATACCTCTGCATTAACACAAGCAATTTCTCTTTACATGGCTGAATGAGATTCCCTTTAAAACCATCTGAAGGTCAAATGAATTGCCATTCTCCAAGGATATAAGAAATCTCAAGTTCTGCTCCCTAAATATTCCCTCGCTTCGGTGTCACCTCTCAAGGGTGGATCTGCTCATTTGAAATGACATCTTAATTGCGCTGAGTGGAGATGAATGGATTGCATAAATGCAAATGAATAAGTAAGCACAGTAGTTAAGTTATTTATTTTCTCTGGTGCGGAACACCCTTCAACATGTGTGTTTAGACCTTTCAAAGCAACGACTGCCGCTTGACGAGGGACCTCTGTTGTGCTCAAAAAATATCAGGAACCCAATTCAATTAGCAGACATCTGTAACAAACCACCAGCCTCCACAACTCACCCCTGCAATCACACAGCACATTTACTAGAAAAGAGGTGACAAGATGCTTTTACTGGCCCTTTTATCTCTTATTTCAATTAACCATTTATCTGCACCGTCAAGGGAATAATGTGTCTTTACTCTCAGCAAACAGTGAAAACCTCTGGGTGCAAGAGATTTGAGCTGCAGTTTGTCAACAACCGACTGGCCATTCACGCAGGATTCCCGGTTTGGTTTTGGCAACCTCCACAGAGGATCGTGAGACGGACCACCGCATCTGTTGACTCTGCTCTTGAACCTGTCCTGCCCTCCAACCTAAGCCCAGGCAGATAAGAACATACCGCCCATGAACACATTTAAATGTAAATGTAGCCCCTTCATGAATAACGACAGCGTTCTGACCGCGACAAGCCTTTATTACAGTGTAATTAATCATCTCATTGGGCCAGAGATTAATAGCGGAGGGAAAATTAAATGCATCTTTGCACACTCTGCAGAGATTGATTTTGTAAGCCTCAGAAAAATAATGAAAGGTGCAATATGATTAAAATGAATGACACCGCGTGTTGTTCGGCCCTCACATATTTGCGGGGCGTAAATATTTATCAGCAAAGTGTTAAGAGACCAGCCATCGGGGCTACTGTAGAGAGGAGCACATTTCACTCTGATGGATGTGAACTTTGTTCCCTGAAAGCATAATAATGACACATGCTTTGATGTCAGAGCACTCCGTAGATGCGTGGAAATGCTACATAAAACAGCAGCACCCTTTTAAACACTTCCTAGATGTGTCACAAAGATGTACTGACAAGGCCCTGCTGGTGATAAATGATGTATTCCTCTCACACGCCTTCCGTCCAGTCTTTGGAGACTCAGACATAAACCGCCCCCCCCCCCCCACACACACACACACACACACACAGTGTACCGGCCACTGGGGGCCATGGCAGCACAGGCAGCAGCAGTAGTAAGTGGCACTAGTGCCATGCAGCGACGCAAGGAGGCAGGCTGCCACTTCTGACTGGTCTGTGGGCTGCAGAGGTGTATGTAAGGCTGGATTAGTATGCATCGGGTGTCTTGAGTCACGGTGACTATCCTGACAAAGCACAGGTGGGAAGAGTGAGTGCGCTAACAAAAAGGCAGGTTTCCTTTCAAACAATGACACTCAGTCTGTCATCTGAACAATATGTCACTTGCTATTTTCCTCTTTTTTTTTTCTTTACCCCGCCTGATTTTCTTCTTCTAAACGGTGGCAGTGGTGGTGATCGTCGAGTGAGATGTTAAAAGGAGCATATGCATCTGTTGTGAGGAACAACAAACTAACAAAAGAGAACATGATGGATAGCTTTTTTTTTTTTAATCCTTAATTTGCTGGCTCAGTTCACTAAGAACATATTCTTATTCATGGTGACAACGCAGGGGATCAGTAGCAGAGGGAACAGGAGTAATACACGGCCGCATAGCTGGAAGAAATAATGGATTTCTTACCAGAAGCTAAACACCTGTGGCTCTAATCACAGGACTGGATTTTAAGCTTGTGATGGCGATGACAAGAACAATGCTTATTAATAGCATAGTAGCTCCATTTTCAACGTAGTATTGCAGCCACCAAACAGCCGGTAGCACTACTGCAAACACAGCTCCTGGCGTTTGACCATATCTTTAACTACCTCGGCTGCTGGCTGCTTTGAGGCGATATTTTTATATTAGAGAGCTGCTCTGATTCATGTTTGACCTCACTGCCACACCAGCTCTTTTGAATGCAGTGCTGGCAGAATAATAAATGCTCTTGTTGGTGTAAAAATGGAGGACTTTCATGACTGTGAGGATAAGAAAGTAAATTCATAAAACATTCACGTAGGTGTTATGTAAAAAGCATGAAGAAAAAGTACCACGGGATTGACAGTTAATTCCTCCACATCAGCTGAGGTGAAAGGCAAATTGGAATACTGAATATTTCCCTGTGAACACACTTCAACTGATTTGCATGGCTCACGGTGTTTGAATCCTATTTTTACATTCAATGGTTTTGTGCCTTTGGTCAGGAATATTCCCAACTTTGGTAATTTGCTGAATACAAACTGTATCCGGCATGTATCTATCAACATAAACGGGATTAAATACTTCGCAATATTCATCCTAGTTGAAGGTCATTTCTGACATTTTCTGGTCAACAACATGTTGCGGTCGAGTAACGACAGGAACAATATGTTTCACCTTGCTCCCATCCTCCCCAAAATGTATGCATTGTATAAAATCTATATTAAATGCCATGACTCATAAGCGACCGCTTGCCTCTAACAAAAGCAGACGCCAGATTGCATGTCTCATCAATAGTGCACTCCATTTAACATGAGCTGACAGACAGATTGCAATTTGTTTTACACACACCCTTTATGACAGCGTCCTTTACCATCCAGCAAACATAACATCGTGGAGGTACTTAGTCCAGAGTTTTGATGAATACATTTCCCTCTTGACCTTGAGACAAGGTGCCATATATTACGCCGTTACTCCCGCAAAAAATTACATTCCGCGTGTCCTTGGATCAATGATTAAAGTTACAGCTGTTGACGTGTTGTTTAATTTGCTTGGTTGGAAATAATTACACAGCACCACTTTTGTCTCCATCGCCTGTTAAATTCAAAGGACACAAGTGCAGGCAATGGATGGTGTAATGCAGGCTGTTGTGTACATCATTGCTTCACTAGCTGCTTTTATGATAAGGTCTCTGTAGCCCCCTGGCGCCAGCCAACCCATCATCCCCTCCTGCTCCGCTGTTGATTCATGTAAAGGGGGTGACATCTTAAGGCACACACCTGCTGGGTGCTGCTCCCTGCCTCCAATATTATTCCTTATATATACACATATATACAGTCCTATGTTGTCAAGTTACATCAAGCTGCATGACTTAAGAGTCATACCTTTTTGTTTTCAATCGTTCTGTCTGATTCCATAACAGGGTTTTTCACCCGACACATCTGTCAAAGAAAATAATAATTATTGAAAGAGTTGAGTGAATTTTGTATTTCAAAATAAAAGTCACCATACACAATATTTTGCTTCAGGTTCTTCCTATCCATAGGCTGTATGTCTATTCAGTAACCCAATGAGACACCTGCATTTGAGAACTCTTAAAGTTGCACTAATTCATATTTTTATGTTAAAAATGGTGGCATGCCTTTGTGTAATGTGAAATACGTTGCTTTAAGTAACAAAGTCACAGAGTATCTGCAGTTTCCTTCAGCTGTATGACGCGTTTTAGTATTGGTCACTTCAATGTTTGAGTTTTGCAACCCGCAGCTTTACTGTTTTGCTTCAGTCTCACCGCTCTCATCAATCTCCATTCAAGCAGCAAGTACAGTATAGTTGTTTTCAGCAATAAAAGCTCTGAAGCCCACTGTACACTTTCCTGCTCAGCACCAAACAGCAGACAGTTAGCGACTAGCTGGTGAACATAGTGGAGCATTTAGCAGCTAAAGAGGCAGATATTTCCCTCAGGAGTTAGAGACCAATGAATATTGAACTTCCATTTGTCAGGTGGCCAAAGACACGATTCAAAGAAATACATCATTGGTACTGTTTCACCACGTCTGTTGGCTGTGTAAATAGGCAAACCCTTTGCTAACAGGCTCACCATATCAACTTTATAGTGTGTTGTCTTGTCAATGTTGTCACATGGTCAAAAATCTCATTCATGTAATCTTACATATCCAATGAAAAGACAGTTGTGTTGGGAATAACATAGCCTCAAAAAGGGGGCACCAATATGTTGGGAACATAAAGGAGCATGTTTGGGTCATCAGCATCTAAGAAACTAAATTCTTGACATCAATAGAATTATTAATGTCAGTACTAATTATTAATGATTATTAATAATAATGGGGCACCACCCTGCGAACAGGGACCAATAACCAAACGATAAAACTAAGTCTCATAATTAGTGTTCACTCACAATGTCAACAGTCTGAGTACTATTACACATTCAGAGTGAAAGTGAAGGTTTAAGTTCGAGCACAGACCACATATACAGCTATCATCACAATACACATGCACAAAGTAATCACAGACAGCTGCTCTTTAAAATATAACAGAGTTTATTTCGTTCTAATACTAATGATCTAGTCAACTAATATCTAAACTAACAACAACTATACATTCATGAGCACGCTATCTAAAATAAACAGACTATTGAAAAGAGGAGGGAGTGTGTGTGTGTGTGTGTGTGTGTGTGTGTGTGTGTGTGTGTGTGTGTGTGTGTGTGCGTAAGGGGAAGGAGCGAGGGAACAGCTCAGCGACGTATGACGTAGTTGGGACGTGGTGGCGCGACTTTGTCTCAGCCGGCGGTTCTGACCTCCTGAACTGACGAGAAGCAACTTCGACCTCACTAGGCGGCTAGCTCAACACAGATCATGGTAGCATAGAATACACGGTAACTTCTACACAACACGAGCAATTTCAGGGATCGCCAGTGTCGGTGATCATAAAGCATACACCACGTTATAAAAATGAACAGTACTTTAAGTACACAAACAAGATAAAATAAACAAATGAACTCTCTCTAACTCTGCCCAGACTCTCTTACGCCTTACGGTACGATGCAATCATGGTGATTGAGGGGGATTCTTCTGAGCTTCCGTGGGCTCAGGCAGTGCGGCTGCGGGCCGCGGGAGGTGTTCTCTCGGTAGGAGAGAATCGCTGTCGTCTGGATGAGGGATTTTCGTGTCCTTATGGCCAGAGCAAACGAGGCGCTTGGTGGAGAGTGGAAGTTCTCTCTCTCTCTCTCTCTGAAGAAGTCTTGCTTCTTCACCTCTGCAGGAATAAAAGGGTTTGCTTCGTGGATACGAAGAAAGATAAAATAGACAGTTTGGTGAATTCGGGCCAGCGAATATAAACTGTTAGACCTAGGATTTGGTTGAAAAGGGAAACAACGTTGGTGTGCTCCCTAGCTCGACGGAGGTCGAAGGGAAAAAGCGTTGAGGTGAGGGTTGCTGGTTGTTTTGTAGAACGGTGGCTGAACCACAGGGGTCCTGGGGTGTCTTGGCTCTCGGCCAATTAGATTGCAGCGCTGCTTTCAGGTAACTTCAGGAACACATAGTTTTTGGGGGGAGGAAACTCACACCCTAATGTGAATTTCTTCAGAGCTGGAGGGGGGGGGGGGGGTTGGTGCTCATCAAACTTCAATCAGGATGAAACCTTTGCCTGCAAAAGGGAAGGCCTGACTCTCTTTGTTCCACAGCACATGTCGAAGCCATATAGTCAGATCCCAACAGTTGCTGGATCAAATCCAATCTCAGGATCGTTATGCAACAATTTAATACAAATACCCTTCAACCTGGGAAAAGGGATAAGAGAAATGTTGAACCAAAATCAATCACTTACAATAAAATACGACATGATACCTTTAAGATGGCTTTGAAGGTTGGGCTAAGACTGTCCTCGACTGTAAATGGAAGACGCTTCACTTTTGAACTTTGATGTTGTGCTACAAAGGCAGAAGTGAATACCTTGTTCTGCTTATTGTAGATTCAGCTTCCATCAGAAAGGTCCCAGGGGAAGCCCTGCGGGATGATAAAAGAAAAGCTAACCTTAAGTAGACAGATGTCCCAATCATCTTCAGCTATGGGAATTGTAAGATAGCTGCTTTGAACATATACATTAATAAATAAAGATTCCAGAATGGCCTGGAGATTTGCTTTGGAGGGGGGTGGGGGTCCAAGTGTTATCTTTTTCTAAATGTTTGATAAGTAACAAGACCTCAGCTTGTTTCTGGTTGAGTGAACCATACACAGCTTACAGAATATATGGAAAATAGATCTGAATGGAAATCTAAAAGAGAACGTATTATATCATAGCCAAATGTCAGAGCACAAGATGCTGAACGGAACAAGCAGTGCACTCTCGGTTTGTGACACATGTAAAATCTCATCTTTTACCTTGAGTTAAGATCTTACAACGAGCCAGATGAAATCTCTCACTTTTCTGTTCTGGCCTTCTTGAGATAAAGACTCTAAAGTCAATCTGCCTACTGCTGATCACTGACTCTAAGACACTTTTATCCTCACTCAAGTGACACGGGAATCTAAACCAGAAGTCCAGTTCTCCAACCTTACAAAAGAGAGACTGTACACCAGTAAGCTAAAAGCTTAACCTCCAGCTCAAGTGGTGCCTTTGAGCTTAACTCTGCAAAGCTGATATATTCACATCAAGAAAAGCCTCAATGGAAAGGAAGAAAATCGCTTTAGTCTTCATATTTGATATGATAATGACTTGTTTTGGAAGACAAAGTACTACACAGAAAGATGTACAGTTACCATATTTAGCTCTGCCATGCGTTATGTGATTGCCTTCATTTAACCATTTGCTTGTTGCTTGTTTGTGACCTGAGAGTATCTCAAAAACTAATGGTTGGCTCCAAATAGGGAGAAACCCATTGATTTCTGTGCAGCTTTCCTCAAAAGCCACATCAAGGTCAACATTTGCCTGCTCTCATGGCACCCTGCCTCGGTGGTTAGCGCTGTTGACTCACAGAAACATGTCCTGGCTGTTAACTCCTCGAAGGCTGACAGGAGTGACAGAAATACGCGTTAGGTATAGTATTAGAAATATGCTCTGTGCTGCCATGACCAACCCAGCAGCTTTAAACAAGACAGCCTTGGTCATGCTTTTGACTGTTGGGATGGGTTCAACTTTGAAAGATGAATTCTCAAACGGTCTAATGACAGAAACTGCAGTATTATATATTTCATAGAATGTGAAGTGACCTGCCAGTGACACTAGAGGATTTGTCAGGGGATTTCCAAAGTCATTGGACTTTTTCTCTGGGGACCAAGAATGTACTAAATTGCAAGGCAATCCATCCCATAGTTATTGAGATATGTCAGTTTGGACCAAAGCAGTGGACCGACAGACTGTCACCACAATCCCTAGAGCCATGTAGCCTCTTCTTCTGCCTTGCCACAGCAGATCATGTAAGGTCGTCAACCTCTACAAAGACGCAGTGGCCAGGTGCAAGATTTAAAGCATGCATCCAAGAGGAAGCTACAAAAAACACAACGCAGAAAAAAATGCAAATGTGGTGCGGCGAAATGCCAAGCGGAAAAAGCTAGTTCCAAAACTAGAGTGAATTTGGAGTTGGCTTTCACTCGCTGGCGAGCATCCTAACCCTAACCACTGTCAGGAGGCGATCGCTTCTGATGGTGTTGCCAGGCAGAAAGAGCCAAAATTGAATGTTGCGTTTACAAACCTCAAACGACAAATCCTACTTATTCTCCCTTAAACAGATTCTGAAGAGGTTGTCAGTGGCAATATGCATACTATTGAGTGTTATCTTGTTAAGATGTATTCAAAACAATACATGACTGATGCTTCAATTGAATTCTTTGTTTGCCACCTCAATGCGGTCAGGGTAATGTTTGAGCATTAGGAAATTAATTAATCATCGTTAGGCAGTGGGCATAGAGGAGCTGTTCTTGCCTGGAGAAAGATGACCTTTTGTTTGTTTTCCTGTTGTGGACTGGCAAGAGTATAGAGCAATGGTTTTCATAGTCTGGATCATGACCTGGCCCTGGGACATCCATCTATCTGTCTCTCTATCTACTAACTGTGTCCTAAAAATCACTGTAGAAATCTTTATCAACAGTTCACGCATGTATATAAACATGATTCTTGGCTTGATGTACCACCACCAGTTTAAGTTGTTTTACTGTTAACTTTGGCGAGTGATAGAGCCTTCAAAGAAAAATTAAAAATCCTAAAAAAAAAGTTCAAAATCACCCCGCGATTGCATAAAGTCTGATTATGTAGAACATATGCTGTTTACTATTCAGCAGAGTTCTGCTTTGGCCCTCGCCCTCTTGATCTGCCTTGTCCATCACGCTCTCTACTGAAAGATTTATTAAAAGAATAATAGATTGTTCATCAAACACCGGGTGTCAGTTTTTTTGTGTTTAATCATAAGGTGTGAAAGCCGTGCTCAATCACAGGCCATTCCTTAACTTCTTGCCGCTGAATTAAGTCGAGCTCTTGTTTTTGCTGACACGTCGAAGGTCAAGTCGAGACAAATTGTTGGTAAGGGGAAACAGGTCCTTAAACTAAGCAAGTTTGACACTACCGCGTGTGTGTATACAGTTTGTACTTGATGTGAACACATTGCCCGTGAGATGGCTTGAGCCAAATATTTTGTCACAACTTGTTATTATTGAATCACGTCTGCTCCTCTATTAAAAACAAACAGTTCAAATTGATTCAAGAACGTTTTGGGGATACCAAAACTGAGCCTTGATCAATTTCATAAAGAGCTACATAACAATGTGGCGCTGAAATAACTACTTTGTGTAATTTAATCAGGCATCCCTCGTACAACTATTGACATGTAATATGATGAACACTTCAATGTGCAATAGGAACAAATGGAAAAGTCTGAGCAATGTGTCAGTCCATTCCTTTCGAAGTGCATTTGTAATCAAAGGTGGGTAGCGTGCAGGGACACCAAAGCCATGTGCTGTAACCATCTGATACAATAAGAATAGACATGCTCCAGGCTACCTTACTCACATGCCAGTTATTAACTACGTAGTGGACACAACCTTGTCTCTCCATTCCTCTGCAGCCACTACCTCACCTTTTAACCTCTCACCCTCCTTCAACCCCACCTTCATACAATGAAAGGACCAGACACGGGATGTGAGTGAAATACGGAGGGTAACAAAAATGAAAAAGGCTGATAAGGCACACTCGAATGATTAAACCAGACTCTTTCGGAAAGCTAAGTGAGCATCACCATTTTACTGAGGAGACCCTTTACGAGCATTTCTTCACTCTTCCTCCTGCCGGCTCAGATTGTAAATCAAGACAACAAGACTGAAAGACATCAATTCACAAAATTCTCTCTTAAGTCTCCGAAAATGTATTTGTTGTATGTAGTTGATGCAGAATTCATCAATTTGTTTTATATGCTTTTATCAATTTGCAAAGACATAAAACAGAGGGAAGCCGAACATTCTCAATATTGAGAAGCTGATATCAGTATAAGTGTAAAATGAAATACTGATCAAATGTTCCGTTGATTGACCAATTGATAAATCAACTAAAAGTTTCAGCTTCACATTCAATATTCTGTGTTTGATGTCATCTGATAGTGTAAAATGTGGCTGTCGAGGTGAACCTCAACCTACGCTCACATTCAGATTTTGCCAGATGTATGGTAAGGGTTGCAAATTTACAAATTAGATCTGCTACAAAAGGGCCTCATGCCAAGGATCAGCTCAGGACAACTGTTTTGACCAGCCAGCTCATCAAAGGAGAGAAACAGGACATCAGAGCATGCACAACAGACAAAAGAAAAGAAAATTAGTCCTGCATCCTCTTTCAAGCTTACACCATGTCAAGAACACCTAAGATGCCTCAAAAGTCTGTCAGCGCCAAACCTACGCACCTGCAGCAGCTCTGGCTTTCTTTTCTGTTCCTTTCCTGTGACTGCATTTACAAAAAACACCTAAAACTGTGTCTTGACTCACCAAGCCCACATATCTATCGACCTGTGAGAAATGAGTCAGTTCTCGGTATTACGCCCAACACCAACTCATACACAAGTTAATCTGTCATTACTCCATTTATTTCTGTCTAAATAGTGCTTGTTAAATTGCATTTGCGTGAGATACATTGTTGTGACGTTTCTGAGAGCAAGAAGAGCAGTGAATTGTTTGTCTGGATATTTGCCTTATCTTTCTGTCTCTAGATAACAACTTGGAAACATTTCCTAGGCATTTTATTCACTTATTTGTGCTCCAGATTGTAAAAAAAACTATTTTGGAGGAACTTTGCGATCATTGGAAAGCATATAGTGGAGCGCTAACAGGAAATGAGGGGAGGTGGTGTGTGTTTGGATTGGGAAAACAGTTCCAAAAGAGCGTGGTGAGGGTGGAGGTGTGGATGGAAGTGAACAGTTGTCTACAGCCGTATGGCTACATATTCTCCAGAGGCTCATCCTTGCTAATCCATGCCTGGGTTCGAAATAAAACCCTGCCCACACATTCTGTTTAATTGGGAAAATACATCACATTATAGAATCTAAAGATGCTTCCAACTGTCTTTTCAGTTGCTAAACTTCAACAGTAATGAAGCTGTTATCTTTTCTTTCTTAAAAGAGCAGTTTACAAATATTCACCATAGCAGCTAGTATTTTAACAATTGTGCTCTCCGGAAGCCAGTGTTTGCACTCAGTCAAGGATTGTTTGAGGGTGAAGCTTCATCATTCTGTAACACCACCGTACACCCGCGGTTTTGTAGTCCCGCTAAAATTCCAAAAGAGTGATACATCTTCTTGCTATAGCTGATAGCTTCATGCCAATTTCAGGAGTCACATCTCCCAGGTAAATTTCAACCACATCATATCGATAGTTTAAGCTTATTAACTTTATAGTTATAGTAGTCAAGACCCACAGTAACATGTAGGTATATATACTCAATATTAAAATGACTCTGTTGGGGATCAGGGCCAACAACACTTAATTGGGACATCCTTAAAAAATAACCAAGAAGGGCTCCAAAATCTGTTTTGGAAGGACAGTCTCAAAATGACTCACTCTATAATTGCTTTCACCACTAAGATATTTCTTATATATTCTCTCTACATCCCTTCCCATATCATTTCTGTTTATTCTTTCGTATTACACATATTGATACGCACACCCTGCAAGCAGAGTCTGCAAAGATCAAGACACAGGGATGTGAAGGAAATCCTAGATAGTTCATAGACAGAGCAGACGCCCTGCTTCAGCAGCCAGGCACCAAGCCCAGTGCTGTGTAATAGCTGGTGGCACAAATGAGGTACTAATACACTCAATTTTGCACCTTTAAGGGGATAAGGCAGATGTTGAAGATGTTCCATAACTACATAAGCTCTCTCTAGACTTGGTAATAGAGAGCTTGAATGTGTGCAGGTTTGTTCTCATGCTCTTCTCTGATATAAGCCTTTCAGTTTGTTTGCATGGTTCACGGATAACTAGAAAAGTGGACTCCGTAGAGAGCAGATCTCCGCCAGGTGTGTGTGCCACAACCACTGTTGTATTGTGTGGTTGAATAAATACAACCCACAGTTTGCAAACCCCCTGTCTAGACACTAATAGTCTGTGAAGCGGCGATGTATGGGAGCAATTTGTAAAAGTCATTGTTTAATACACTTCATACAATTGGCCAAAAACGAAATTAAACTCACCAAGCTGTCTGCCGGCTTAGATGAGTTGCGGAGAGGTACTGCATTGTGTGTAACGGTAGTAACGCTGTTCGGGTTTAGCCAAACACAGACGGACGGACAGACAGACTCACACACCCATACATGTACAAGCGACGGATTGCATGATCCTCCTGGAGGAGCGAACAACTTCATTATACACCATGTAGAGTTGTTTGCTTGCACAGAGTGACCTCAGCTTTTTTTTTGCCCTCTTACATCATCAAACCAATCCAGGTGATGTTCACCCTCCACTACCTGCAGGCCGGCACAATCTGTATGCTGACAGGTGTCACCATCTGCTTGCTTGACATTTCTGCCACTAAGAAGCAGCTGGTTCTTATCACAGCCCCAACAAAGCTGGCCACCAGGCTCTGATTCTCCCCCTCTTTAAAATAACCAATGCATCCCTTGGTAGTTTAATCTCCAAACATAATCCAGAGTTGGATCTGAAGCCTACCCCTGAGGCTTCAGAGATAGAGGGAAGTTAACAGTAGAAGTACCACTCACAGGTTTGACTGCTATTGAGTACATGCTGGAAGCCATCCTTTTCATGCTATAACCACAAGTGAATTGCACTCACAATTTTGATTTGGAAATTAAAATGGAAATATTGTGAATCTCAATCAAATGGTCCCCCAAAGCAAGGGGATGTTGGTGTGCGAAAGGAGACAGCTACAGCTCTGAAATGTGTAGCTTGAACCCCTGAGTATTAAAGCTTACTTAGATGTCAGTAAATTCATGAATTCTGCGTTTTCGGTTTTCACTCTCACGTATGAGGCAGGCAGTGTCACAGTCTACACACTCAGACATTTGACTGGTGCTGGAGGTAACAGTACAGTCTCCTGAGGCAGCCCTGTACTACTCTGCTGCCTGTCCGACACACCGCTCTCAACACAAACAAAGCGTGGCCTGTGCTTGTAGTCTGTAATCCAGGAAACGATGCCGCTGTCCTTGTGTGTCACTGAGCCTCTCTCTGAGCAGGAGGGGCCGGACGTCTCCTCGTCTCTCCATGCTTTTAGCCTCTTTACACGGGTATAAGCAGTGCAGAACAGGTACAGAAAAAAGCATATTGGTCTTGTCCACACAAGTACTTCACTCTACATTTATGTTTTACCACATGGAGTACTGTAACCTACTGACAGCTTGATAGTTCAAACAGAAGGATGGCCATGTACACCGTGATCATGAGAGTGTAAGGAACACATGTAATGCATCCTGTGTAGAGAAGAAAGCACAAGACAAGAAGAAAGCACAAGACGAAGACGTTGAACACTGATGCAACAATGTTTGTGCTGCACTACTGAGTTAAATGTTATACCTAGTTACATTTTGAGATGAACCGATACGTTACAGATATTGGATATCGGTCTAAAGCTGAGTCAAATATCTGGATTGGGTATATGTATATTTGTTATATTTTGTTAGGAGAGCAATGTTTAAGTCAAGCCCAACATATACAAGAAGGATCCAAGTCACTTCCACACAGTGAAGCATAAAGCTTATTGGTTAAACACTATTGGAGCAGTACTCTGTATCGGCCGATACCCAAAGCCCAAGTCATCACTATCGGGAATGAAAAAGTTGGATCCTTGCGTCCATTACAATCTACCCCAAGTTGTAAAAATGGAATCTAACAATGCAGCTTCAAAAACATTCAACAATGATATGAAAATGTTTTATGAATGTTTGTCACACCAGCCACAACGACAAATCAGGCAAACAAACAGCTGCACAACGTGCGTGATTTCAGATAGCACGCCAACATTAAAAGAGGCGTCGCGTTTAACACCGCATCATCGGTGTTCAGCCATGCCGGCGGTCCCCTTTCATGGAGACGTCAGCTTGGCTCTGTGACTACCTCCGCTGCCGGCTCGGCGGCGGAAAAACTCTGTTCTCCCATTCCGCCTAAATAATGGAGGAACAGCCCCACCTTGAACAGGCTGTGTTAAAGGTGCTACCACCTCACAATATGAAAACAATAACAGCGTCGCTCTCGTGGCTGATAACTAAACTCTTTGTTTACAAGGAAGCAAAGGGTACCTTCAACCCCTGCTTGCAGTGTTTTCTCCAGTTTCATGTTTCTGTGAAGCACCTTAGGCACAATAATACTATTCTCCATGGGTTTTTAAAAGTAAGAGAATTACTCTTTTTTTATTGACTTGTTGCAGTGTGCCCAGTCTCAGTAGTCAAAATTGTTAAAAATGTTTGCATTGCTTTATTCATTGACCTTATGAACCATCATCTGCAACCACATGTCAACAATTTCTTTACATCTTCCGTTTGGGCTGGAAATGAATAGGAGATGTATGCCCTTATGTGACCACGCAAGCAGGGAGGCACTCTTAAAAAGGTAGTATCATGAGGAAGAAATTGATGGATTTTCTGAGAGCAGCATGACTTCTCATTGGTAAGCACTGCTGTGCCACAGCCAGACACTCCAGAGTGTTCCCTTGCCTTCTGCTCGGTGCATGCTAGGACAGCATCACTGTCAGCTTGATAAGGACTAAGTCGGTCTGTAAAGAGGATCAAGTAATGAAACGTTTCCTTCATCGGAAAACCCTAAATGTTCAAAAATTGAATACAATCTCCAGAAATATTCAAGCCCAGAGTTATAGTTGGTTACTTGGATTTTAAGAAATGAGGAGTAGACCCTAAAATTTAGAACAAAAATATTAAGTAATATCCTTCACTAAGGTTATATTCAAACTGCAGGAAAACCCGATTTGTTTCTCAAATCAGATCAGGTTATTTGCAAGTCGACTGGATGTTTGTGTGTCCAGACATCACACACACATTGTGAAAAGTTGGATTTTTATTAGTATTTACAGGACTATAATTTCTATTGTTGGGGAAGTGCAGGTTAATGGCTGTTCGTGGGAATTTGTAGGCAGAACAGAAACTTCCAGGAACTGCCAGGGGTTGACACTAAGTTTCAATTTCGGGCACGCAACCGATCGCATGATACTCTTGGCGGAGATAATAACAGTCAAGTCAACCTCCCTGCCTTGTGCCTCAGTCTGATCAATAAGGATAATGATTGGAATCTGTTCCATACAGCATGTAGAGGGAACTACAGTAGTCTTTGAATTGAAGGACCAGTGGGTGTATTAGTTTGGGTAATCAGATGAGATGATAATGTTCAACGGAGCCAGTGTACAATTCACTTTCTAGGGTTGTCGCCAAATAAAAATCATGTCTGGTTCTATGAAGCATTTCTGTTGCATCATTTGAGACCAATAGGTCAAATTCATCCCTAACGGTGAGAATATTCTTGTAGACATAGGTATAATATATTCAAGGTCTTGCCTCTCAGATAAGCCTTAAAAGCATTCCCAGATAGTGGCGGCTGAGATGCCATGTGTTACACTGGCATTAACCATTTGAGTAGCTATGAAAGCCACAAACTCTTTGCCTGACAGTAACAGTGAGTTAAAGCCGACCCACCTGGGATGGAGAGGTCCATCGTAACTGATGCGTGACCAGAAATAAGAAGAGACTATATGAGCAGGGACAACCAGAGGGGATTAGTCTGTCATCCAAAGGGAAGTGAAACGGAGCAGTGAACTGGGGAGAAAAATGAGTAGTGGACCTGAGGTTAACAAAACACCACACATCTGAAATGTGCACACTGGTCAGGATTGCCTTGGAAGATATAGATAATACAGAAGATCTAGTTGAGGAGCGGTCAAGGACAGGGATGGTGAGGGCCTAATTTGGGGAAATAAAATAAAAATGTCTTGGAAGAAATTCTCATCATCCAAATTTAGACAAACATTGGCGAGGGCAAAAAAGCTGTTATGAGTCCTCCCTGTGATAAAAAGAAAGGGCCCCAGAGGATCAGCAATAACCACAGATGCAGAAAAAAGGCACATATTTGTGCATCAGTATTGCAACACCCTAAGATCTGTTTGGAAATGTAGAATGACAAAGTTGATCCACTAACCCTTCTTATCCGAAGATGATCTGAAGGTGGGTCTCCGTTAAGAAAGCAATTGGGTGACTAGGTGCTTTAAAGGAACAGTGTGCAACATTTAGGGGGATTAATTGGCAGAAATTGAATGTAATATGCATAACTTGTGTATAATAACCTCAAACTAAGAAGCGTAGTGTTTTTGATAGCTTAGAAAAAGCTATTTTTATGGAAGTAGGGAGCGGCCCTCTTCCAGGGAGTCTGCCATGTTGCACCGCCATGTTTCTACAGCAGCCCAGAACCGACACACAGTAACGGACACTGGCTCTGGGGAGAGCCTTTGGCGTTTTTACATTACCTAAAGGTAGGGGATGCCAACAGATGCAAGAACACCACTAACAAACGTTAATCCATTGAAAGGTAATTATTGGGATTAGAGAGAAAAAGGTTATTCAACTGTCTCCCTACACCTCCACTGAGCAAGAATATTGTATTTTAGTGTATTTTCATTAAAGGTACAGTCCTATTTCTAGTAAAGAGTAGCAGAAGAGGTTCAGTTGCATCATTACCAATACAAATCTTATTTTTTTCCTTTATTGCATCTCCATTTAAGTTAAGAAATATGTTTACTTAGACTTGATTCATATTCCTATAGCTTCTTAAGAGAGACCATATATCGGCTTATCAACTTTATGGTTGAGAAGCAAGTGCTGCTTCATTTTGGCTATGTTACTTTAAATACATATTTGACGATAAACTAAATTATGTTTAATTTCTGTAAGCAAGTATTTGAATACAAGTTGGCTTTCAAAGTTGGATGTTCCAATCTTACAGCACTCACTACAACCACTCACTGTAATTTGATGTCAAGTGTGCTGTTATGACATCAATAACATCTACTTCATGACTAAAAATGCCAATTTACAACTAATACAATATAAAATACTTCACAGAATTCATTACACTAGGCAAAAAATGTTTAAGATGGGATTCACGTCAGATATCTGTCCACATTGCACTCAAAACAGCCCGGATAGCTATGTTCACGCCACCTGGCACTGCACACCAGTTAATCACTTTTGGAAAGAAATAACTGAGTCACTGTCTGTCTTCCTGGGCTGCCTCGTCCCATTATCCCCTTCACTGTGCTTACTAGGAGACATCTCAACAATACATCTGAGTAAAACAAATCGCAAATTACTCCTCGTGGCCCTAACTATCACCAAGAAAACTATCCTCATGAACTGGAAATCAAGGAATAACACACACATCACACACTGGAGAAACTGAATGATAGAGTATATTTCAATGGAAAATCTAACCTCGTCCATCATATACAATACAACAGAACACCACTCCACCTGGTCATCCCTCACTATGTTTCTGCAAACGTGACATCACCCATCCTATTAATATTAAAATTGATCTTTTTTGTATTTATTACTATTATTGATTTTTGTTTTGTTGTTTTTCTTGCCTGACAACCAATTGAAACCCACATACATGCATACATGAATATCCATATGCACACATACTTACCCGTTTTTTTTTTTCCTTCTTTTTTTTTGGTTTGTTGTTTTTTAATTATTATCATTATTATTTTTTTTCCTTCCATCTCAAAAGGCTCAAGGACATTCTCACACACACACACACACACACACACACACACACACACACACACACACACACACACACACACACACACACACACTGATGTTTGCTGGCTTTTATCCCACTGTTCTTGTAATCCTCTTGTTGTTATGTCTATGTATTGTCTAATATTGTCTCTTGTCTTTCAATTAAAAAAAAAAAAAAAAATGATGTTATGAAATATGCATGCTGTCAAAAATGTATATTGTATTGTTATTTGAAGTTCTTATGTAAAGACATTGTAGTAATGTAGCAACCATATATTTATATGTTAATAGCACTCAATGTGAAAAGTCATGAGCTCAGATGAAGTGATTTTTCAGACGAAGGTGTTTCTTCAGTGTTTCGAAGTAAAAATGGAAAAACACTGGAAATTCAGCAAGTTTAAAAATGTAACTCCATCAAAATACACGATGGGATCAAATAAAAGGGTACATTACAGAAAATGTGTTCACAGTAAATAGTAAATATAAAAGATGCTTCTTCTTTTGCCAGTTCTGAACCAGATGCTTTCTAGTACCAGTATTGAACCAGCCTGTGAGAACTATGTAAAACTTGTAAACTTTATGGGCATAAAATGTGTAATATTGGAATACAAATTACCTCTGCCGCCCAGGACATAGTCATTGCGCACATTTTACTGCCTCACTACATTTATTTAATGTTGTCTTTGCTTACATATAGATCAATACCATAGCCAAGTGGAAAACCTCTGCTGTGCCCTTGATACTCCGCACGGTAAATGAGTTAAAGAGTTCTTAGAAATTGTCTATCAATATAAAGAAGGTGGACAGAATAATGTAAACACTTCATGATGAAAGGACTTGAAAGTATTTAAAACGTCACTTTGAACACTGAGCAATGACAGCTCAATGGAATAAGCAGCTAATAAGCAGCTTTTGTCAAACCTGTGTACCTCTTACTGTTGTGACAGTATATTTCCCATATATATGGCGTATAATACCTTTTAACGCACTAAATTCGGAATTCAGAACACAGAGGGCCTCCACTTGCTCTCAACTTGGCGACGGCTAAGCCTGTGGCTTGCAGCTAACGGCGCTAAAAGAGCTAACAGTGTTTACCTAAGGGTGAACAGAAGGGTGGGACCCTCTCTCTCGGGACTTTCGGTTGGGCTACTTTTTAATTTACCTTCTTTCATTCTTTATCTTGTGGTGTCAATATTAGACAATACTTTAATATATTTCCTTAATAATATTTCAAGTAAATATCCTGAAATCATCATTTTACTTACTAAGTACAAGTATCAATAGCAAAAGTAATCAAAAGTTAAAAAAAAAAGGTTTTAAGTGGATTAATGAAATTCCTGAGGTGTAGGCAGAGAAAATATGGTAACAAGTCACTGTTAGTGATCATTATGTGTTGTGAGTAAAGTGAAGAAATATCATTGAATCTACGCAAGAGCATCACAAAAACATTGTAAAATGAATACAAAAATGTGAACATAATAGAAATTGAGTTCTCCAATTTGACACGTTTTGATGAACAACTGGATGATGGACACTTACATTTCTCTGAAGTAATGTTTCCCCAAAAAGACTGAAATGACTCGAAATATAAATACTCGCGGAAACATTTTCTACTTTACCTGACTCTGTATACAACAGGTCATTATTTGAGTCAATTTAGTATATAGAGTGCTTTTCTGTGGGCAACATAATATCCGTGATGTTTGTAAATGACCATCATTCACTTGGGTTAAATTGGAGTAGCTTTTCAGTACTCAGCTTATGGTCTGTTGTGACCCGTTACAACTACAGGTGAGGAAGAAAGAAGTTGTTTTTCTCCTCACAATTTAATCGAGTAATTGATTAATCGTTCCAACAACAGCATAGATTGGTTTCCATTAGGTGGTTTGGTAGAGAAATATCAATGTGCTACCAGATGTTGGTTTTGTCTTGTGTTGCAGTTGGTTGTTCAGTGACCAATCTGAAGTGGAATTGGCTTCTGATGGTTGAGCCTAATTTCAAGAAGCTTCAGTCTATCTTCCCTTCCAGCCAGTGAATGTAACTTTAGCAGCTGAGGTTAATGTGGAGAGGCTAATTGTTGTGTCACCTCAGTGAGAGTCAATGTGAGGGGGAGAATCCTCAGAGAGGGCCAGGGGAGGACCGGCCATCTGAAGAGGTGGGAGTGCTCCTGGTGGGCTGGCAGATTTAAGTAAACCACATCTCATGAGTCCATCATCATCCCTGAGCCAATTTCACTTCATGAACTAGTATTTTTGTATGCTGAACTGAGATTATTACAGACTGACTGTGTTTTGCATGAAGTTGAACTAACAAATGAGCATTATGCTGCCTTCAGGGCGCTGTCAGAAGTACCACGATTATAAGTTATGCGTGAATGAATGATATAAATGAAGAGGTAAATGAAAGGGGACAGTCGGTAATTTCTGTATTTCAATACATGTATTTCATGTCAGATATAATCATGCCTGTTCATACACAAGTCGATAGAAACCACTGATTGATGTGTGAGCTGCCGAGTTGGCTTAATTAAAGCTCCTATATGTATAAATTTGTTATTTTACTATTATACTATATTATAGTTATATTAATGGCACATTGTAGAAATATGAGATCATGCCAGGGGTTTGGCAGTAGCTGTACCAGAGTGCATTGCATTAAGTCCTTTTTATTATTATGGCAGCACTAGAACAACCACACAGGGGCTTTAGGCCTTTGGTGCGTTATATATTTTCACCAGACTGATGAAGTGCTGAACAAAATGCATTGCCGGTATTAAATATCCTTGATCATAAATATTTTTATGGGCTGAGTGTGCAGTTACTACCACAAACATGCTTCTGACATTTACCTTCCTCTTGCAATTACCAACACCTCTTAACACACAGTGTGTAGTGTGTGCGAAGCTCTGTCTCCTTCAGCATAAAAACCTTTTTAAAAACTAACTGTAAATTAAGAGCTTCTTCTGCAATGACACAATTAATGTTTTTTTTTCATTCATTAATTTGCTTTATAAGCTGTTATGGGGATCTGCTTCACAGAAAACAAGCTTGAAACAAGCACCCAGCTGGTTTTCACTAGTTTGTTCAAAGTCACATTTTTGGCTCTCTGTCTTCCATTATTTGGCTGTGCACACAGAAAACAATCCTTTTGTCTGCAGATGTTTTTGGAGGCAGATTATTGGCAAATAATTAATAATAGTGCCTCATTACAGTCGAGTAGTCATCGTTGAGCTGTGAGCTCCATATGAAGCTCACCAGCACAACTGGGACACGTTCAGTAACAACAATCTGAAAACAGCTTTGTCCCGATATAACCTGCTGCAATGCAAATGACTCGGGCCCCTAATTTGAGGACTAGCATTAAGTTATTTGGAAACGCAAGCAGTTGTTAAGACGCAGCAGTGCTAGAGCTAAAACTGGTGGGAAAAGACTAAAAAGGAAGGGCTAATTAAAAATAACGAGCTGCACCAGTAACCTGTATACCAGTCACATACAGTGAGGCACTGATCAACCTTCATCAGATCTACTGTCGTCATTATTTCAGATCTATAAGGTTTAAGTTCACAACTTAGAGCCAGCAGCCTTAACACAAAATGCATCATGTTCATAAACTCCTGGACAGTGAAACAAGGTGCTACTGCAGGCCCCCCTGTGTTGACCTATGTCCCTTCCTGCCTTGTGTTTTATACTATTTACATACAGTCTGAACACGGCTTTGACTTACTGTATAAAATGCTTCCTTTTCACGTGCTCTGGGTCAACTCACCGGCTCAGATCTGCTCTGTGTCTGTAAGTTCACCAGTGTGCCGGCATGCTTCATTAAACTCACACCACCACAGCAGTTTCTGAACTGGACGTAAATGATTTTCTTCAATATTATACAGGAGGAATACATGAACAATTCTATTTTACTTACCATAGCCTGTTGACTTTATTTATCCACTTAAATGTATATGTATGATGAATCTATACATATATACCTGTATATGTATAATGGTTTTTATTCATTCAACGAGCTGAAAGATATTATTGCTCCAGGAATGACCACATGAGATGTCCAGTCGAGCAGTAAACACAAACACTGTTAGAGCTCCTCAGAGTAACCCCTAAGGGCTCAATTGGGACTGCAACACTTCACCACACCTGTTTCTGTTTTTCCTGTCATGTCACGCTTTGTTTCTTGAACATTCGCTTAGAGAGAAACTGAGAGACAGCTGTCTTGAGTCAAGGAAAAAAATTGTCATTTATGCCCTCAGATTCTGGGCATACATGCTGTATAAACATCTTGCAAATATTATTGTTAATGGCTTTCTGGGAAAAGAAATGCTCCAGATCTTGGCTTGAAGTGAAAGGCAGCATAACTTTAAAACTTAATTGATCTGTTTATTATCTCTCCAGTCATCTGCGTACGCGTGTATGTCCGTACGTACATGTGCGTATCTCTCTGTTCACGGCTACTCTCAGAACCTACTGGACCCATCTAACTAGCATTTGTTGTGTTCATTCATGATTGTTTCTAAGTGTGTTGCTGCTGTTTATGTCAATCTTTATGAGGGCATTGCACCTGTGGAGTTGGCCATGTTTATTCAGGAGATGATTTGGCTTAACTATTTTACCCTTGCAGGTAACAGGAAAATTGTGTCATTTCCATACTAACACACAGACAAAGTTGACAAACCAAAGCCTATCTCAAAGAGCTTTGCTGGACAGTGGACCGTTGGTGGCAATGGCCACGGAAATAGCACATTGTTGAGACTACTACCATTGATGATTGGTAACACAGTTCCTGAGGGAGATGGTGCTTGGACTGCATTGATGGATTTGAAAGACATCGTGGAGCTGGTGCTGTCCCCAACATTTGATGATGAATCAATCCAGTATTTGCAGACTAAGATAAAAGATCACAGACAAATGCTTCAGGAGGTTTTCCTCGAGTTCAGACTGCTCCCTAAGCATTGAGCACTACTGAGATCTCATACGTTGTTTTAGTCCTCTTGTCCATTTGTGGAGGACTATGAGATGTGAGGGCAAACACTGTTCTTTCAAGCATGTAGTACATGACACACACAACTTTAAGAAAGTGTTAAAAATACTAGGCATCAGCACATGGTGGCACACTACCTCAGTGCACCATCATTCTTTAAACCACATCAGTAGACAACAAATGTCTCTTCTGTGGTTGTTTCAGTGCTTCCCGAGGTCGCAAAGGAACACATCAAACAAAAGACAGACAGCGACATGATTTAAAGCACATCAAAGATCATTATTGATGCCACTAATTACGATGTCGGGATGTTTGTATCTGTGGAGCAGGAGTGGGGACTGCCTCAGTTTAGCAAAATTGAACAAATCCTCCTTGTTAACAACGATGTCACATTTCTTTGCCAAGAACACAAATCATGCTACATTGAACACCTGGAATCACATGAACTTTCCTCAGGGAGTATGAGCCTCCGCAGCGTATCAGAGCTCAGTGACAGCTCAACACTCTCTGCAAACAATGTTAAAAGAAAACTGCTGTTGACGTCCAAACTATTCATACTGCTGTACTGAAAGTAGATTGACGTCTACAAAAACGGATTTTAATGCGAGGGTAAAGAATAAGGCTGATATCCTTCCATTTTATGGTCTTGATATCGTGGATTTGTCCATCCGATTATGGCAGCACCTCAGAGATTCCTGCTGCGTGTTTACATTGCTACAAAGGTTGCCATGAGGGTAACTCCGACTGAGCGGCCAGAGTCAGTGGAAGAGCTAATCAACATACTGCAAAGAAAGTGCAGTACGAGGATCCTGACTTTGGTGGACAACTCGGCTGTCTGAGTTTGACCGACACACACCACGACTGGTGGCCTTGTACAGACAGAAGGCGGCAAGCACCGGCAAGATATCAGAGGTGCTGCGTGACATCCTAAAGATGAATGAATGAGATAAAGATTAACTTGGTCCAAATTAAGTTCTGCCAAGGACAGCTGAGTCTAAATGTGTCAACGCTCACTACCACCATCTCTACCTTCATTGTATACAAACTAGTCAAAATAAGTTGCCTTGCTTGATGTGACATTTTTTCATGGCTGTGTCATGTTTTGAGCTTAAAGTGATGGCAAATTATTTTTTGCCCCACAGGCGAGTAGGGCCTCGGGACGGCGTTGTCTGTCAGTCTGTCCAACAATTTGCTCCAAGGCAACATATCTCGAAATCTACTGGGCCGAATACGATTACATTTGGGAAATACATCCATGCTCCCGAGAGGATGGAACCTGTCAACTTGGGTGACCTCACAAACCTTTCTTTAGTGCCACCCTCTGGCCAAATGAGAAAACCCCATTCTCCCACTACTTGCATTCTTGCATTCTCCCATCATGCATCAAGCCGGGGCTGGGGGCAGCAGGAGTGGAGGGCCTGCGCTTGTTTGTAATGTAGTTTTTGCTTGTCCTTCCAGCTTGTGGTGCCCAGGATCATAACTTCACATGTATGTTGTTGAAAACATCGTTGCTTAAAGCATTTGAATGCAACAGTTTACATTGGGTAGATTGTCTTTTCCACCAAATCTACCTCAGTTGCTCATGTTTGCATTTTTAATTTGTATAACAACTTAATGATCGGAATTCTGAAATAATATGAGATGTGTCTTTACAAATGGGAAAGACTTGATGTCTTTTTATTGATTCCTTAGATATTCACACATTCACACCCAATCACACTCATATACAGCCACATACATACTTGCACAGAGATATTCACACATTCACCCACATTCACCCACAACCAGAATCAGGAAGTGATTGAGATGTTTTATGTTTACAGTTTCCATTTGCAGCTAAAGCAGAGGTGTCCAATCAGGCTGTGCCTGTGCAGGTTTTCCTTCCAACCAAACACATCACCAGGTGATTTCAATGTTAAACACACTTCCAGCAAGAGGAGGCACTAATCAGTGAAATGGCTCGAGTCTTTGGTTGGAGGGAAAACCTCTGTACACTTGGCTCTCCATGGCACATGGTTAGACACCCCTGAGCTAATGCAGGGTTTTAGAAAATATATTGCTGTTAAATGTTCAGACATGTTTGGATAACACAATTTTAAGAATTTGAGTAAACTTAAACCTAAATTGTACTGCTGAAATTGTGTGTTTTTTTAATTGAGTATTCTGAACTTAAATAACATTTCACTAGTCTGTGAGTTATGCACAAGTATATTTTTTGAGTTAGTAGATTTTTATTCAGTTAACTAATACTGCATCAACATGATTAAGTATGGAGAAACTAAAAACAGTGCACGTTATTAAAAATAAAAAAGTAAACTTTTAAGTTTGAATAAATTCTAGTTTTTAATATTTACTTACTGACAAAATGAGGTTAGTTGACTTAAATATTGAACTTATTACAGTGAAGTCTGATGCAGGGCAATTTTTGGCCTTTGAATTCGCTCAAAAACTGACGATAGAAAAGATTGGTCTCATTTTAAACTGTAGCAGATTATGTGTTGTGATCCACTAAAGTTAGGCACAATACGAGATTAATAAATTGATGTTTTTCTTGTCTTTGCCGCCATCTTTACTGTGAGGAAGTTGGGAGGGACAATCGTGTGAGATTCAACTCTTCTTTGTTTGGGAGGGGAGAGGGAGACACACCTGGTGGAGATCTGCACTCTACTGAGTGCACTTTTCTTGTGGCGATTATGATGATGCTAAATGTTCAGCTACACTAGCAAAAACTAGAACAAACAACCCGAAAAATACTGTGAAATGTAGCTACACACACAATGAGTGTAAAGGCCTTCACACACCGAAGTGCGGGCTACAGATCCTGTGTTGTACACTATAGTGTTTGTTTTTAACATGTGCGTTCCACACAACGTGATAGTTTTATGTGTCTATACATTAATGCAGAAAAATCTGCGGCTGTTTTGCTGCAACATATTGTTGTTCTGTGTTGAAGTACTCATCACAAAAAGACGCAGTTTGAAAAAAGATAGACGCACAAAACCAATTACATGCCCCAAGTGTGAACAGACCATAACATATACTATTTACATGTACAGTACATCTGAAACCAAGACACCATGCATTTGCATAATAAAGTCATGATTGTATTTTTTTGTGGTTGAATAGTACAGGTGCTATTAAAGGGCTATAGAGATGAAGTGTATTATTGTCACTTTTGCCATTTTTCTACGAATGTAAATGTAAATGTCAATTATTCATAATGACCCTTTGTGTGCTTGCATTTGATATTCCAGCCACAGCTGTAGCGGCTTTGAGTGCATATTCTATTTCATCTTGAGCGCGATCTCAACACCTGTATTCAAACGTATGTTTTCTCAGTGTTACAGCAGGGTGGGAGGGTTAGATATTTCTCACCATGACTTATCCAGAGATTTTAATGAATGTTAATGAAAGCCACAAAAAGGTACAGGAAATTGCTTTTAAAGCTGAAAAGCAAGCCGCATCCTGATGACACGACTCATTATGCCTTTTTGATTGAAAATGATGTGTCGGAGCACCACACAGGGTACATTTATTGTAGCCAATTACAAACTCTGGGTTTCACACACACATTTGCTTTGTCTGGGGGAAAAAAACTCAAATTCCCAAGTCTATCACATCTGTCCCACAGAGGTAAAACTCTGAAGGCAATTAGCCTTGGCCTCCCAAAGGATCACCTCCATAGGGATGACATATGTTTATTGTTTGTTACCTTCTAAATGTTCCAATTGACAGCAAAAAATAAATTGCGTGGTCTTTTTAGGTCAGCAACAGAAGCACTGCAATTTAGTCTCTTGACAATATCTAAGTCATCTGTCTCATTTTCAAAGCCTCTATTGAGACTTTGATGAAAAGTTTTAATTGGCTTCATTACCGACACATTCGGCGTCTCCTGTGTTGCCTCTCAAATCAAAAAGCTTAACTTGTAAAATGTATAAATGCCCACATATTGATTCTATCTTTCTGAATCCTTTAAAGCACTTAGCAATTTAGTTCCCTCACTGTTAATCTCCCCTGCTGTCTATACAGCACTGAAAATGCACTGCAGACCTGGCACGCAATGTTTACAGATCTATTATCCACTCTCATGGTCTGCAAGGGTACTCAAAGGAAATGGGCAGACTAAATCCGTCTTTACTGACATCTGTCATACCAGAAAAGGTGAACTTAATAGCTTGTGCCATCTTAAGAGCTCATGAGAGAATGTCATACAGGTTGAAAGTCACGTGTTTGTCTATGCCGTAGAACACGGTTTCCTTTTTCTGTTTGTTTTTTTCAGGTTAAAATGTAACATGCGTGAGGTCTGTGGGTCTGCCGTGTGTCTAAACCTCAGGTACTCCTGACAATTACATGAGGCTTTTGTCATCTCATTATGGCAAGAGATGCCAGGTGTGTCAGAGAGTCAGGTGTTAGTGCACAGAAATTGGATTTTGCAGTGATGGTGAACAATAATATGCTTCAGATAACAGTGCCATTCAAATGGTAAATGCTATTTCTTTGCTTACATCCTTAAGAGATCCTTCGGGGATTGCTTTGGAATATGAATTTTACCTCTTCTGGATACAGACCAGGCACAATGAATTCATGTAGAAGAAGAAGAAGAAGAAGAAGAAGAAGAAGAAGTGCAGAGACTTAAATGAAATGCTGTCATGTTAACAGGGCAGCATATAAATGCACAGCAATTTAGTTACATATCATCAGGTATTAATGATCAGTTCTGAAAAGTTGGATTACTGCAATTTAACTGCATCTTTGTAACAGCATTACGTTTCTTTAGCCGGCATTGGAAGTAAAGTATTTGAGGGTGCGCTCACTTACAACATCCGGTACTGAAAAATGAAGCCGATCAGGAAGTGCCAAGAACTGCAGTTTAGCAAATGGCCACTTGAGGCTCGCTCCAAAAGTGAGTCACTCGTCATAGACCCTCATGATAAATTGTACAACTATTTTTGCATATAACTCAGCAGTTTAAATTAGGCTTGACGTTTTACTGTTACGTCTCTGCCAAGTTGGCAGAGCCTCCCCCCCCCCCCACCCTGTTTGAGCTTCACAATAGCTCTTTAGAAACCCATGGGTGACGTCATATCTTATAAAGTCTAGATTGGCGGCTGATCCCATCTCTTTCCCATTATTTATACCCCAACACATAATCACAAACTAATTTGATAACACCACCGAGAGCCAACCCTTACGGTGGCATCATACTCAGAATTGTCCTTTTCTTACCTTCCCTGCATGCTTATCCACAGCAGCCAGCTTCTCATTTACATGTTTTATAATGGGAGCAAAAGGGCAGTTTGGAATCAAGCCTAATAATAATAACGATGGCAATAAATGGATTGTATTCATTTTCAGAATTGGACATTTTCTTAATTTTCTTAATTTTTGTATATTTATATCTATTATATTAAATAATATGCATATTAACAGTTTATTTATTATTAATTCAAATGAATTCATCCACGCTGCTGATTATATCTGCGATATTCCAAGCAGCCTCCTCTTCTCGAACAGTAAATTACTGTTTTCTATGCAGGCTTTGTATTTGATTAACACGTTTATCTTGGGAACATGCAATTATGAAGCCTCCATTAGCTTGCCATTGTCTTCCCTTTATTGAAATGGATTTTTTTTCTCCAGCCATTCGCGTGGTGGCCGATCCTTAATTCAATCTGGACGGTGAGGTAGCATGGAAACATCACAAAAGGTCTCTGAGGCAGCGCCTCACTAACTCTCTTTCTAAAATAAATGCCCCCTCCACATATAATTGGTGGCTGAGGCTCCAGCTCATGCACAAGGTTTTTTTTTTTGTTTTTGCCGGAGCCTCCCTTGCGAAAACAAATCCTCCATTCCCGCAGCCGAAATTACTGCATAGTCACTGCGCCAGAATCCCCATGGCAACAGACATGTGCAACAACCTGCACTCCCCCCACCCCCCCCTTCCTCCCTCAGAGCGCTTTCCTCGCTAAGAAACTTAGAGATCTCGAGAGTACAAATGTGCAGCATCTTCCACAGTGATCTACAGAGGTAGATGCCGTGGAACGGAGAGAAGATATCTTTCATAATAATCTGCCGACGGGAAAAATCTCTTTTAGTTCAGCTGGTTGCTATTGGAAACTGCATGAGGACAAGGCGTAAGGAGAAACAAGCACAGCAGGCAGGCTGGAAGTAGGTGGTATATATTCACTGTGACAACGAGAGACGGTCTCTTGTTCTTCGAGGTTTCTGGTCCACAGAACAACATCAAAACCAGTTAAAAGAGCAGGGTCTGCATCACTACACTCTTTGGTCATTCTTTGCCACCATCGAGTCATTGGGTGACTTGAAAGGCACATACACACTCGCCGGTATAACTTCTCACTTTGACTCTCCATCTCTGTCGCAGTCTGGCTCTTTTACATGCTCTTTGTCAGGTTGTCCGCACCTCTCTTCCTTCACATTGTGTTTCTGCTCAGTCTCACCTTAGCCGTAATAATATTGTGAATTGGGGTTACTGCGAGTGAAGAAGTCAGGCTGACCGGCAACCCCTATTTCCTGCTCTCACAGAACCTCATCACAGTAGAAGAGACACATGATTTCTCAATCCACATCCCTCCGTGCCCCACTTACACTGCCTGCTCCGAAGAGAACTGAGGCTCAGCATTAAAGTCGAGTTCTCCTCTTTTTTTTCCCAACATTTCGCTCTGTGGAAGAAACAAAGACTTCTCATGAGGCTGGGCAATAAAAGCAGTCAAAAATATTCTCATAATGTTCACATCACTTCAGGGACAAGGCTATTCCAGTATGTGAGTTAGAGTTCAACCACATCCATTATTTGTGTACAATATACAGTAATACAACAAACTAATCCCAAGCAAGTCTGCTACAGATGCTCATCTAGATAAAAAAAAAGTGGAAAGTACAAACCACATACTGTGTAACAACTGACACAATCTAAAAATAAACTCATTTTCTTGAGCAGCCTTATGTTGATTCTCATGATGTTTGAATAGTCAGTGTAGCAGGATCCTTCAGAGCTGAAATAATTAGTCAATTGACAGAAAATGAACAAGGGGCACTCCAGCGACTAAGCATTGCATTGCACATTTAAAAAAACCCACCGGCCTACATTACATCTCTTCCACGAAATGTGACAGAAAAAAAAAAAAGGGCAAAACAACATGACGATCTGTTGGAACCGAATAGTGTCTGGTCGAGTTCAGAGTCCGTCGGGAGCCTTTCGTTAAAACCATATAACTGATGACGTCATCAAGTCATTTGCTCAGACTTCAGAAAGCTCCCACAGAACCACAGAGAACGTTGTGCAACTTCTTACAGGTAAAGTAAAACTTCTTGTGGAAAATGGATTGATTATTTGATTGTATGTCTTTTTTAAGCAAAATGCTAACTATTTCATAAATCCAGCTCCTTAAATGTGATAGTTTGTTGCTTTTTTTGTTTTACAAAAGAGTATAGTAAATATTTTTGTGTTCTGGAAAAAAACAAATCAATTGTAAATGTCATATTGGGCTGTAGGAAATTGTGACAAAATGAATCATCAATGATAAAAAAAAATGATTTAGTTGCAGCCCTAATAGTTTTTCAATCATATTGAAAACATTTGATGGTTGCAGCGGCTCGATTGGGAGGATTTGTTGCTTTGCTTTGTCCGATGTGGCAGTAAGCTAAACATTATTGGGCTTTAGGCTGTTAACGGCAATGGAAATTTTCACGATGTTATTTTATTTTTTACATTTTCTAGATAGAGTAATAATCAATAATCAGGAAAATGACCAACATCCCTCTGATCATTCTATATTTCTGTTGATCTCATACTCAATTACTGAGTTTCTCTATTAATAATACTGCTGGCATCCAGAGCACCGCTACACTCACATTATTTGGTGAAAGGCTAAAAGTGACTGAAAGCCAAATGTCCTTGAGAGTGGTAGACTGCCCGATGTCAGGCCATCACCATAGTTTTTGCCCTTGATTTAAAGGTGCCAGCGTCATCAAGTCCACGTGACATCCAGTCCACGGTGATAAAATGGGCGGGCTCTTTTACCATGATTAGCAGCAGCACTCGGTTACTCCATTTAGTGTGTAATCATCTCCGACATTAGAGGCGAACGGCCTGACGCCTGAGCAATTCTCAAATACCATCACTTTCACGCCCAGTGCCACCAATATCAATGACGGCCATGATTTTTCCCTTCTTCTGCATCCAACTAATTTTTCCCACATGTGCACCCTTCAGGGCATTTTTGTCCTTTGTAGAAGGGGGATAATATCTGTACATGTCACTTACAGTACATCCCCGTCTTCACGTGTCATTTGCATTTGCCGTGTCAATGCCGCCATTCGACAGCCACTTCTGATTCATCGCAACAAAATGTCAATTTATCTGACAACATAAAAGGTCACTATATAGTACAGGCATTTTGTGAGGAAAAGAAAGTGGTGTGCCTCGCACAAATTGCAACAGAAATCAAATGTTTATCACTCATGTAGTTCTCCGCTATAACATATAAAAAGTCCTAAGAGATCAAAGTGGCAGCCAGCCGGATTAAGAGTGATGTTTTACTCAATAATAACTTAAAACGTTTAAGTTGCAGAAAAGTCATTTCTCTGTTAATTTAGTCAGCTATTTCTTTATTCAGTCCGAGTCCTGTGTCAAATGTCCTTTTTCATCAGATTATATTGAATATTTTGGCATTTCAAGCTTAAATACTATCCGATAATCACTGGAAACTATTTGATCTCTGAAGATCCCTCCAGTACTCGGATAATAATATAATGCGAGTTCTCGATTATGGAAATATTTTAAATGCCCTCTCTACTCCTGGCACAAACAGCAGAATCCAGGCTGGGGGGGAAGTATTGATAAAGACGCATGATGCAAAGGGACGGTGGAGCTGTACTCGAAGCCCAATCGGCAGTGATCCAGAAATAATGTTTGGTATGGTTGCCTGCAGGATTGTCTATCTCGTGGAGGCTTCTGGTCCACAAGCAATACTTTCAGTAAAACCCTGAGGCTTTCACCTGACAGTGACAGTTGATCAAGTTCCTATGAAATTAAATGCGACTCATTTCTGGACTCACTTATGGAATCTTGATGAAGTCATACAAAAACTACAATTTCCTAAAATGTATAAAAGGTAAATTGAAATGTTAATGGTCTGATAAAAGTACCTGGAATATGAGACAATAAAAAGTTTTCCTTACAAATATATTGGAAGAAAATGAATTTAAGGGTTAATAACTTCCTTTAGCACAT
This sequence comes from Anarrhichthys ocellatus, assembly GCF_004355925.1. Classification (NCBI taxonomy): domain Eukaryota; kingdom Metazoa; phylum Chordata; class Actinopteri; order Perciformes; family Anarhichadidae; genus Anarrhichthys; species Anarrhichthys ocellatus. The sequence continues at coordinate 3,838,054 of NW_022280049.1, forward strand.
GCACTGTACTGTTTCCACCTCTAGGGGCGACTGTGGCTCAGTGGTAGAGCGTGGTCGTTCGTCAATCAGAGGATAGGCGGCTCGATCCCCGGCTCCACTAGTCCATGTTGATGTGTCCTTGGGCAAGACTATTTACCCTAAATTGCTCCTGCAAGCTGCGTATGGAAGGGTATGAATGGCCTTGAAAAGTTTAGGGACTGTGATTTAATATCACTGTAAATGGCAAGTAGAGGTGTGGAAATCTCTCAATTCTAAGACGCATTGTGATGTGGACTGAAACGACTCTGCATTGATGCAGTGACAGAACATAATGGGGCATATTATTTTGGCTCAGTGTGAGCCTTTATTGGGTTTTGCTGTCATTTACTGTCTGCCGCGCATGTTTCTCTCCTCTGACCTCTGTGTTTCACCGGGGGCGGAGCTTATACAGTACACACACTGTGTGCACGGAGCAAAGAGAGACGCGCTCGGCAGTCCGCTAACTTGATGCTCTCGCTATCAATATTAGTCTCTCTGTTGTTGGGATGGGTATGATTAGGATTTTAATCGTTTCTAGTACTCTTATCGTTTCTGCTTATCAGTTCTGTTCTTTACATTTGCAGCTAAACAATTAGCTAAGTGATTAGCTTTCATTTATTGGCTTGTTCTTGTTAGAAAACTCCGTATGGCATCGCTAAGGCCATCACCAACGTTTTTGACCTTGACTTAAAGGTACCAGGGTCATCAAGTCCACGTGACATCCAGTCCAAGGTGATAAAAGTGGGCGGACTCTTTAACCATGATTAGCAGCAGCACTCGGTTACTCCATTTAGTGTGGATGAGGATGGAAGATCGTGCTCCCCAAACAGTCCAAAACTGTGCATTTCTGCAGATTCATGTTCTGCTTGTTTGCCAAATGTTTAAATAAATTGCTGGTATTACCTCGCTAACTTGTGAGGGTTTTGTTGCATTTGATACGAGAGTTATCCGCATCTACTCGAGTAAAGTGTAACCACACTTTCAATCTTTCTGTTCTCTCTGCCATGATGTGTGTCTCACGCTGCACTGAGCCGGAGTCGGTGTGTGTGTCAGAGTAAACCACGACTACGCCTCTCCTGCAAAGACAGGCACAGAGACAGAAAGAGGTTTGCAATGCTGCTATTTTTCCGTGGAGATCTCACTCCGTAATGTTCTAAAGTACCGATAGCAGAACCTTTAACTCCTGGCCTTATGGTTTTTACTCGTTTAGAACCGATTCCTGTTTAAAACTGAGTTTCGGGGGGGGTGGCATCCCTACTCTATTGTCAACAATGTCAGGCTGAAAAGAACGTCTATGCTGGCTGAAATTCAATCAAGGTGCTGTTAAACCTATTGGGAGATGCAATGACTTAAACCAAGTAAGAGTGGAAGAGCTATGAGTATAAGGACAAGTCTGCTAGCTGCTAGGCTAATCCATGCAGGATGAACATGCCCCGTGTCTGAGAGTTGCTGTGTGAAAGTTTATTTTTCTAGATCACTGCACACTTGTAATGCACTGTAGAAAGATTTATGGTTTGTTTTTGTAATGTTTATACAGTATACTGAGGTGGATCACACAGATATTGGTATTGAAAAGATACAGCTTTTTATATTATAGACACATTTTTGAAAGCACTTCAAATGACAGCTATTATTATTTCTTTTATTATTTTCACCCCGTCCAGGGTGAGTGAAAAATGAACGTGATAATGATGACTCACACCTGAGAATCCAGTGTGGATGATGTGTTTCCCATCTTTTGGTGACTGAGATTGGGGTCACAGGCTTTGAGGCAGAAAGGTCCACTGAAGCCTCTTCTTTTCCTTTTTTCATGTGCTTTTATTTTCTATTTTGTCTCTTTGGACTGTGCATGGTCATAGTCCACAGCTGTCAATTTCACAGTACACATATGCAAGCATTTACAAAAGAGCAATGTTGCACCTAAATGTTCCTGAATATTGCCTCAGTTGCACAGAAACAGACAAAACGATGAAGATTGCAGCATGATTCAACCCCATAGAACGGCTCCGTGCAGATTTTATCTTGATGTCGTGGATGAACATCTAATTTGGGACCGGCCAAAAGGATCTTCTTTTTTTTTCCCTAGACGCTATCATTATGTCATGGGAGTCAAGTTGTGAATCACAAAGACAGAAAGGGAGAGAGAGGGAGGAGGATAAACAGAAAAGCAAACAAGAAGCGAGACTGATATTCAATTCTCCAATGAAACCTAATCTTCCTCAGCAAGGGATGGTTTTGTGCCAGCAGGGGTCCAAAGCAGCAGCATCTATGAACATGTCTTGGACCATCTCCTGCACATTACTTGCAATTCGGAGGAGGAACCCTGGGTGCCCAAGTAAACTGTCTATTGAGACTTTCGCTCTCTCTCTCCATCTCCCTAATTGGTATCTATCCTCATTCTACCCTTCTGTTTGGTATTCAGGGGATGAGCTCCTCTTACTTCACCTTGGCCAGATAGCGCAGGATAAATCTTGGACGATAAGAAGAACATACCTCTCAATCAATGTACAGTTCTTCACCCCTGGAAAGTGTGGGGCAATATTTAAGGATGAAATAATATCCTGGTTTTTATCCCTGAGCCTTCCTTATTAACTTCTTGCATCACCCCTGCTACCATTGATAAACAGACCAGGCCCTTTACTCATTAAAGCAGTTTCATTTGTTTCAATTTGCCAGCTAGTACAATGTCACCAAAGTCCCTGTAATGACTATATCACAGGAGTTTGCGGATACATTTAGGAACAAACCAGCTGAGCTCGGCTGGTTTGCAGAAGATTCCTTCTTAGTGAGACCACATGTGAAGATATGACTGACCTCGTAATAACCTACACTTCAGGAGTCCGATAAAATCATGCCAAGTTCTTCCTGCACAGCTATGTCATAAAATTCATAAGCTTATTTTGAATAATATTGCTGTTTTATCGTGGGATTCATGAAGCCTTAATTATTCTCAGACGCGTATAAGCACATTGAAGCTCCTCCTGTTCTAGAGCAAAAGTGTTTTCATGGGCACAAAACTTCATTTAAGTTATACCAATTTGGGTACAGGGGGAACGGACGATGGTTGAATTACTTTTTGTAAAATACCTCAGAATGGCATTACATTTTGCTTCGATTTGCGCCAATGCTCCGAATTCTTTCAACCAGCATTTTTACGACTCACTGGTCTCCAATATTATTAGATCTTCCAGACGATCAACTTTTGACAGGGGGGGGGAGATTTCAATGCTGCATGGCTTCATGATATTGATCACACAGGGGCAACAGAGAGCAGAGAGCAACGAATGGCGTCCTGTGCACTACAGAAACTATCTTGAGATTAGATTACGGAATAATTGATTCATGGTTTATGATGAATCCTTTTGCAAAGGGAAGTATCTTTTTCTGGTCAATAAAATACTTTTTTCAAGAATTGGCTATATTTTTGTCTCCATAACTTTTTCAAGCGACATCCGTGGCACCGAGGGCTGTCGTATGTACCCGCTCACTGGGGCTCTTGGCGTTTCAACACGAAGCCAACTTCAGAATGAGCGTTTCATGAACTTGAGGCTGAAGATAATGCAGGATATAAATAGTGCATTATCTGACGACCGTTGATGTTGCAATAGAAATAAAACAATGTAATTTGCATCACATCTTAATAAAGTTTGGAAATGTTGCTGTGAGTATCTAGAAACAGAAATTGCAGCATTAGAACAAAGCATACTTCATAACATTTCACCTAAAAACATTCACAAGTGAATTTACTGGATGAAAGCAACAGACTGTTGAGACAGCAAGCAGAATTCATTATTAATCGCACGAGGCAGAAACCATTATATGAACAGTGCTCAACCAGCCGCTTGCTTGCTCTGAAGTTGAGGATGAATGAACATTTAGCAAACATCTCAGCAATCAGGACCAAAGAGAGTAACTTAACCTCCGATCCGATAAAGATTAATATCACTTCTCAACTATTCTATCCAAACTTGTACAAATCGGAAGTTGTTCATAATGAGAAAGTCTGTACTGAATTGTTTGAAGCATTACACTTACCTAAGCTGCCTCCAGAGGCCCTCTGGTCATTAGAGGCGGCTATCACTCTGAAAGAGCTAAGAAAAGCCATTAAATCAATGAACAAAGACAGATCTCAAGGACTACCTCCAGAATTATACAATTCTTTTTGGCCCTCTGCTGTTGAATATGCTAATTGTTTTCATCAGTAGAGGTTCATTTTAAAACTAGCAGCCGCGTCTCCAAGTCATATTGCCGGGCTTAACCCCCGAATGTTTTGAATGTATTGCCCTAAATATAATTTTGAATAGATAGTCTTTGTAGCATAACAAAATGACTGTCAAAGTAAATTCACATCTCTTAACCAACTGTGTATGTGCGGTGGGGTCGGACGGTCAGTGCTGAGTGACTCACAGCGGGAAGAATAGAGAATGTTTTGCATATTTCCAAAAAAAGAAGGAAGTTTAGGCTAAGAAGTGAGCCTCTGTATATGATTTACAACATGAAGTAGGTTACATTTCTCTTCAAGGCGGCGTTTGATTTTATTTTTCCAAACCACGGGTTGCATAACATTACAATTTGTGACGACGTGGCTCCAAAATTAACTAAAACGGTAAACAACTCAATTTAATATCGGTGAGTATGTGTCAACGCACTTTCTTAAAGTCACAGTGGAGACAGAGAAAGACACAGACAGACGGACAGCAGATGATGGAGAGAGAAAAGAGAGAGAGAGACAGCAGGCGACGATTGAGAGGTAAATAGTGAGTGCACTGCACCACATTACCTGTACGCTTTGTGTGTGTGTGTGTGTGTGTGTGTGTGTGTGTGTTAACTAATGTTAATGTCTAATGTCTCAATCGTCTGCTTTTACTGCCCTGTTACCTCTTCACCTCCCTCTGCTGATATGCTTCTTAAAATCCTTTGACAAGGACTCGCCATCCCACTGAAAATAGTCTGCCTTTCATGGTTTGTGCATAAATGTATGTTGTATGAATATTTACGTGTGTTGTGCCTCTGGAATAACCATAAGTTTAGTCATCAAAATCACAACAAATAAATAATAGGAGCTACAATCTGATATCCCCTTCGCTCTGTAATGAATTCTTAATGAACGGTGTAAAATAGTAATGAGTATGACTGATTAGCTTAGAAGGTGAAACTAATGTAATGAATTGAACTGCCCTTTTTGTTTGACTTGACTGGCTTTGTATAGTAATGTCCTGTGTATCCTACTGGCACAAAGTTAAATTGAATTGGCATTTTGACATTTTGACAAGAAATACCTGCTATACTTTGAGGAAAGTTGAAGGATTATTTTAACATTTTTGGAAACGCACTCATTCACACAAAAATCACAACTTGACTTTTTTTACACACAGCTATATGTAACGTCTATGCATTAAAATGTCTAAAATACACATACATATACAGTATATATGTTCATATGTGTTATTATCCAAAATGTTTTCAAACCCAGGGAAATACGTGATTTTAATGAATGTAACCGTCGCCTGTCAATGGCAGCGTCAGATAAAGACACATTTTTAACGTGGAGCTGCTCTATTGTGTGTTTTTAGCGGTTATAATCACCTAGTTGTTTGCTTTGGAGAGAAAAAAAAACATCAGTGGATAATTTGGCTCCTGGTAAAAACCTAAACTAAAGGAATCCTAACTGGGAGAAGCTGACTACAATGAGGGCAATGGCGGTGAGGACATCAACCATGATCCAATGCTAATTCATCAAGTCCCCAAACTCCATCTTTTGTTGTTGTTTTGATTGAGAAAAAATGTGGCGCAAAAAAACTGCACATTGTGCGTTTAAACAAACAAGATGTTACATGCTAATTAGAGATCTTTAGAGGTGCAGGTAGGCAGAGTATTTTTTTATTATTATCTTTGGACAGAGCCAGGCTGTTTTCCCTGCTTCCAGTGTTTATGCTAAGCTAAGCTAACCAAACTCCTGGCTTTATATTTAGCATATAGATACGAGAGTGGTATTGATCTTTTCATCTAACTCTTGACAAGACAGCGAATAACAGTTTTAAACAAACATCCAACTCTTCCTTTTACAGAATGCATTCCTTATCGCCACACACTGAAACCACGTCCGATCCCTTAAATGGTCTCTTGATGAAGATCTGGCCAGAACATAATATCACTGTAAAGGTCTAACAATCAAATTACATCCCAGAAGAATATATTAGAAATCACATATGAACAAACACACACAAAGCTACTGTTGTCCTATGTCTCCCATGACTTGATTTATAAATATGTTGTCCCTCCCCTTCTACCTCCACCTCCAACTTCAGGTTGTGCGTTTGTCATCTTGATTATAGACCCGTGGATTAGGACTGAATATTTATCTGCCTTTGTCCATGCACAACTCAACATTAATCGGTTCTCTTCTAATCCAGCCTGTCTTTTATCTTCCCACATAAAGGAGAGTTAATCCCCAAATCCCTGTTTACAGCACGTCGTGTCTCCTGCTCACTTGATGAAGTGCCATAGGCTAGTTTTGTCAGGTGGCTATTGCGAGTCAGCAAGGTTAGTCATCACTTGAAGGTATCAGTTTTATTTAAATCCAAATGTGCGATGAAATTAATTTGTGAAGTGAGCCACGTCTTTTTCACTCTCTACATTTATTCTGAATGCCCTGAACCCATTGAGCTTCATAGCAGTCTAGTTAATCCTGTGCATATAGGTAGGCCTGTCTGTTTTGGGGATAATGCAACTCCTCAACTCCCCTCCATCATACAGGGTAATGTTAGCTCTAGCTGTGTATTTATGGAGTATGTCCAAGGGTAGGAAATGAGTCCTTATTGGCATAAAACTCTCAGAGTGGTGAACTTTTGGTCCCACTTTAGGAATCTGAGTAAAAGCAGTTTATCAAGGCTCTTAACCAGGAAAAGTCTGTCCTCTCCAGGATTTAGTGGAGCTGCAGAGCTGAGAGAGTTCCCAGCAGGACAACAGAGATAACACAAACATGCACACACATTTCTGTCAGAATGTAGAGTGACAGAATGTAGAATGACTTCTTTAAAATAACAAGGTTCTTCAAAGCCCCACCACTGATTAAGGTTGCTTGAACCTATGATGGATATTGTAGCCGAAGTCTGGACCATGAGAGCAAACTGCCGTCAGTGCAAAACATAATACCTAATACCTAATAAATGTAGCCAAGGACACTGACATTTAAAAGGACTTCTTATGCAATAAATGCAGTGTTTGATTAAACTTAACTGACACGTCAATGAAAAATACCAATAATACAAATCATACTTCATGGGCAGCCAAAGGGCTGTTTGTGCTTTTCCTCCAAACACTTCTGTACAATGAATACAGAGTCCATTATTTCTAAGTTCTCTCTCATGCGATGTTGATAGAATGTCCTTGAAAAAAATAATCCGTTGACAGAATGGATCTTCTACTTTTCAAATAGACTTTTCAAAATGTGCTCAACTTCCATATGCAGTGGGTTTTCCTGTTTCAAATGGCTGAAGCTACACCGCTCTGCTATGTTTGTAAGCCAAAATCAGAATGAACTTAGAGCATCATCAATCACTGTTGCTATCAGGACTTATGCCAGTGGTGGTACACTCCCCAAAGATAGAGTTAATAGGCTGGCTTGTGCGAACCATATTGACTGCCCAGGTCCCCCCCCCCCCCTCCCCAACCAAGTCTTTCCTAAAGTCTCATGTTGGTTCTTTTTGTTTTATTATTCACTAAATCTACAGCACACTTCCACGCAGAGAGTTTGAAGAGTGTAAGGAGGCCATTCTGAATGAGTGAAGGACTTTTTTTTATGAATATCAATTACTTGAATTGGTCATAAAGTTAAATTCAAGTTAAATTCAATTCCATTTTCCGATCATTTTATAATGGGGACCTCTGGTTCAAAGCGGAAGTACGACCAAGATAAGACCAGTAAAGATCACATCTTCAAGACCAAAACCAAAATATGTTCAAATAATGCCTTCCGGACCTCCCTTTAGGATTTCAAGGGATATATTGTAGTCGGCTGGAATTCATTACATTAGTGCCTGGAGTCAAAATGAACCCAAGCTGATGAGTGGATTAGTCTTAAACCCATGATAGAAGTGAAGTACATACAAGCCTAGAACATGGATCGCCATATAGCACTGTACTGAGGCTCAGTAAATATGAGCTTACTTAAGCTCAGGCCATTCGCTACAGGAGACTGGTGATTTCACTTGATTAACAAACTAGTGAGGATGAACATCTGGTAGCAATTAACCTTCAGACCTGCATTCGTGCCCATGGATCAGCGTGAATCGGTAGAACTGGGCTGAGCTCCAGCTCTAAAGCACAGTTCTTTCTGCAACTGTACCGAGAGTTGTAACGGTGTGAGGTTTTTTCACTGTACTTTAACTGTCTCCGAAAATATCAAGGTTTCACGGTATCAGACTATTATCTAGTATCTTATTCTTATTGTCATCATCCGTTATAATGATCCTTAAGCGATTGAGAACATAACCTGTTATATAACTGAAGCATGCTAGATTACATGTTAGCAGCACTGTAGCATGTTCAATTAACTACTAAATAAAAAAAGTTACATCAGCTGTGAGTTTTTAAAATAATATCCTTTGATTATTAAGAAGTAACACATACTGTAGGTTCACGACAGCGCAGCCAGACTGCTCCTGTAAGCTTTATCTCAAACACTCTCACTCGTATCAGTTCTTTTCAGTACCAGAGATAACCAAATGAAAACGGTACGTCAATTTAAATAGCACGGTATAGCGTTACAACCCTAACCATCAGGGGGAAATAGATGCAGAAATGCCTGTGTTTGCCTGATTGTAGCACTGGAGGTCAAAGGCCATTTTCATTGAAAGCTGGATATAGAAAAACATCCCTGAATCACTGTCCTGATGAGAAAGTGACTGATTGTTATCTCTCCGTCTGTATCGTTTGAAACAAGCACACTCACAGTAAGTCACTGTGTGCTGCACATCCAGATTGTGCCACCCCCCCTGTTAAGCAGACTGGATGGCAACAACCACAGTCTGAATTAAAAATATCCACCAATTAGTCATAATGCGGCCGGGATCAACCCAGAGATACATTCCTCTTGTTTGACCTTGTTGCCAAGGAGGAGGATTTTGCCAGGCTTGTACAAATCATCTAGGTCTCAACATTTACTCTTGCCAATTTAGAAATGCTGCATGTGCACGGCACTCTGGGAGAAATAAACAACATCACGTAGGGTGCAATCTTTATCCACCTGATCCACTGTTTTGTGGCCAAGGTTATAGAGGTGACACCATCTTGAGAGTTCTGTGTAAAAGTATATAGGTCCTTCTTGTGTGGGAGGGAGAGCAAATGCAGCTTGCTCTGTGTCTGTGTGTGTGTGTGGTGCATTCAACTGCTATTGTGATGCTGTGGACATTCAAAACTTGTGTTGGCTGCCAAACAGTAATGAATCAGATTAAGAATGGCAGCTTCCTTCATTAAAAAGGCTGCGGTTCATTAATGGATAGGTGGAGCACATTAACGCACCACAGCACAACAAGAGTCAGCTATGCACACATAGCTGCTCGGAGCAGTCTTCTCCGAGCAGCTTGCTGAACCAAACGGCATGAGCGCGCAAAGACATTGGTCTGGTGCTTGAATATTGTCATAAGTTAACATGAGGGAAGGAGAGAAGGGAAAAAATAAGTGGATCTATCATTCTGTTAACACAAGAGCAGAGTGGAGCGTGCTGTAATTACTTTATTTATTTCTTCCATTGGTATCGTGAAAAATACAATATGTCACCCATCTATGAGTGTTATTGCCATATTGTGTTGTTCATGCAGCTGTCATATTTGTAGAAATAACAGTGCCAGCAGCACTTACTTACTGAATTACCAGCTGCAGATGTAGACGAGTACCCTCACTGCGGTGGCGTTACACTGAAAACAGGCTACATAGCTGCTGAAGTGGTGTTTTTTTAGTCTTCCGTCGGTTGTAATCAGCAGCTAGCAGGGCAAGTTTAAAAGGCAAGATTCAGTTCATAGTTAACTCTTTTTTCTTCTCATTTACAATACTGTGGTCTTTACTTGGTTGAGGACTTTTCTGGAATATTGACCTATTCGATTTTTGTTAAGAGCAGAGCGTGTGATAGTTCGTCCACACATTGAAAAGCAGCATGGATAACATGGCAGCAATGAAACGTTACGATAAAGAAAGACGTTAATGGAAAGTCTTCTTGCAACTATAAACATGTATGCTTATCATATCACAAACCAGTAAAGTCACCTTTTTTACGATAAGCAGTAGAAATCGAATATGTTTCAATAGTTCCAAGGGAAGTTCGTAGAGGCGCTGATCAACGGCTGCCTATCAAAATTGATAGCAGGTGGTTTAATCATTGCTCTTTTGTCTTTTGTTCCGATGCCGAGCAGTGAACTTCGGTTAAGTAACTCTATAAGAAAGCTTTTAATTTGCGTTCCTCCCTACAAATGTAATTTGAGTGTCTATTGCTTGAAAAAGGATCACAAATCCTTATTAAATAGTGGTCTATGGCTACAAACTGAAACAACGAGCTGACACATTTAACGTCTGCAAGTGGCGCAGGTGTTGAAATTGCTGCAGCTATTAGTTTCCTTGCTTGTTTTTTGGCGTCCTAAAATATGTTTTTGAGCTGGTGAGCAAGCCTGTTTCATCAAGTGTGTTGGATATAATAAGAATAATTAAAAGACCGAAAGGCTTTACCATTAGATTTATGCAAATAAGGGTCCGGCGTTGCAAATAAGGGTCCGGCGTTGCAAATAAGGGTCCGGCATTGCAATCATATGATTACCTGCAGTTACACTGCAGGTAATCATATGATTTGCTCCATCTAATATCCAAAACCCAATTAGCTTTTTCCCTCCAAGTACAACAGCTATTTACAAGAAGCATTACGCACCAGACAAATTGAAGGGAACTTGCTCCTCATTTTTCAGACTCTATTTAAGTTTGTTTGACATTAGTCACATTTTCAAGCATGCTCATTTTGTGTCTGGATGAAAAAACAAAACATTACTAACAGATGGTTATAGAAAATGTAAACAACAACGTTTGTTTTTTTTTAATTATGTGTTTGTTAACCTCCTGTTGTGTTAAACAGGGCATGGAAAATATCGCAGTGAACAAATGGAATTAAAAAGCGATTTCTCAAAATAAAGCTAAATCTTTCACACGGTGCATGAAAAGGAGAAAAAACACAAAAAAACTCATGATTTATTGTGAGTGTTCAGATTTGGCCACCATTGATTAACTATGTCCTTAGTTGGCACCACCTCAAACACTATGCCTAAGTGATGATTAAAAAGAACCAGTGAGGACTGGTAGAGAAGGTGAAATCAATATGTTCCAGTTAATTTGAATAGATGTAAATAACGTGAAAGTCTGTTTTTGTTCTTTTTTCCACTTCATTTACTCTGTTGAAGGCTACTGATGAATATTAAGTATGTTTACCCGGCTTCTTTTGTCAGTGGAGATGGCTTACCATAATGACACTGCCAAGATTGTGTTGTTGTATTAATTTGCCAAACAAAAAGCTATTCATCAGTGTTTTCCTGTATCTATCAGACTGTTAAACACCCAGGTGGGAATTAGAACCAAACAATAAGAGATCTGATTCTCCCACTTAGCAAGACATTTTGGCAGGCCTCTCATTAACCTGATGTCATCATATTGAACACTGCAACAAGACAGGCGTCTGATCATATCATTCAAATGTGTAGCTGTACCAACAAGTTATAATAGGCCACAAATAAACACAGAAACAGAAAACAATGTTCATTCTATTTTTTAATATTTACTCCTACTTTGTGGAAAGATGTTTTATAGACACACATTCTTGGTTTCTCCTTCTAAATAGTGAGTATTTAAATATAAACTGGTAGTTTACCTTGTGGCAAAACTGGTGCTTGTTGAGTTTGTTAACATTCACGCCAGCCTCTCAAGGAATATTCATTCCCTCCGCACAGTCCGATCTACTCTTATCCTTCTTACCTTCAGCAAATCAATATCTACCTCAGCTACTTTGAGAATCAGCCATCCACACACAGCCGCTAAGAAGGGATGCTTCAGAGGCACAAAGCAGAAATCCTTGGTGAATATCTCTGCTTGCATTAGCAACTTCAGGTGTATCTTGGTTGTGTTTGTGATTTTAGAAAATACAGAGGAAAGAGTAAGAGAGTAACTCATCCTCATCAATACAGCAGCTGGTTATGAGGGGTGTTATTTGAGAGTGTATGTGTCTCTCCCTTAGTGCAATGTGTGAATGTGTGTCTCTCCATGGAACACTGCCAGCGTGTAACCAAATCGAGCATCAAACATTTATATCAGACCATTCTCTCGTTTAAAATCAGTTTCCTGAAGTGTTACCGAATGATTTGTAGGATAATTATTAAAAGTGCCTTTAATGGAGGTCAGTGAGGTTGGTTCAAGCCATTAATCTAAATGTGCGTCATTTAAATATCATAAATCATATTGTACATGTTTACACTTGACATTTCTTTGCACTTAGCAGTGCAGTGATATCTTTGCCTGCTTCCTGTAATCAGCTGTGCTGAATATTGATGCGGTATCGCTCCAAGCACTTCATCTAAAATGAATGAAGACGGGCCTCCAGCGCAGACAGAGCCGCACAAACACGGCACGCTCATTAAAGACCAATCGTAGGATAATGTGCACCGTCTAAAGAAATGAAAGGTGGCCTTTCTGATTTGTTCCCTGCACAGACATGTGAAATAAGCCATTAAGATTTATCCAATTTATGCTGTTTTATGCCGGTTATGTTTAGTTTTACAGGAAGGTAAAACAATTTATTTACTGCCAAGGGATTAGATCCGAGAGTGCCAAAATTAATTAACCGAGAGAAAGTTCTACTATTAAGATCACAATAAATCAATCCCTTGATCGCTATATTCTAGAAGCTGTTCTTCTTAACATTTGCCATATTTAAATATTCAGTTAATCATTTTGCAAAAACATACTTAATGTTTGCAGTGATTCAGTTTAAATTAGAATTTTCAGCAAATGTTTCATTATGGGCTTCATTTTCCAAATGCAGGAGTGCGAAGGATTTTAAATGACATTCATATTTAAATGCCATTTTACAGAAAGGTACGTTTTTCTCTAGAATTCTCCATTTTTGGAGCCGGGAGGTACCAAGCCCAGATGGGTCAAGTCACATGACTGGCTTCCATATCGCATATGCTAATTTTGTATATTGCAATGGGAGTTGGGACCTGAGACCTGAACCTGGCGATGAAAGCAAACTGAGATCTAATTTGAGTGTCCCCATCCAAATGTGTTACATCCTTCTGAAAGGCTGTTTGTTTGTGAAAGAAAACAAATCCAAGCTTCATTATGTTCCGACCAGTATTCCCTATTTGTGACAATGTAATAAGTCGGCCTAATGTGGAAATATTTCACAAAACTTCTGGGACTCTCAGGAGACAAACCTGGCTTACTTCATTATCACTTATGTCTTCTTACCTTTTTCTATATTGTAAATGTGGCGCCATGCATTCTGCAGGTTAAGGAGATCTCTGACTCACGCTAAAATGTAACATTAGCTGGTTGAAACTGTTGAACAAAGGTTCGAAGATCAGTTCACACAGAATTGGCAAAGAAAACCATGTATGCTAGTATGCAACCTTTATGTTGAATTTAAACATGAGTTTGAATTGGAAACGTGCTTAGCACATGAAAACAGAAATTACAGACGGGCAATTACGGGAAATTACATTAACTAATAGGAATAAAAGGATGTCTGTCATCTTATCAGTTGTAACGCTCTTTCGCCAAAAATGAGTGCAAGTTTGTTTCTCGCTCACTCTCTCGCATACACACACTTCGTCTCCCCGTCTTTCTCTCTATTGGGTGCGCGCTGTCCAGAGGCAAAACGCAATTACAACTATCCAAAGCGATGACAATAATTGTTTTGCGATTGCTTGTGACAGCCCGAGAGCTCACCATCAGTTGCACTCGCAAAATCAATCTGCGCACCATTGATGAAATAGAGTTGTTACTTTTTGTCACGGGGCATGGTGAGGACTCAAACGCAGACAGTCAGGTGTAGTGAAAAAGGTTTTAATGATAACCAAAAACAAACAGGGAATCCAGGGACAAGACAAAAGACGAGGGGGGAAATCCAGCAGGAAAAGGCAGAACAGGCAGACTGGAAAACCGGGAACAGGACGAGCAAACCGGGCGGGTAGGTCGGAAAACAAACAATGATCTGGCAGTGGGTGTGTGTGCGGCAGGGGTTTAAATAGTGAAGGAGGCAGAGTGAGCAGGTGAGAGTAATGAGCTGAGTGTGACTAGCAGGTGCACTGAATGAACTGATTAGGTGAGTGAGGAGCTACAGAAAGAAACAAAGACACAGAACACACAGGGCAAAGCCTGATCGTGACAATTTTTTAAAGCATTTTAAGTAGTGAATGCAATTAATGCCCGCATAGTGCACACCCTGGAGTTGGTGTGGACCGGACACACACACACCCGCTCCCTCCTGCTGTTAAACATGATATTCGATGATGATTTGGAAAACAAAAATGGAGGACATAGTTGCAAGTCTCACTGGTGCTCTTAGTAAGAATATTTAGGAGCACTGTCTCCAAAATTGGTTGCAAAATGCTACTAAATGGTTGCATTCTGGAGCCCTGCTTGTGTTTGTCAGTTGAGCCAAGGTGGGTTACACTGGCCATGCAAACTACTGAGCTTCTCTGATGTATTCTAAACAATACCCTAATGCTGCTTCCATTAAGGAAGAGCACTCCTTCCTGTCAGCTGAAGGCTTTTTTCCCAGTGCCTGCTCATAGGTGTTAACAATGACAGATGCAAAAGCTTTCATGAACTGCATATAATGTACATGTATAATGTACAGCCAGCATTTTATAGTCTTGGATACTTCTTCTCACCATACAGCAACTTACTCGGGACTTTTATAACTTGACATAATAGACTTATGTAATATTACAAACATGGCAGTCTCTATACAGATATCTGCATGAATGCAGAATTTGTAAGTAATAATGTTTGAGTGGGCTTCGGCTGCATGTAGTTAAACAATCTGTGTGGAGAGCAAGAGGCAGAACACATTGGCCGAAATGCAATCTCGGAACCCACCGGATATCGTGTGAAGACGATTAAGCTTTTTATTATAATTCATTTGAATTAATTCTTCCCCAAGTCCTGCCCCGATGAACACAGACTGGCCAATCATTGCGTAGCATCGGCCAGCTCCGACTGGAGTCTGACAACTCCCCGGCTCTGCTCCATAAACTCTAATGCAATCGTTTCAGATTTTCTTTATTTTCAGGCTGGTTTTGGGGGGATTTCAAGCTAGTCATGGCTAAACATCCCTGATAGTTCCTTCAGACACATAATGTAGACACTGCCTCTTTCCAAAATTGCTTTTTCATTCTTCCAAAAATGAGATATAATTTATTCAGTGAGTGCAGTTAGTGACAGTGTGGGCTCCATGGTAGGTACATTTTTCGGCATTCACATGCAGATATCTGTTCAAATGGATTAGCCGTAGACGTCGTCTCTCTATTCCATCCATCCATCCTCGGATCACGAGTTGCTATTCAGACTGTACAATAACCGGCACACAGAAAAGGGAGTTTGGCCTGGAAGTCTGTTATCCAGATATTTGCTGTGTACACCGGAAGCCCTGAAATATTGGCCAATGGCCCCAGAGGTTGAATCCCCGTCAAGCCGATGGGTTACGAGAATGCAAACTTGGGAATAAGCCTCAAGAAGAAACACTGAATATTATCCTGACCATTGTGTAGGTGATACAGGAATAACATATACTGTGTCTACCAGCTTTGAGGAAGTACTCAGCTAAAATAGTTAAATAGTAACTTTTAATGCGTCCAAGCATCATATAACTAAACCAGCAAGGCTACAGCCTGTGTTCAATGAGCGCATAATAATCTGAATTTCTGCATCAGTAACTAATGAAAGTCATGTCTGCTGCTGCATCTGGTCTGTTGACATACTGCTCTTTGAAGCTCTCTGAGCACGGGCTGCACCAAAAGGCTATTCTTCCTTTATTGCGCTCCTTATCACTTTCATTTTTTTTTGCTTGGAGTCTTTCCAAAGAGCTAATTCTTTTTTTCTGGATGGTCGAAGGCAGTCAAGCCAATCCTGTGGAGCAGCTTCTGCCATGCTGCATTGCACCTACTACCATCCAAAAAGGGTCATGGCTAGAGGGGATCTGCATGCTGTTGAAGTGGCATTCCTCTCTGCACGGTTGGTGTGTGTTGTACGATCTGGGCAGCTGTCTGATGTCAATCTTACTGGAGGCCATGGCACCGGATGTCTTAATGAACAGCATGAATAAGCTACACCTACAGTAATTAGTTGTTTTCTCAAGCTAGATTTTCCATTAATTAGGCCTACACAACATATTCTTTACTTCTGCATCTGTGGTATAGGAACATTGACTTTTCCCCCCAATTACTTCAGGATATTGAAAGGCGGTTTTTGACTCTCCTAAGAAATTCATATTTGTAATTCGAAATGAACGGACAAGTAAGAAAATATATATTTAGTGTATCTTTGTGCTGCATGAATAATTACATTGTAATCACATCACAAAAAGAAGATATTACAAGCAGACAAGTCACTAGATGCTTACAACTATGTCATCTGCAGTCATGTACAGAACGTCAAATACCATGACATTGGCCAAATCCCAATACATCCCTTGCTCCTGGCACTTAGCCCTGCCCTTCCGTTTTATTTGATCATGCGTAGGGGTGAGCTGGCCCAATTCTTGTTGTGATAGAGGGCTAGGGTGAAGGGGTTAGGCTGTTCTGGTTTAACAAGTGATGGGTGTTAACTGGTGATTCTCAGCTGAATGCGTCTGAGACAGAACTTGTAGGTGTCCTAGTAAAAGCCTTCAATCAATTTTAAATAAATAATCATCCGAGTTTGTTATCTATGCCAACCATTTACGGAAGTACGAGCAACTATAGACGCATTTGGCTGAAAGGCACAACTCGGTCACTCGTTGAACCAAAACACATTTTGCTCTGGAACGGTTGTGATCCTGTCAAAAATCTGTAGAACTTGAGTCCGCCGTTGGATAAACCAGACATGTTGATGTTGGTTACAGTATTCAAAGCTTGCTATAATATATATATATATATACACACACACACACACACACACACACACACACACTGTATATCAACAGTGTGTATGTACAGTATATGCACTTTAATCTATAATGTGTGTGTGTGAATGTCTCTTTTTATTTGCACGTTTCTTCTTTTATTAAGCACTCTGAACTGCTATGTTTGTATGACATGGTTTGTGCAACAAGGTTCGAATTGCTGCATTTACTATGGTTTAATAAAGTGGTAACCTGGCAACAGTCAAACAGCAAATAAAAAGTCCTTCTTTGTCTTAACACATTAAATGGCATCCTGTTGCAAGATGATGTTATCTAACTGATACAACCACACTAGTATATAGGGAGGAGATAGGGGTATCATATTCATGATGGTGTTCTAAAACTATTGAACTTCTTAAACTTAAGTTGAAGGCTAACATTTGTCCAAAAATCTCTCTCTCTCTTCCCCCCCCCCGCATGTGGTGTAAAACAAGTTCACTCAAAAGTAAGGCAAAATATTACATTGGCTCAGCTGCACACACATTGCCTGAGGTCCAATGGTAGCCTTGCATTTACCCTGGCAATAAAAAATTCACAGAACTGTTTTCATATTCAGTGCCGGTCTAAAATATAAAACAAGTCACAATGCAGCATGACCTCTTACAAACGCCTCCAACCATTGTTCTGTGATTGCAGGCTAGTAAATGTTCTGGACTTTGATTTCAATTGTCTAAACTATCTGTGAAAGGCACAAAACACTGTGCATAGCAGCTTGTTTCACAACTGGGGTTTCATTTCTAAACAATTTATAATTGTTATGGATAAATGGAATGAAGCTGGAAAAGGGCTGACCGCTGACAACACGACCACTGTCAAATCAGCCACAATACAAAAACTGGCATCATTTCCCAAAACAAAGCCTGCTATCAAAAGACATTACAGCTTTTTTTGAAAATATAATTAGGGATGATGCTGTAGAGAATGAAACATCTTGCGTATTTTTTCCAACCAAACATATATTGGTAGCAAGAGCAACAAGTTAGCGGACTGCTGAGTGTTTGAATGCCGTCTCTCTTCTACGCGCACACAGAGAGTGTTTGTGCAAAGCTCTGCCCTCCGTGAAAGAGAGATCAGAGGAGAGGACAGAAACAAGCTCGACAGTAAATGACAGCAAAATGCAGTAAAAGACTCACACTCTAGATTATGAGCGAGTAAAACAGGCTAACAACAGTGGTTGTCATCTGCCATGCATCAGGTCATCTATGACTTTAACAGGCCTCAATATCAGATCTTTTATTTGTTGTTATTGAAAACAGTTCATGTTTGTTCTGAGGATAAATAGCGGGTACAAAGATACTGACGGTTGGAATAAGATGCATGTTGACGCTGCCTTGATTCAGAGCATCTTTCATTCACACTGTGTTTGCCAACAATGAGATAAAGTTATTATTTAGTTTTTTAATTCTGCCCGTGTTGTCTCATTGAAAGCCCATCCTTTAAAGTCCCCGATGTGGGTTTCTAAAGAACAACATCACAGCAAGATCACAACTTCACTCTTTCACAGAGAGGAAACATCAGGATTAATAAAATTACCTTGCTAAGATTTCTAAGATCGGCCGTTCCGAGTGCCATTCCAGTTTCATTATAGGTTACCGTCATTACTGTCATTCTGTCAAGAGCAGACATGAAACTACGACCTGTGAAGGAAAGTGGAGGATTTGCTGTGACGTTAAACAGCTCTACATTCGTCCTAATGCTGTAAGAGGGTTTAAGAGATAAAAGCAGGCTCCATGCAGCGACAGATCTGCAGCTCATCTCCACTTCAAACCAGGGTACACAGCCAGTCCTCTCGCAGACGGCCGCCCTGCATCGCTACCACCGGCTGGGTTTATATGAGGTGAAAAAGCTTTAAACAGCGGGGAAAGAAGGGGAGACAGGGAACGAGAGGGAGATCAAGAGGAGGGGAAATCATACTGTACTTGTGTTCTGTCATGCCTTGTGGGCGGCACAGCGAGGAAAACATCTAAACCATGCTAAAGAATGTCACATGCTAGGTAAACGTGCCTTAATACAGACACATGCTGCTTCTCTGTCTGACCTCAGCTCATATTTTAACTCCCTGCACTCAACACACCCACGGGTTTTCAAGCTATCTCCTGGAGACTGACTGTGGTCCAAAAGTTAACTTTACCGGGGGGAAAAATAGACAGATAGTTTACAGACTTGTCCTGGACTAGAACGAGATACACAGAACGTATGGCGCGGCACCAGGGCTACGTGTTTTAAGTGTCATCTTCGCTCCATCTTAATTATCAATCAAAAGAGCCTTAACAAGCTGTGAAAGGTGAAAGTTCATCAGCTGTTGATTTCACAGTCTATTATGACAAACGTTGCCAGTTTACTCAGCTAGTAGCTAATTCATGTTAACATCCAAAGAATGTAGAAGAAACTTGCTGTTGCCATGTTAGTGTGCCCTCTGCAAGTGTCTGGCCCAATCCCAATGTCCCCCTAAGGCCTTAAACCGTCTTCCAGGCTCTTTCCTCACAAGACGAGAGGTCATTTCAAATGATCTATTTACTTGTTTTTGTCAAAACAGATTCATTGACAAAATTAAATGTTTGATGAATAAATATGTGTAGTATAATCTCTGCTTCCATTCTTCTGATTTCATGTGTTTTTATGTTCAATCTTTAATCCTTAATGTTCCTGAGTAAATGTAATATTCCGTGCTGAACACCCATGTGCCGTCCTCTTTGTTTACCTTTTTTACGTCTCCGTGCTTCCACTGGTAACCCCGTGTTTAGCATCACATTGCTATGAATCGCGGGTAATTCCCTTGGGCAAAGTCTGAGAAATGCTGACTTACAGAACGTGTTCATAAAGGGCTCAAAATGTCTGCCAGAGAGCCTTCAAACACTCGCCGATTTCACAACGGGACAGCCCTAAACCCTCACAGACTTTACGGGAGCGCACCTCAAAGTCCGTGAGTCCGTGAGTGTGGAGAGTGGGATTGGGCCTCTGTCCTGGTCACACTTAGCCAAAGAGCATTTATTTATGGAAGACACACCACTCTGTTTAATGTTGATGTTTTTAAAACAAATTCAAAAAGCCCAACAAAGTATGGGAGTCGTTCTCTCCTTAAACAATCAGTTTCAGACAGGTAGCTCATTAGTAGTCGCAGCTCGTTATGTAAATGACAGACAGCTGGTAAACAGAGTTGTTGGAATCTCCCAATTAAACTTTTAAGCACATCGTTGTTTTGAGATAATCACCTTATGAGTTCCTGATTAGAGCCTTCAAAATTGGGGGCTGTTGAAGCAGCTCGTCCTGTCAGCCTGTGAAGCTAACGTTAGCTCACACAGCTGAAATACAAAGCGGTCAACGGCATCATAAGGGGTTGTCAGTGAAATATCAATCAATGTCTGACTGGTAGGAACCTTGAGAGGACCCCGACAACGAGCACCAGCATTATTTTTTATCATATTCTATTCATGTAGAAACAATTTGTATACTAAGTAGATAAGTGAAATCCATAGCGAATAATTGCAATCCAAATATTGGTCAGAATAATCACAATTAAGGCAATTTCCTGAGATGGCTCTGCCCTCGTGAGGCGGCGGGATGGTGAGGCGAATCACTTTGTATTTGAGAGTGCAGTCACGTCCAGAGATGTATCACGTCCCATACGATCTCACGTGCAATCACATCAGGTTGTTTGTGTTTAAAGGTCTGACGTGCAAATCGCATGGTGTTTGTGGCTTGAGGGAGAGGTGAGTACTGAGAGAGAATCTCAGCAACAGCGAATAGTTCCAGTTCCCCCGACAACAGGGTGTCTGCGCTGATGACCGTTTCTAGATGTTGCTGCATGGTTCAAACGGTGCAACTGATGGGCCGGCTACTCCGAGCATCTGCTCTCCTCAGGTGCGGCACCACCGAATGAGCGGAGAGGACAATAATCCATAACGTTCCCCCTCATGTAGACAATGCCAATTCAGTAAAGAACACATAAACGTTGAATTATTCATCAAGATAATTCATCAGAAAAGTAAAACTGGCAGGCACATGTTCTTGTGTAGGACTCATTTGCACATGAAAGGTGTATATAGTAGATGCTGATGTGGTTCACTCCGGGGCTAAAGGGGGGGGAAAAAGAAGCACGGAATTGAAGTTTGTGATCAAACCGCACAGGTTATTGGCTTTAATTAGGCCCGATCTCCTTGGGCTGTATTTGCAGTTTTGGCAATGACATCTGTGAGCTAAATATCCGCCGTGTGCAGGGATCATTAGTGCCACCTCAGGCACAGGTTGCTGTGTTAGCAGGACAAAGATACCTGAGGGAACAAGTAGAGGCCAGGCAGACGTCCCTCGCACGAGTCAACAGTGATTAAAAAATGGGTTAATTCAGATCATCAGTTTTCAACAGTTAAAGGCGCTTTTCATGTTGTCATGCAGATTAGTAATCTGTCACCATTCAAAAGTGGACAGTATGTAAAACAGATAAATGAAGGATGCGAGTACTGAGCACCGCTTAGCCAACTTGACTCCCACAAATAGGGAACCACTTTGTCCCTCCAGGTCAAGTTAATATTAATACTTTCTTGGCAAAACAGCAGATGTCTGTGGTGTGCATTATTTAAAATTCTTCAAACATGAACGTGCCACTCACCTAACCTGTTTAGAAGTATACTGCAAATGCATTCCCTTTCACACCTCCATCAGGACTTTCCTCTGAGGGGGAAATACTCAAAGGTTTGGACTCTTCAGCTCTATTTTACATAATCCAAAGCCATTCTCACTGCTTGCCTTACCTATAATGAGTAGAGCAGACTAAAGGGTATATTCTAAATGTCATTTCATGCACTATTCAATCAGACAAACTCAGGATATATTGGTAAACATTACGGTGTTGCTTTGCGAGATGAAACGGTATGTGTGAGGCTAAGATCAATTTCACAGACTATACTATTTTGCTTCCTGAATTTAAATATTTATCCTAAATTTAGGATTTATTTATCCTAGATACTAAATAAGTATAATGAACACCTTAAACTTTAAATGACATTTGCGTCAGAAATATAGTATATATATCATCTGTACTCGCTGTCCCTGGCTTATTTAATAAAGCACATAAGAGCACTGAACACACTTACTTCTTTTTCTATGTTTGGTTGATGATGGCTACAGAAAGTGGGGCATCTGGGCCCATTAGCTGCTCTTATGCAAACCCTTTCACTTTTATTATCTTTTACCTTTCAGCTTCTTCTTTCTAATTCTGGCACCGACTGTGAGATTTCCGCTATCCATTAGTGCTGTTAATGAACTAAATACAATTTGACTTGATATTAGGCATTTTGACAGTTGACCAGCCACTTATTGTACATTTGGGCATTTAGGCATCTTTTTCAAGATGAGGTCTTGTCAGATAATTTATTCTGTCTCCTCAGGAAATCATGTCCTGACTGGTTTAAATAAGCATAAATGCATTCTTGTTCTTGGAATATTTAAGGACACTTAGAGGGCTAATTTACCTCTTTTATTGTCATTGAATGGGGGACGAATAAGCCAATTTAAACCCTCTACCCTCGACCATTTTACCATTTTGTATTACTCAGTGTAAAAGGGACAATAGGGAGAAGCTGAAACTGTCCCCTGGAATGATTTGTGTTAAAATTACCAGTGTGTAGTAAAATTATTCTGAAAAATGCTAATGAAAACCAATATAAATTACCTACTACGCTGAGCTTGAAGGTAGATAATCCCCCCCATTGTAAAATCCTCATTTTTCTGGGTTTAGTGTAGCAGTTTGCTACCTGCTAACACCACACTATTTTCCCGATGTGTTACACCTCAGTTTATCTAAAGCTGCTGTATATCAGTGCTGCACAAATATGTTTTCTCTCGTTTAATCTCTCCTGTGGGATTCAAGCCCTTGACCCTCTGGTCATAATGTGGCTCCGCAGGGACCTAAAAGTCATCATGTACAGTTTAATGTCTCATCTTAGTGCTGAAATGCTCTTCACATTGGCACACGCTTGAAATGGGATTTTCCATCAAAATGGAATGACACCACAATAATTAAATGTGAACCTTCACACAAACATCTCACATCAGTAAAGTGGCAAAAAACACAATAGAGAAGGAAAAGCACATCTGCTTGTAAACCTAAATTAAAAAAAGTGATTCATCCACTGAGGTCACAGCAAACAGAATAAAACAACCTGAAGTAGAAAATATGTCACACGAGTAAATCGGCCTTACCAAAGTCACATAGACACACATGAGCCATTTATTGTTATGAATGACAGATATGACATATCATAACTGCTCAAAATTATTCAAAATGGTGTCAAACTGATTTATTAGGATTATTGAACACTCTTAGTGATAAGAAAAGTGAATATATAGTTAATATTTAGTTATATAGTATATAAAATTAGTATACAGCAATGCAACAGCTGGTTCCGAAAATCAAAATTTAGATTTTTATGACCATTTATGCTGGCCTGCTTCACTCAATCGAAGTAAAATATGTTGTGGGGACATGTAAAACGTGTTCTATGACTGTGGCGTGGTTTTAGGCTTGCAGCTGCATTATTTTAAAAAAAAATGTTCAAAACAAGTGCTTTTTTTCAGGCGAACCTAGAAATTTTTCAATTTGAGCTGTGCCATAAGTGTATCAGTTATTAACCAGTAACATATACACAATATTTACACAATTCAACACATCTCACAAGTGTTACCAGTATTCTAGCATCAAAATTATTAAAATAGACCTTGTAGTTAGAGCTCGGGACTCTCTTGAGTATGGCTATGCAATTTTCGAGCAGAGGCCTAAAAATAGGGCTAGGGTCCTATGAGTTAAACAGAATGGACGTCTGAGCTGCAGAATGCAATGAGGGTTAGACGCCTAAATAGGGGATTTGAAACAGAGTACCTCTGCTTAAAACAAGAAAACGTTTATAGTTGCAGTACAAACGTTCTGTGTTTGAGTTAAAAATTCATGTAAGTTCACAGAACATAGTCCTGATAGTGGCAGAAAAGTAATTTTGGAAATAAAAAAACTTCTAAGAGGAGAGGTTTTTAAGGAATCTGTACCAAACAGGGCCAGGACATAAACAAATATTGGGCCTCCTCCAATTTGGATTACATACAAGTGTAGAGCCCTAAAATAAATGAGTAATCACCATTGTGTCAGAGTCTCATGAGCCGGGCTGTAAAATGTACCCACAACACTCCCACATGATCCTGCCATTCAGTGACGAAACATAATACAAAGCCATCAGACCCTGTTTAAGATTTCATAAAATATTTTGAGCAACAATTGATTTGCTTAGTGTTATATACTGTGTGTGTGTGTGTGTGTGTAAGGTTGAGATGAGGGCTACCGGCAGTGAGCTGCAGGGAGGCCCTGCATGGATGGATGGATTTGTGTTACGGTGCTGCTCAGCAGTACTGATAGCAACATTACTCTGCTATTTGCTTTCAAAATGTGTTTTTGCAGCTCACCAGTGGAGGAAAACTCTGGAGCAGGACAGCGTCCTTTAATATTTACAGCAACTTCGAAAACAAAAACAAAACCCTACTCTTTAAAAGGAAATTCACCTTGTTTTGCATACGACAACGCTCATCAATTACACGCACAGCGACCACATCTTGTCTCAATCATTGGTTACTCAAACACAGTAATTGCTCTCCCAGGAAGTAACAAGAAAGGGTAACACATTGCTCAATAACACTTCCTCTCTAATGTGCTCCGCTCCACTGACTATTCTCAGTGATGACACTATTACTCTTCTCCCCTGGCAAAACTGATAGACAAACAAATTGACTGCATAAGCTCAATCTCAACCCACCAATACAGACACAAACCAGTGCTTTCCAAACCTGTTTTTCAGGGTGTTGTCTGGGGGTTGGCTCTCCAATGGCTAAATGAGACAAGAAAGTTTTGTGGCTAATTCTCAGTGAACCCTCTGCGGTGCAGCACTTTTCTGTTCAAGATGAATCTTTTAGCTTGAAGCATTTGGGGCTCCAAGAAGACGGGCCTAATGCACTTCTCAGTTTTAAACACTGCACTCTGTAGTTAAGCACTCTGAAGTCTGAAGAAGCTGCTGCATGATTCACTCGAACGTGCTATTTGGAACAGTGGATGGTGTCAGAAAAGCCTTTTCCCAATGGTTGAATTAAAGGGAGGTCATTTTTATATGTGGAATTGACAATTACAACAAAAAAAGAAGCATGTGAAAACAGCCAGGATTTCATGTACTGTAGTCGAATGTTGATTGAATTCCTAGTTTGATTTTAGTTAGGGTTAAGCAAAACAAGTTTATACTGCCCCGTGGTGCAGTAGAAAGCCATTTATCTAAGAATATGTTTTAGTTTCTCAGAAAGAGCAATGAAAGACACCGTCTACAGGAATACTAAGAAAACAAAGCTAGTGGAACAAAAAGATTCTGTTTATTCTTCAAACAGCTAATTCTGGTATCATTTTTGATCAAACACTGAAGCTGTAGTGGATGCTGGGGGCTCTTAAGGTTTTCACAAAGGCAACAGGAAATCAAGAGGTTTTTCTGTAAATTGACTTCCAACAACTTGAAATATGTTCAACTCACATGTTTGCTTTCCTCTGTGTGTCTGTCACTTTTCTTGATCTAGCTATGACGGAGGAGGACATCACCATTTGTTAACAGGATCAATTAATTGTTCGTTTTGCGCTTTTCAAAGGAATGTAATAAAACCAGTATATTCTCTTAAAAGGAGCTGATGTGATGGTCTTCCCATGACTCCACCTGATTATACTGTATTCCTTCTACTACTAATGTATTCATCCTGCTCCAGCATCTTTTGCTCAGCAGCAGTTGTGCCATGATTGCGCTGTCACATTTGGTCACTAAAATTGCAAAAAAGAGTTATTTGGCTAGACCCGTGTGCACTTTGTGTTTGAGTTTGTGTTAGCGACTGTTTGTGTGCCCAGTTTGAGGAAAGTAGCCAAATGTATGATCACTGTCACGAGGGAGGCATTGAATGAGTTCAAAGACAGTTTTCCAGGGATGAAACAAAGACTCTCACAGGTTTTTCTTCATTTTTTGCATTTGAAAGAAAAAACAAGTCTTTATGGCAACTTGACCTTTGAACATGTGGAGATGCTTTTATATTTAAAGTGTTGTTTTATTTCTCCAAACAAATCATTTTGTCTGTAGGTTTTTGTCAGTAATTTTGTCCGAATTGAAGTGCTACAGTTAAGTTTACTGTTTAGCTCCAGCTAAAGCTAGAACCATAGGACACGGAATCAGCCAGTGTGTGTTATTTGAAATCTTGCCAATCATTTACCTGCTTTAACATTAAAAGGCATGGTGTAAATATGTCAAATCAACTGAGTTTTGAGCCCAAGTTCCCAGAGAACATTGAACCACTCTGCTATCCTCTGGGAAGACCGGATTGAGGATGCCAACAAGCGCAAAAGGGCTAAAATGGCAGATCTTACCACAGGGAGCTGTAAAAATGGCTGAAGAGCCTCATGTGAGCCAGTTGGCAAGTGAATGCGGCAAGGTGAATTGCTAAACTAATTCACATTCACACACCCATTCATACATCAATGGCACAGCAATCAGGAGCGATTTGGTTCAGTGTCTTGCCCAAGGACACTGGGAACAACCCGCTCTCCATTTACCCCAAACTCTTTGGGGTTCATCGCTGAAGACGTGTCCAAGTAGAACTAATGATACTACACTGTATATCACACGGTTAGATGGGTATGACGCGCTGGAACTTCACCTATGGAGGGGGAGTTTAAAACTTGAGCTCTCCAGGTCACTTAGACTCTAATCTGCCAGTCCCAAACATTTTAACAAGCGATGAACAAAGCCAGAGATGATTAACTAACTGGTAGAAATCAGGTAGCAGAGGCTTATCTGACCACATTCACGATCACCAGCAAACAAAACATTGTGCTCGTTCATTGATTGCACTGTGATTGGTGTGATTTGACTTTAAAGGGTTTCATTCAAATGAAGACTGTGAGGCCATGTCCACATTACTCCGTTTTTACTCCGTTTTTGCCACGTTTACACTGAGCGGCCACACTACGCCGGAGTTTTGGAGCACCGTAAACGGAGGAGTCTGAAAACACCCCCGAGAATGGAGGTGTTTGAAAACTCCGGGGTTGCGTTTGAGTGTGGACGGTCGGAAACTGATGTGTTTAGAAAAAATTACGCCCACACCCGTGTTCGCTACTGGATTGGTTCTTAGCAACAATGACGTCTCCGTCCCTGATTCGTCACACTCACTATCATGTGACCTGTACCCGGAGAAAAACAAACAGGCAGGGCAACCAGCGATTCATTTCAACATGGATAACTAATTTCAAGCGTTGCTGCTAGCACAACAGCTAGCAGCTGTTGTGCAGTAAAAGTCTGCATTTCTGTGGAGGAAGCAGCCGTTATTGGAGCGATTAGCGAGCGGCGTGACCAGCGGCCAAGCCACAGTTAGCCGTAAATGCTATTCAGAGCTACGAGTGAGAACAACAGTTAGTGCCTCGTTGTTTTTAAGAGTCTAATGAGAAGACACGCTGCTTCATTTTACTTCTTCCGTTTGGTAGCATTGAGAGACCTTAGTCTGTAAGTATGTCTGTATGAAGCATGAAAAGATGTACGAAGATATATTATATTCGCTCTTTTAGTATAGCATTTGTGTTGTATTAAATGCTAATCGCGGTTAGCATTTCTCCATTGGCGGTAATGTTAAAATTAGCTTAGAAGCTAGCTAGTCGGACATGTTACATGATGTTCAGAGCTACGAGTGAGAACAGACAACAACAACACGGAGGAAACGAGTGAGAGACGTGTGTTGACCACATTGATGGACCCATAATCTAGTAAACGTTTACGTGTAAGTGTTGATTTTAAAGTAAATTTGATGTGGGAGAGAGAGAGATAGACCCGCAGCGCTGTAACTACATCTGAAAAATAAAACTTCTAAAATGTTCCACGAACTGTCTGAGTTTATAGAGGAATATTTTAGAGGAAGATCTTAAGTATCAAACACAACCTTTCATTATTAAAGACTACTTTATTACTCTGTCGTATTTTTTTAAAACTCAGCAACCAATCTACTTCCTGTTTACACCGTCACGCGCATGCCCAGTGTACGTTAATGGTCACATGCTGCCCGTCTTCGAAGGTTGCCGTGTGGATGCAGATCAATTCGAGAATGATGCTGAAACAGCCGTGTGGACGGAGATCGTTTCTATTTGACAAATCTGCTTGCAAATAGAAACGGAGTAGTATGGATGTAGCATCAGTGAGTGCAGTCCTCTGCTGTCGCCTGCCATCCCTCCCAAATGTCAGTTTCACAATGATTTCATGCCCCGATGACTTGCTCATTCTATTGAAAAGAAATGTGTGTACCCTGCAATTTGTTATTAGCTTCCATTTTGCTGAACAAACGAGTACAAACAAGTCCCCTCACACTTTGGTCATCGTATCATAGTCAGGTTTCTGACCATGAAACAATGCTAATTACATGGACCTTATTAAAGAGCTTCTGAAAATGATGGTAGAGTGGGAAGAAAGTGAATTTTTTTAATTAACGCACGTTGGCAAAAACTGCAATTAGAACATGATTTCTACTGAGTTAACAAAAATATCATCAGGTTAATTCGTATTATATTTATCGTTTGATAGGCAAGCCAGAGAAACGTATCATTTTCTGTCCATATATCTCTTGTCTCGCTCTTATTTTTTAGTAGCTTGGCTGGCGAACAGTGGGGATGTGCACCTACAACAATACAAAACTGCTGAGTAAACACTGTGAAGCATGCGAGATAATTGGACCGCTTTAATTCTGTTATGTGTAAATTACGTGTTTGTTATCATGTAAGACATGCAATCGGTGTTAAAGTGCAAGGAAATTAAGGAGGTGAGACAAACACTCAAAGTGTTAAAGCCCTACAGGAAGTGTTTATGTTCGACAATAATTTCATGTTAAGCCTCAAATGAGATTTCTATGGTTGAACTGAAATTTAAATCAAATTTTGTGTTCAGTGTGAGGCGCATTTTCCAAAAATTCGCCCCCCAGGAAACAGGGGGGGGGGGGGGGGGGGCATCGTTGCCAAATTGGAGCGTTCATGAAGTCAGAGTGTACAAAGAGGACGCTAAGCTCTCTTACAGAGCAGTCCATCAGAGGGTCTGAATGGTTGGAACCGGAGGCAGCAGGCCAAATGGTTTCAGACTCACTCAGTGGGCCTGCATGCTAGCACACTGGCTGCCAGAGGCACTCTCCACAGGGCAAATAACTCCTCAGAGTGCAATTCACTGCTGCCTTTCAATTTGCATGTTATTTAGTTGCCGGGTCACATGACTTTTTTTGTCAGAAAAAAAGACAATAAGGAATCCATCTTCCAGAGTCTTTGGTGCTGAAACATGATCAGATGAGAATGTGATCAAAAACCAAAGTTTTAATGCATGTCTCTTATATGTTTCTCTTGGATGTAGGTCATTGCTCCGAAATGAAATGTTTAAAACATGTAAATCTTCTTACTGCAGGAATTCTTAAAGCAAGAGAGTCATGGTGTTGTAAAATGATAGATGGTACCAAATTAAAATGAAAACAAATGACCACAAATGAAGGGGTATTAGTAACTGGTGAACAGACCGCATCCTCAACACTCAACATGTACCAGAGTGTGACCGACACTGGTTTGGTAAGACAAATATGTTGGGCTCATTAGCTAGCTAGCGGATAGCTGGCTAGCTAACTCACTAATGCCCCGTTCTTGTTCCTATTCTTTTTCTACGGTTGAGACGGATACACATATAATCGACAACTGATAATCGTATTTTACCCAGTAGCATACTGTTATTATTGGATGTATCACTGATGATAATATAGCAGCAGAAGAATTGTTTTTTAAAAATGAAATGTAAAAATTTGTTCCCAAATAGGTTATCTAATAAAATAGAGAGGCAGCGGTTCGTCAGTTAATCGATTACTTGATTGCCAATAACAGGCATGCAGACTCATCACGAGTTAATGTAACGGCCATTTTTCACTTTTTTCTCTCATGTCATCCAGTAAATGAATAATGGATTAATCGTGAAAATAATCTGCAGATTAATCAATATTATATACAAAGTGTTAGTTGCAGTCTAATTAAGCATATACAGTACCTACTAGGTAACCATGGCAACAGTTATCTCTGGGGAAAAAAAAAAAAACCCAGCCTCATATAGACTCGCCAAATTAATCCCATTACGCAAAGTGCAATATCTGGCAGAGCGCATCGTGTTGATTGTACAATTTTACAACTTTGACATGAATAATTGTGTAAGTCCTGGATAACACTAACTTTATGTACTTGGTCCATTTCTGAACGTTGCATTCATCCATGTTAAATTGATAAAATAGCCAAGATTATTAATAGTTAAAGGTGGAGTGACGTGATTGTCTGACAAATTACATTTCTTAGAAAATAGAGTATGAAACATCAAATTGGGAAAGAAGGTACTTACAATGGACTACCAATGACTTGAGGCCGACAGCCTAATTTCACACAATTAGCTTTTGTGGAGGCAGAGTGGCGGGAGAGAAGAGAAACATGACAGCACGTCTTGAATGAGAAAATCGAAAAAAAATTGAGAAAGCAACTGAAGTGAGCAACAACAAACCTCAGCCCTGAGGAAAAATTGCCTCAATTGAGGAGTAGAAGGAAGTTGGGACTTGAATGGGGATGAATAGGATTCGGGCAACGTTATATTGACTGTATCGACGCAAAACAAAGAGCACTTTCTTTCATGATCAGGAAGTCTCTTTTAGTAACTTTGTTCAGTGTAGCGTTTTCGTAAAATCACCTACTGCGGCAATTTGCAAAAAACACTCAAAGCTCTTTAGCACTACATGTGATCATTCACAAATGTACACCTATTACCACATTCATTCATTCAGCAGTTCTTGCCCAAGGACACATCGACATGGGCTAGCGGAGCTGGGGTTCGAACCGCCGATCCTCTGATCGAAGGACGACCCTGCTCTACCGCTGAGTCACAGCCACATATGGAGTGAGTTTGAATGGAAAGGCGTTAATCATTATGGAAAGAAAAGCCCTCTTCAAAAGTTTTGTTTCAAATGTTTTGATGGTTGTATGAGAGAGAGTTGTACAAGACACAAAGAGGATTTGAAGAGCATTTCATACAGATACAATACACATAAAAGAGACAACAAACACTTCAGGTCTCTATTGCTTTTATGTGACTGAACTTAGGTCGACTTGTCCATTTCTACACCTTTCTGGCTCTTTTCTCCTCACTTGGACTTTAGTAGCACAGCTTCTGTCTGCTATTTGTTCGAATGCTTGTGTATTACATGGTTACAATGAAAAGTGGGCGACCCCGGGGCCACGGTACATTGATTCTTCAGACTTCACTTCTTGACTGCATAAAAGCTTTCTCATGTATGATATAGGTACAACAGAAGACTAGCATTCATTATTCACAGTCGACCGTTTAAGATGGTTAGGTGTTTGGGCTGGCAGCGCTGCTCAGTGGTTCCGCTTCCAATATTTAAACAGGGGAATGGGATGGAGAGTAATGAACGACATCGGATATTCAAATTAAATGTTTCCAACTGTCACATTTTGATGTGAGAATGCAAACATTCTCTCTCTCTCCCACTGCACTTGGCAGAGCTTTCTTCTTTCCATTTACTAAATCATTTGGCGAAGGGGGCTACGAGATCCCACTGGTACTTAGGGAACAAACCCAGTTCGCTCTCAAACTCCTGCACTTCATATACTGTAGGTGAGACTGTGCACGTCTTTTTGAATTTACACTTGTGCGAGCGGTTCCACTCTATTTTAGAGAAAGAAAAGGTTTTACAACCGAGAAATCACAGACTTGACATTCAAAGCATTCGGCTCATCTTTGTAGTTTGCTATTGTGTGACATCGCCCTGGTTTGTTTTCTCAGGTGCTGCCATGAAGGCTAAACGTTGGCTACAGTCTTCTGTCCTCTACCAGGTACAATGTTCACCGCTGACTAACAAGCAGCTGACTGGAGAGACTGCGCTGGGCAATTGTGATAAACGGGACAACGATTGTATTCATTGTTAATGAATCGCTTGAAAAAAAAAAAAAGGCTAATCATCAATTATCAATTAATTGATTATATTGTTAATAATTTCAGACAAATTGATTGATTGATTAATTGTTGCAGTTGTGGATGAAAGCATTTGATTTGTTTTGGCCATGACTCATTATTAACTGTGTTTGTACTTATTCATTTATTAAAGTTTAAAAGGTAAAAATAAACAACCAAACATCAAAGTATAAACTCTGGTCCTCGAAAAAACTAATTCTTAGTAGACTAAGATTTATACGATTTTGTTGACTAATCAATCAGCAGATCTGTCAAACTGAGTTTCTCCACAAAGAATCAAACCAATGCACCACTTTAAATCTTGTGTTTAGCAGAGATGTGCTCATAAGTCATTCAGCACTAACAATAATTAATCCACTAAAGAAATCTTAAGTCAACTGAGACCAAAAATGACAAAGAGGGGGGCAGCCCTAACACACAAACACACACACACACACAAACACACATGCACACTTTTATTTACAACAACCAGCTTCAGCACATGCTTCCAAAGTTCCTGAATTCGATAAATTTGCAGAAATTACATCTATAAATCACAGCATTGATCTCTAATGGGGGGAAAAAAAAAAAAAAAAAACTTACATTAATGCATCATCAGCTATTGAAATGTCATTATGTGCTAATGTTGGGATCTGACCCTGCTCTCCTGGCTGGCTGAGACCTCTTCACTCCGGACTCGTCCAGGGGACAAGAAGATCCACGAGGAACCGCGGCCTCATCAAATCCTATCAGGTCACATGTAACATTCGCAGACTGTGTTTTATTTTGAGTTTTGGATCCTGTAGTGCGAGAACGGATAACTCCTATGCCCTGTTCTCCCACTCTTTTTGTGTACACACCGCCGGCAGAAGGTAACAATCTTTCCTCGCCGAAGATTTCGGGGAAGGACGACCCAAACCTCGTCCCTCAGCCGAAGTTAAAAAGCCCCTCTCTGCAGCGAGGAGGCCGAGTCTGCGCCACCGAGAGCCAGCGGCTACTCGAGGACCGAGTGATTCCTACCACTGGAAACAGACCCTACCGAACGAAGCTTCTACAAGTAAGAGTTACTGGTATCTGGGCCTAGCTTAGCTTAGCTTAGCATTAGCTTAATTTAGCCTATTCGTTATGTCGTTGTTATTCCTGTATCTTGTTAAGTTACTGTTGTGTTATAACGTGTTATTGCGCAAGCATCGCGGACCACGGAGTCCCGTTATATTGTGTATTTCCTGCTGTAACTGTTTGCATTAGATCCGTTGCTGCTAGTGGATGTGGAGGTTGTGATTTTATCACTTCAAAGACCAAAACCACGGTGGCGGAGCCTCGTCTCGCCGACCGAGTTTCGGGGTGATAAGAGAGCAATACTCGCATCTCACCGCAGTGATAAAGATCTGTTTTGTTTTGGGGATTATTTTATTTTGTTTGGTTTTATTATCTCTTCTTTAAATCGGCTCTGTGAGTGAGATCTAGAACCGCAACTATCACTGTACAAGCGTGACCGGTCGGTTCAGAATCCGACCGCAGAGTTTACGAGTGATCAGCTGTTCCTCACATTCTCACTGTAGCGCCAAGCACCGCGCTCAGAGCTCTCTCTCTCTCTCCCTCTCCCTCTCTTCCTACTAACCAGCACACACATAGTTAGATTCACTGATTTTGGGTGAACCTCTCAGACACGTGGTCGCGTAATCTATTGTCCCAACCCACATTGTGCGCCGTCCCACGTGGTTACACGTAGCCACCTCTCAGCTATCTTGTCGCGGGTCAATAGACTCCGCCATCTTTGCTTGTAGGCTCACACGCCCCTGTTTAGGTTACATACCATCCACACACTCACACATGTACATATATCTATATACATATCCTTACCCCACTTTATTCATTAGACTTTAGGTATTAGACATATAATTGTATGACAGTGTTTGTTGATTTTGATATTACTTGATTTGATCATTTATTACTTTATTTAATAAACTGTTATATTTTAAAGAGCAGTCGTCTGTGATTACTTGTGCATATGTGTGTAATAATAACTGGATTTAGTGGCCTGTGCTCGAACTTAAACCTTCACTTTCACTCTGAATGTGTAATAGTACTCAGACTGTTGACATTATGAGTGAATGCTAATTATGAGACTTAGTTTTATTGTTTGGTTATTGGTCCCTGTTCGCAGGGTGGTGCCCCGTTATTATTAATAATTAGTACTGACATTAATAATTCTATTGATGTCAAGAATTTAGTTTCTTAGATGCTGATAACCCAAACACGCTCCTCTACGTTCCCAACACTAACATAGAAGTAGTTAACAACCACATAATGGACACATTGAGAAAGTAAAGGTCCACTATCAAGAAGTCAAACAGTACTTGTCTGAAAGCTCATATGAATGATATTTCACATTGTTCCCCATGTTCTGTGAATGGGAGTGTTGGTACAGTGTGGGGTTGTGCCAGAGAAAAAAGAAACTGAACAGGGTTGAACTCAGATGAACTGACTTTGAAGAAGAGCTTTTATCTTTTCAGAGTCGCTCTTGCTTTAGGTAACAGACGCAGAATCCCGAATAAATCAAAAAGGCAGAGCAAAAAACAAAACAGCTGCAAAAACAAATGGCACTCATTCAAGGCAAAGAGCAAATTTATCACAGATGTTTAGAAATTCATATTGCTGTTCTAAAACAGCTCAGGCAACAAATGATTTGATAAACTGTCTCTGAGAACTTGTAAATAACCCTTGATGCACAGATTTACTTAAGTTACCAGTATGTTTGACTGACTGCATACTCGGTTATGTTCATAAACAAGTATTTAGGGGGTTCTGGCAGGATTTTATGCTGCACAATATGCTACTACATAGTTATTTTTCTTAGCTGTCCCCATGTGTCCCTAGTCTGGGGGCTTTTTGCTTGTCAGATATGCTTTCAAAGTGATGCATTCATAAACCATGATTCTCGGCCACAGCGTACCACCATAGGGTTCACTCATCCAAACGCTGTTTTATTTTGAGAGAATTTATGTTTTGTATGTGCTTGGCATAATCAAACAGTCATCCTCTTTGAAAAAAACAACAATATTTGGAGGTTAAAACCTCCTTGAGTCTTTTCGGGAGATGCCGCTCTGCATTAAGGGTCCTTACTGCAGGTTTCCCAGACCCTCGTGGACAAAATGCTCTTTTTATTTTCTCTTTTTTTTTTAGGAATTTGTTTAGGGACTTAAAGTAACAAAGACAACTAAATACGACTACCTTTTGGGAACACACCAAAGGTACATTCATGGGGCATTATGTAAGAAATCAACTATTTTTCTCCTACATGTTAACCTACTGTATACGACAGTGTTACAGCGAGGTTCGATTAACCAGAATCATAACCATCCATTCAGGATACAGTGGCCCTCAAAGTTCAACCATATTAGACGACCACCCCTCCTAAAGACATACATACCTCCTTCAAAAATGAACCTAACATGGTTTTTTGATCATTGGAACGCTAACAAACAAGGTTATCTAAAATGTCAATCCTTCAACATAATTTACTTTCACAAGGCATCCTGATGAACTGGCAGTCGATTTGGGGCAATGTGCTTCCATCAGTGAAATCATACACACAGTGCCAAGCCGAACATACTGTCCCATGCAAGAAAAGCAAAGCGCTTTAAGTCACAATATTGAAAGTGGCGTAGAGAGGGACTGTTTACTTTGTTGGACATCCGTTAAAAGAATAGAAATTCCAGTTAACTGGATGATGAGCCAACCTACAGCTCCTATAGGAGGATGCAGCAGACCGTTACTGGCTTCTGGGGCTATTTTTTGAAGGGCCCTTCATGCACTTAGGTTGTACGAAGTCCTGTTATTTTGTAGGAAATGGTTGCAGAAAAACTCGTTTTGCACGGAAAACTAAACCAACAGAGCTATTCTTCAACCGTCACAACAGAAATAGAAGGTAAGTGGACCAGAGAATAAACCTGTTCAATCTAACCTCTGAGTGGAATGCAGAGGGCCCAAAGAAATACTGCTACCCGTAATATTCAGAACCCTACTGCACCGCTGTAATTCAATCATGATCGAGGGTCACTTATGCTTTTGTGGACTGGAAAACAAATTTAAAATAGAAGGGTATTTTGGGGGGGGGGGGGGTGGTACCAACAGTTTTCTCCTCTATCAGGCAACACTGTGGGGACATTGACTAAATGGACTTTGAATTCATCTTGTTTTGTGGCCAAAACTATTTCAAATGGATATAATACACTTGGCGTCTGAATCATACCGTATTTATTTCTGTTAAAATAACTGTTATTGAAGAAAAAAAACATCAATATAACAGGTGGTTGCAATCTTTTGCTATCCAAAAAATGGCAAGTCACTTCTGTCCGTCTGTTCACAGCCAATTGGGTCAACTTGAAACTGACACAAACATGCATCAGTCAGTGAGTCAGTCAGTAAGGGACCATCACTCTCCTTCACTACACCACCTCCCCTTAAACTACATTTAAAGAAGATGTAAACAAAATGAATAAAACTCAACTTAAATGCTCAACTTAAAGTTGAAAATGTGGGTTTGCTTGTGAGTGGGCACATGAAATCACACCTCAGGCTATTCATCCAAAGTTTATTGGTATGAAATCATTGAGCTATGAGCATCATTAGATGATGTATAGCCTGGCCTTGTGAATACCGTGCAACTAATAAAAAATAAATTAAAAAAGCAGCAAGTATAACGGCACCTTTATGATCTCTGTGAGTTTATTCCAACCATATTTTCTACCAGTCACTGCTGAAAGTGTACACAGAGCACACTAACCTCAAATCTCTGCTGACATCGAGTGACACCTGATGACGCAAAGGATCAGCAATAAAACCAGAGATTGACTTTGTAGAAGTGCAAAGGCTGCACCTGTACCCCAATGAATTCTGGGTACTGAGACCGACACTTCACTGCCACCGACGGTGTGCAATAGGAGGCCAATCTCTTTGAAACTGGCAGCACTCATTTCTGGAGGAGTGAAATGTGCAGCAGACTAATGAGCCAAAGCACCTTTCAAGTATGAAATGTAGATGTAGATTAAAATTAATTCGTAGTCTAATTGGCAGATTAAATGAACAATTCCTGCAGAGAATTGATCTTTAGGAAATGTGCGTGAAAATAAGACTCTGTGTTGCACTATTTAGGTCAAATTAACTGGTTTGTAAGCGTCCGTTTATAGAAAATGAATCACAAAATACAGTCAAGCCAGAAGAGTGACGGAGTGTAGCGCTGTATTTTTAAGACGATGTCATTGGTCAGAGCTTTTAGTATTCCTTCCATAAAGTTTGTGCGTGATGTTAATAACCTTTGTAATAAATTCCTGAAAGCTACTTAGAAGAGTCAACAGTCTTTTATATTTAAGAGCCCAAAAGACTGATGTAGGATTCCATTGTTTTTTATGCACCTAATTCAAAGTGCTCGGGTTCATGAGGGCATTTTGAAGTTTGCTATATTTTTACATTTTAATACGAGTGATCATTTTGTGGTGAACATGTAATCCGGAGCAGCAATTAATGGAAAACTCGTCGCCGTTTCCTGTCGCAAATTGATCCCGTTACAATAAGAAAGTAAACAGAAGGTGCTTTTAGGGCATTTGCAATGCAGTCAACTGAAACTACAATGACAAATTGCTACATCATGGGAGAAATAACTCTGATGTGATTTGATGAGACAAAGATTATGATGAAGTGAAAGACTCAGTGAACCAGGACGCACTCGGTGGCTGTGGGCATCTGTCCTTATGGACAGTCAGAGGAACACCATGAGGAAAATGTGCTCATCAAATACTTTTTGGTTTTTTTTTTTTTTTTAAACCGAGCCACTACTGCTGATAAAATAAGGAGTCAGACTCAAAACACATGTTATGATGCAATAGTTACATACTGTGAATTATGGTGGAATGCGTTTGTGTGTGCCGTGTGAAAGGGGCATCATAGCAGCATGCTGCAGATTGGTCTCATCTCAGGTAGTGGGCCTGCTGGTAAAGTAAATGACCTCATTTAATGAAGGCAGCATCCACAACCCGTTTGCCTGCCATGTGCTGGTGCACATTATTAACATAACAATCCAGCTGCACACCCCGGAGTTTAATATGTCCAGGATTATACGCACATACTGTCAGCCCCCCTTCTCACTCCGTTCCTATCTCTGCCTCGCTCGCTATCTGCTTCTCTTGCCGCTCTCTCTCTTTTACTGTACCTTTCTCCTCCGCTTTCATACCCGATGGATGGCTGGTAAACAATTCCTCTTGCATGTTGCTGTGATGAAAAGAGTCTCCTGTGGAGACGGCTCTGACATTTCTAATTGTTTAGAGCATGGCCGTTGACGCTCGGCAAAGTTTGAGATGTTGGATTACAGCCTGGTCGTGTTTCAGTTTCAGATTGAGGTGCTTGACCTTTAATGGGACTCCGTTCTGTTTATTTCGCTCGCAGATGTTTATTTAAGTTGGAAAGTTCCTGATTGTTTTTCCTCAGGGTGAGAGAAAGTTCCTCGTGCCTTCGGTCTAGCCATGAGATTAACTTGATTCAGGGTATTATCAGGATTAAGTGCTCAAACATTTGGGATGAGTCATATTTTTTCTTTGGATTTGGCAGCAGGTTGATCTTTTTTTCTTTTTTGTAATTTCCAGCATGTGGTCTGCTGTCTTCTGCAGAGACAGTAGCTTCTGTATTAGCTCAAATTTGATTCTCTCCTATACAGTATATAACATGATACAATGGCAAAATCAAGATTGTATTATCTATAAGAAAAACAAGTCCCTTTTATAGCCAGTATGTACTGTATATATGCTGTTTGTTAAGAAATAAAAAGAAAATAGTAGAAAACCTAATTTTCCCTCCAATCTTTACTGATTGATTGATTGAGACAGGATTGGATTGTTAATCATCAAAACCCTCGTATCACATTTTACAGCGTTCATGAAAAATGATATAGAGCAGGAACTTCATCATCACAATAGTTCGACCAATAGTGGACTTTTTAGATATACAACAATATTTGTAGAGCAGAAACAATAATCGATTAGTCACTTGACAGAAAAGGAATTGGCAACAATTTTAATGAATGAATATCTTGACAACAAAAATATCATACACAGGATTAAACTAAATAATTTAGGGTTTTGGACTGTTGGTTCAATAAAAACAGGACATTTTAAGACGCCATCTTGGAATCTTAACTATCCGTCTTCACCTTCTTACTTACAGATGTATGGAATAGCAGCACTGCTGCACTGACCTCTGTGGTCTGGCACACCTACATCACAGTTGGACGTGTGTGTGTGTATGTGTATGTGTGGGTGGTCCGTTGTACCTCGGTCTGCTGCTTTGAAGTTGAGCTGGGGAGGAGGCGGTGAGGGAAGAAGCCATGGTGAACTCAAGTCAACTTTCTCATACGAATGACACAAACCCAGATGGCTCAAACTTTGGCTGCGCATTCAGAGACCGAACATTTCTGAAAGTGGAAAAAGGGAGGAAAAAAAAAATGTCTGAGTGCTTTCTACAATGTTTTCA
The DNA here is from genome assembly GCF_004355925.1 of Anarrhichthys ocellatus. Classification (NCBI taxonomy): domain Eukaryota; kingdom Metazoa; phylum Chordata; class Actinopteri; order Perciformes; family Anarhichadidae; genus Anarrhichthys; species Anarrhichthys ocellatus. The sequence continues at coordinate 3,877,855 of NW_022280049.1, forward strand.
AATTGTAAACGCCATAAAGCTGTAAAAGTGGTCCCCTCCTGGCTAGTATCAACCCGTGTACATTTGTGTAAGTGACATATTGACAGGCCAGCTCGCCTCATCAAGGCAGGTAACATGCATCGTGTTTTCTCTCTTTGGGCTCTGATTTCCAAGTCAATTAAATTCATCGCTGCTATCAAAATGAAATACATCATAATTTCACATTCAATGTCATAAAATTGTCTCATATGAGCTCTCCCAGTGTGCCTGCAGGAGGCTTTATAATTATCTCTCATGTGTAGCTAACCTGGGACTTTTTAGCCCAAGACAAACTTTATGCATAACACCTCGAGGTAATTCTGAGATGTTTGATAAACAAAACTATATCTTAATATCACAAGAAACAGAATTATCCTTTAATTAATCTTTACATGACACTAATCCTGATTAGGATCATCCAAAATCGACGTGAGTTGAAGGGTCAACGGGTGCATCCCAAGTCTCTCAAATTGCAGTTTCCCTCACTAGAGTCTTTTGCTTGAGTCTAGTCCGGGGATGCACGGAGAGACACAAGGAAACCAAGCGAGGACAGAAGATATAGAGGAATGAGACAGCCTTTCCTCTGCAGCGTCGATTCTAAAGAGGGCGGCCGCTGATCACAGCTCGGCTCTAAGGGCTGTATAGAGACTGTACTAATGCTAATAAAAGGCATACAGTTATCACCGGCAGAGCAGTAGTGTTTTCTCTTTGTAGCCTGTTACCTGTTTAACAATACACATCAATAACAACCTGCATTCTGTATTTATAAAGTCCATTTCCGTTGCCATAATGCGTTATCCATTATTCATTAATCATCTGTGTCTGTAGTTATTAATATTCTGATTGAAAGTTCATTATTTAAATACCCAGAATATGATTGTGTCGTTTTGGATGAATGTTTCAGGGAAAACTAAAATGATGGAAACTCATATCAAACCAAATGCTCAGGAATTATCAACGTGCCGCGACTGAACGGAAATGACGATAAATGATGTAACGGGAACCGTGGAAATATCAAATCAGAGACTCGGGATGCGCCCAATGAATCTCCATAGATGACACTTTCTCCTCAGTGACTGCAAAAAAAAAAACCTACAGCTGAATAGTTAGAACTATAAGCCTTTACCTCAAAGAAATGATCAGTTGAACTCACTCGAGTCAGTCTGATGTTTGAGGCCGTACCGAGTTAGGTTGACAAGAAGAGTAAGCCAGGTCAGGGAGCACGCTCGATCCTTTCAAACGCCCGCTTGACATCGAGACACAAGGACCTCGCAAATCTCTTTATGGGTCCCTAAAGAGGTATCACTCTGACCCGTGGTAGCCTCTGAGGTCCACTTCTCTGGGTACAGAGCAAACATTCAACATTTATTGTGGCACTTTGATTTATTCTCTTTTTGTGTCCCTTCCCCCCCGTAGACTTCATTCTGTCTGGAGTTCAGTTTCATTGCAATTCCATCTTACTTTTTCACGCTTCAAAAGGTATCGTCAACAACCGCCGAGCCATGGCACAAATGAGGAGGCAAACTCAAAACGCAGCCAAGAGGGCGACGATCCCCACTGGTGTCTAAGTAGTTGATTTTTTTTTATCATTTCCTTTACATGAAAGTTGTTCCTCAAAACCGCCTGACCACCTTTGCTGTTCAAACAATCCCAACTGTGAACCAAGTCCTAATTGACACACACTGGAACAAGCTGGAATTGAAAATCTTTGCCTTCAATCTCTTATAATGACTGCATTAGAGCTCACGCCACCCTGTTGCCGTCTCCTGCAAAGCTTGCCGTTTACGACACACTCCGTATGTCCTCCTACACAACAACATCACGTTCCGTTAACGAGTTCTGTTCGAGAGCGGCGCTTTATCAAGCGGTCACCTCAGCCCATCGAATACAACACTCATCCTCGCACCACGGCGAAAACTCAATAAGTGTGTAGGAGTCGTCGTCGTCGTCTCCTACTGAGAACGTGGAGCTCTACCGCACTGGAAAACAGCCACTGCCTGTGGATGGTGATCTGATGCTGGGTGCAACCAGTGTGGGCAGAGCATGTCTGATAATCCTGAATTCATCATGGAGTCAATTGAGGAGCTTGAAAAAGTAAAGGCGTTTAATGTTTTGATTTTTCAATCTCGCTAAATAGCATGACTTAAGTATAAAAGGAAAATATTGTGTGAATAATTGATCAGGCTGTAGATGGTGGAGTGCATTAGGAGCAGATGAGAGTGCAGCAGTCATGTAAACAGTCTTCTCTCAGACTTCTACTAAATATTTTCTTTGCTCTTAGTCTGTCTGTCTGTCTGTCTGTCTTTCCCCTCATTCGCTCCTCCCTTCTTCTCCTCTCTGCGCCAACTCTCTCTCTCTAATACACTGCAGCAGTTGTAACTCTTACATCACCCCCCCCCCCCCCTCATTTTGGAGGTCGGTGGAGAATATTGAACAGTCACTTACCCTCATATTGACATGACTTTAGAGAAGGCACAGTCAATGTTTTTTCTTACTCTTTTTTTTTTTCATCTACCATCTACTTCATGTTTGGCGTGTGCACGTCTCAAGCGGGGAGGAAGAAGAGTGTTGGTGTCAGAAAAAGCTCGATTTCACCTCGTCTTATTTCTTTTGCATCCCTCACTCTCTTGACTGCCGGATGATGTGCAATTATCTCTCACTCACACACACACACACACACGCACACACACACACACACACACACATACACACATACACACACACACACCGTCCTGAATCATCGGGAGACATTTCTGCAGTGGAGATCGGTGTGTCTCGAATTCACAACACCATCATGCCTCACACACACATTGATTTTTCTTCAATGCAGTGAGAATGTTATTGACTCGGAATGACAGACAGAGGAACTCATGGCGAGGATGTTGGTGCATATTCCGACATCTGAGATAGTGCTTGTGATCCCCTCTGGTGCTCTGTCATCGAATAGCAAACAAGGCTGCGCTGTGGCCCATATACTGTAGGAAGACATTGATGTGTGACAGTAAAACAAACCATTATAACAAGCAAAAGAGAATATATAGTAGGCGCATATAGGTTACATGCCTTATCATTAGAGATAATAGAAAAGGAAAATGCCCTGTTAGCGCTGGAATAATGGGCTCCGGCATGAAAAGGCATCCAGACAAATGAGTAAAGCGGACCTTCCCACTGACTCATTTAAATAGATGTTATCACTCTGGGCTGGGAATTATTCATACTCTTGGAAATGTCCTGCTTTAGCACAGCCCACACGTCATTCCGAGGCACAAAGCCACGAGCCTAATATGTGTCATTCCAACACATTATTTTCTTGTTAGGTGAAAATCATACATGATGGGCATATTACATGTAGAAGCAGAGGGGAAGAAAGCCCACATCTCTCCCAGCTCCCGCAATTACCTCCACTCCTGAGAACCGAAAATGGTTCTTAGTTGTGGCTACACAAATGCAGAAACGCTGCCATAGCATGAAATGTCTCTTACTTATAAATGAATACGCTATAGAACGTCAACAGCATGTGCTTTGATGAAAGGAGGCATTAAAACATAAACCAGTCAGCCGGTCTTCACGCTGCGATGGGACATCTCGTATGATTTGATTTAAGATGAATTTGTCGAGAGGAGGAAACCGTGTGAGTCTGTTGTATGGGCCTGGCTTTCAAATACAAAGAAGAAAAATGGAACAGAGTTAAAAAAAACAAATGTGTGCGGCTCATCTCTGAATAGGATTCTGAAGTTGATGCTTCAATAGATTTATTTTAAATCAGCGCGAGCACAGTATGTCTCGTAAGAAGGAACTCTTAAAATGGCTAAGTGTTGAAACTGAATTTCTTGTTTTTTTGTAATTTTTTTTTCTTGCTCATTTGTCGACGCTCATGAAAGTTTCTTTCTAATTTGCATTTTACTGGTTTCAGTTTGTAAAATGAGTGGGCTTAATCAAATGAAATAATAATCAAACGTCAATCTTTGTTCATTGTGGTGAAGACAGATGTTTTCATCCTTTCTACTACCACAGAATATACTTACTGTGATTGCTATTCAAACAAAAAACAAAATGGTTGCAGTTTAACAGAGTGGTTTCTCTGTAGCACTGGTTCCTAATAGAGATCGACCGGCTTCCGATCGATCTCCAGGCTGTGTTCAGCTGATCGGCAATGACAGCTGACCAGCCGCTTTCAGATTCCAGATTTTTTGCAGCATGATATAGTTTCATAAGTCGTGGAGGAACAATCTAAAAAAACATTTGGGACAAATAACTTAATTAAACTCTTATTATATTGTAAATCATTCCTATACATGCTGCTCAGCGTAATCACAGCGACCTGCCGGCAGCACGGAGATACACAGCTAACGGTAACCGAGGTTGCACTGACTGGGATTATGGTGCAATCAAGCCCGACTCAGCAGAAGTGAGTAATGGGCAAAGGTAGATTATATAGCTGTCATGATGCGTTCAAATGTCACCTTATGAAATGTAGTTTTTGGCGAGAAACTTGAAGAAATACAGTAGTTTGAAGGAGATGTTTTTGCAGCAATATTAAATAGAGTGAAATAGTGAATTATTATTTAAAACCACTATAGATGATAAAACACAGTAAAAGAATAGCGTTTGTAAATTTCTGATGATTTACACTGACTTCGGGATGGTTGAAATAATTGTTTGGTGAGAAATGTTAGTCTGGAGCCTTGCTGTCTCTGAAACTTTGTTGTGTGACGAACCCCCACATCCCTTTTCAGATGAGCTCATGTACGCTTTCAACGACACCACCGGTCACGTTCTACACTACATGTGGTCATTTCAACTGATTTACTGATTTTTAACACTATTAACTGACACTACGTTAACGGGATATTGTTTGGAAATGGATACGGTTACATAAAACCTAATGGTCACTGTTTAGGGCAGCTTGGTCAAGTTAGCAATTCCTATACTACTACCAGTTAGAGTAGCTGGACCTTTCAACCATTGCTCCATTACTTTTATCTATTGCAGCTGTTTATTCATTACGTTTACCTATTATGTTATTTCAACCATAGTTTTAGCCAACTATTAAACCTGTTTAGCAATTAATTTGAAGTAATTATTTCAACTGTTTATCCAGTAGTTTACCACCATCAATTTTGTCTTAATATCTCAACTATTTATCCTCTAGTTAGCTAGTGAGGCTAAACCATTTAGCCTTTACTTTTAGCAAGCTTGCTAACTAGTTTTCCCCCGAACACCTTAAGGCCTCACATAGCCTCAAGGTGTTATAACCTCACCATGATCTATGTAGCTTTAATCCTATACTCTTATATTAACGCAGGCATTATTTGCATCAGTGCTGTATCCATGCAGCGAGCAGTCACATCCCCTTTAACCCCATACGCAGAGATCTATCATCTGATGCGTTTTGGATCATGTTCAACTCCCTCTCTCACAGTATTGATGGCCCTCCAGATTTACCTCTCACAGTGTCAGCTGAGGTGATGCATATTGAAAAGCTTAGCGCGCTGTTGACATCGGGGGCTCCACCATTTGATCTCCTTATAGGTTCAGCAAAGCGGTGAACTCTCTGTTTTGGGAGCTACAAAATAAATCCTATAAAATGGAATATTCGCTCAGGAGGGTGTTGGGTTGCTAGTTTACGAGGGAGTCAGTAATCCTATAAAGTCTGGATTTGCCTTTCTTTATGAGGCTCAGTGTTGTGTTGGATCTTGTGGGCTTACACGCTGTCGAACAGGGAAGAAAATCCAAACAATTGACAACACCAGGGTCCTGATCACCGATTGGGGAAAATCAAAGATAAACAGCTTTTCCTGTGATCATGCCTCTCCACTATTCTTACTCTGCGAGTTGCTGTGTACTGTACTGTACAATAGAGAATCAATGGCAGATTCAGCTTAATTCCCCCCCCATTCCACCATTTATTTTCAACCCCACTTGCAGAAACTCTCCGTTTTAACACATAGTTATTGAGCAATATCGGGATGCTGTACACCCAATAAACTAGAGCAGATGTCGAACAGCCCATGGAAATGCTCTGACATTGAACAAGGTCAGTCTGGATTTGTGAGCATCAGCTTGTCATGAAGACACTCGGGAGTCAAAGGTCTTCTCTCCGAGAGCAACGCTACACGTCTCTCTAACACCCCGTTTACATAGCAAAGCATCATATTCCTATGCTGTCAGCGTGTTGACAGCATAGGAATACACAGCAGCCATTATGGTACAACAAAAGAAAAAGAAATGGATGTTGGCACTCGACTTGTTTGGATAAAGAATTATGATTGTGTAACCAGCTTGCATGGTATGTTTGTCTGCTAGCAGTGTGTAAGTCCCCCATTGAGACCATTCTGATCCATGTCTGATAAACGCCGGCAACAACGAGATGCATCCAGATATGTTTTTGTGGAGCAGATGGATTGATACAGGTCATTTCATCCCTTTCTGTATGCAGTTAATCCAATGTGATTCAATGATATGTGATGTAACGAGGGCTGCACGACTCATCGTTTCAGCATTGACTTTTGCAATGTGTTCATGCGCAACAGTCCCGTCGCAGGACGTGCGAAGTCTGCAAATGATCTCAAACCCGTCACGTCAGAACTTGAGAGTATTTCTTCGCATCAGGTCACTTCTCCACGTCTGCCCGGGGATTCAACTCGGCAGCGCTCGGTGTGGGAGGATCCCCCCCCCCCGCCGGGCGCATTTCCTCCATGGTGGTGCGCTGCAACCGGCTCTAGTAGGTCGGCTTGGAGAGGCCCAGGAGTATTTAGCTTGAGGCTGCGTCCATAAGCTTTAAATCAACCAGAGCTAAGTTTGGCATCTATTTTAGATTTAGTTTTAGTCTTAAGACGAAAAATATCACTTTTTTTTGTCATTTTTACCCTTCATATATTTAGTCGACGACAACTAGAAATGTTTTAGTCGCTGAGTGGGCATTACATTCTCGTCAACTTTCAGTCAAAATGTGTTTTCTCTTCATTTTGTCAGCATTTATTTATTTCTATGGGTGGGCATTTCAAACAAAAATACGATTTGATAATCACTGGGAACTATTCGATGATTCGCGGAAGATCGCAATGGATCACAAAGCTCACAGTTAGGATCTGACATCAATGATCACTTTTCAAAGGCACGCTTTACAAATTGGGTATCCGTCTACTACAACACCTCCCTGGTTATTTTGTAGACACACAAAATGCTCCCACGCCACCGATTTAAGCCACTTCTTTGGCAGTTATAAGGCTGAAATCTCGGTTCCACTTTGACCTGAAGCTTCAGGTGAGTAGCATGACTCACACACACAAAACAAAACACACGTGTGACTCGATCAGGAGGTGATTTCACAGGGCAACAATGAAGGAATCAGGACATTATAGATACCGTAGCTTCTTCAATTCTTACAGTTATGAAACCGTGAAGTTGTGTTACCACGGTTATGGCAAAATCGGTTAATCCCAATAACACCAATCAAGGTAGGGAATCCTTAATTGACAACAGAGATCCATCCTGAACAAACTAAAGGTTAAGTGGTATTATTTAAAGCTTGAGAGATTTGTATGCGTCTATTAATAATAATACTTCAGTATTAAAGTTGTAAACAATTACAAATTTGGTCATGTTTCTGTGGTCTAAATTGCAATGCAGACACCTTGCATTATCTTCAGCTAAAGTTCAATTTTTCTATCCTCGCTAACCTTTTTTCTGCTCTGCAGCAGCAATTATTAGATGCTGAAAAAAATAAAATAAACCCACAGCATCATTTTGGAGGTTATCACACAGAAACCTGCATCTATTTTTATGCAATTTGCTCCCAGCTTCTTTTAATCAGCGCAACCATGTGTCCATCATGGCAATGTGACAACGGAACAGGAATATTAACGGTTTTCTGCACATAAATAGAGTCACTGAATTATTCTTCCAAAGCAGGAAGAATGAGTTCATCCTTTTTTTTTTAGGTTTATTCTCAACTTTGGAAATGGCAGTTGAGAAAACTGGAGCTTTCAATCACACATGATCTCCATCAACATATGTGGAATTGTACTTACATTACATTACAGTCATTTAGCAGACGCTTTTATCCAAAGCGACTTACAAATCATATTCTATCACATTTCTACACCGTAGGCTCAGCTACTTCACTTCGGTCCTTAAAATGCTCCGAAAAAAAGGTTCCATAACAGCAACTAAATGGACCTTGTGGTGAGATGGTTCTCAGAATTGTTTTATTCATGTGGTCATAATTTGTGACCCAGAATATTTACTATGTTTTTGCTCAAATACAAAGTACAACGGAGGCACCTAAACAACTGTTTCAAATTCGATTGCCATAGAATATAACAACAAATATTTGGCAAAGTTTTTAAGCGTCTCTTCAAGTTTTAGAAATTTTGACCTTTAAGGAAAGGTCATCACGGTCCCTTTCTGAACCCACTCAACTGGAATCAAATCAAAGACAAACAAACAGCGCAACATAAGTCCTGATCAAGCAGAACTGTTAAAGCTAGATATACATATAGAACATATATTGTATTCGATTTAAATGGCTGTGTGGTGAAAGTTAACTTTGACAACCGTGCAGCAGAAGGCTTCATGACTAACGATGGTACCTCATCATCGTGGTTGTAGGCTGCACTGTGTTAACCCGAGGCTAAATGTGACCTTGGGCACTTGCCCTTGGCCAGTGAAATGAGTCTCTCTCTCTCTCTCTCTCTCTCTCTCTCTCTCTCTCTCTC
>NW_022280049.1:3886692-3900365 GCF_004355925.1 Anarrhichthys ocellatus
CTCTCTCTCTCTCTCTCTCTCTCTCTCTCTCTCTCTCTCATTAAAAAAGAAAAACTGAAATATCACATGGTCATAAGTATTCAGACCCTTTGCTCAGTATTGAGTAGAAGCACCCTTTTGAGCTAGTACAGCCATGAGTCTTCTTGGGAATGATGCAACAAGTTTTTCACACCTGGATTTGGGGATCCTCTGCCATTCTTCCTTGCAGATCCTCTCCCGTTCCGTCAGGTTGGATGGTGAACATTGGTGGACGGCCATTTTCAGGTCTCTCCAGAGATGCTCAATTGGGTTTAGGTCAGGGCTCTGGCTGGGCCAGTCAAGAATGGTCACAGAGTTGTTCCGAAGCCACTCCTTTGTTATTTTAGCTGTGTGCTTAGGGTCATTGTCTTGTTGGAAGGTGAACCTTCGGCCCAGTCTGAGGTCCAGAGCACTCTGGAAGAGGTTTTCTTCCAGGATATCTCTGTACTTGGCCGCATTCATCTTTGCTTCAATTGCAACCAGTCGTCCTGTCCCTGCAGCTGAAAAACACCCCCATAGCATGATGCTGCTACCACCATGTTTCACTGTTAGGATTGTATTGGGCAGGTGATGAGCAGTGCCTGGTTTTCTCCACACATACCGCTTAGAATTAACGCCAAAAAGTTCAATCTTGGTCTCGTCAGACTAGAGAATCTTATTTGTCATAGTCTGGGAGTCCTTCATGTGTTTTTTGGCAAACTCTATGCAGGCTTTCATATGTCTTGCACTGAGGAGAGGCTTCCGTCGGGCCACTCTGCCATAAAGCCCCGACTGGTGGAGGGCTGCAGTGATAGTTGACTTTGTTGAACTTTCTCCCATCTCCCTACTGCATCTCTGGAGCTCAGCCACAGTGATCTTTGGGTTGTTCTTTACCTCTCTCACCAAGGCTCTTCTTCCACGATTGCTCAGTTTGGCTGGACGGCCAGGTCTAGGAAGAGTTCTGGTCGTCCCAAACTTCTTCCATTTAAGGATTATGGAGGCCACTGTGCTCTTAGGAACCTTGAGTGCTGCAGAAATTCTTTTGTAACCTTGGCCAGATCTGTGCCTTGCCACAATTCTGTCTCTGAGCTCCTTGGGCAGTTCCTTCGACCTCATGATTCTCATTTGCTCTGACATGCACTGTGAGCTGTAAGGTCTTATATAGACAGGTGTGTGCCTTTCCTAATCAAGTCCAATCAGTTTAATTAAACACAGCTGGACTCCAATGAAGGAGTAGAACCATCTCAAGGAGGATCAGAAGAAATGGACAGCATGTGAGTTAAATATGAGTGTCACAGCAAAGGGTCTGAATACTTATGACCATGTGATATTTCAGTTGTTTTTTTTTAATAAATTTGCAAAAATTTCTACATTTCTGTTTTTTTCTGTCAAGATGGGGTGCTGAGTGTAGATTAATGAGAAATAAAATGAACTTTTTTGATTTTAGCAAATGGCTGCAATGAAACAAAGAGTGAAAAAGTTAAAGGGGTCTGAATACTTTCCGTACCCACTGTATATTAATATATAAGCTACTTTGGCTCTGATGCAGCCGACTGTCTTTGTCTGTAGTAACTACTCTGTAGCTTCACTCAGCTCTATCTGACTGCTTACACGTCACTTGTTATAGCCCATTAACGCCACTGAAGGCGACTGTGCCACAGGAGGTCAAGGACGAATGCAGAGCGGAGCTGCTCCGGTGAGCGAACAGAGTCGTGTTTCTAACATTAGGCACTTACATCAAACATCGCAATCATCTAGAGAAGTTGCAATGTTTTGACCAGGGTTGTTAATAATTAACCGACAACAATTATTTTTGGCCGGATTATGCTCTCAGTTAAAAACTGTTTAAAGAAATATAATTTTTTTTTATAGTTGCAGCATTTGTTTTATAAATTGCAGCATTTACTCACCTAGAAAATAAACTGTAGACATACTGTACTGCCACGTTCTCAACTATAACGTTAGTGCTAACTTCACACTCATCGTCACAAACTCTGTTTAGAGCGGGACACTCATAGAGTCCCCAGTTCTGCCGTTAGTAATAGCTGTTCAACCTAATGTAACTTCCATTGTAGGAGTACAAGTACTGCAAAAAAGAGGAAGAGGCAGTGAGACGGTACCTGGACCCGGGTGAGCAGTGGGATCCATAACCAGATAGATACAGCCATTTTATACAGCCGGCAAATATAACGCAGACCTGCCGCTGTGCATTCATCCCGAGCTGGACCCGTTCACATGAGTCAGCCGTCACGCTGTTTGTCTCTCTTTCTTGATGGATGGACTAGAGGAAAGGCCTCAGAGTGCAGCATGGGAGTTAGGGGTGCAACGGGTCGCAAAACTAACAGTTCAGATCGTAACACAGTTTTGTGTCACGGATCGGATCAGCAGAAAGTAATTTGTGTGATACATCAAAAATGCTCAGCGTTATCCTTTTACTGTGTTATAGTCATCTATTGAGGTTATTTGCATATCAACATTTGTTATGTTGGAGTTTGTGTAATTCCAAATTTCGACAGTAAGATTTTACTTTTAACTGCAAATGTATATCTGTTCCAAATATCAGTTATCGGTCTCGTTGATTACTGAGAGTCTGGATCAGCTCTGAAAAAAGACACATCAATCAACCCCTAATGTACACACAAGAAATATACAATCCCAGATTAATGACCTGATGAAAAGCATTGTGTTTGTTGTGTTGTGTTTAACGTTAGGCTTTCAACAGATTGGAGGAGCCTGACTGAGATAAAGAGTTAGATAGAGAAAATCAAACAGAATGCAGCAGCAGACTGTCAATGAATATGGGTTCATAAAGATCTCATTTGTATTTCATGTTTGACTTTGATGGCCCTCTGGCTTCTAAAATATGCACATCAAGCGGGGGAACATCTGAATAGCTCATAATGATGTCAAAATGTACGGCTCCATTGTTTAGACTGGAGAGGTCTCCTTTGGGCAGCGCACAATGGAACACACCAAGAGGTCAGTGAAACCCTGACGACGTTTGGTTTCTCAGTGCCTCATACTTTTCTTCTGCTTACTTACATGAAGCGCTGGACCCATCAAGGAAAGATATACATACTTTATGCTCTTTAAATATGAAGCAATTAGGCTCCCAATGTATGACTTTGTACCATGTAGGATATTACTTCTGAGGTTAAATGGATCATTTCTCACAAAGCCTTTAACTGTCAGGGTTAGAAATCTCCTCCTCACCCTCGCCTCATATCCTGTTAACGCCTGCTTATTTAAGTCCAAGGAGAGATTTTACATTGAAAACATCAAACTTTACTTTGAGGGGCGTTGACAGTGTGACAGCAGTTTGCCACCTTCCCCTTACTCATTACTTTTTTTCTTCCAGCTATCAAGAATGGTTCTGAACTGCCACCTGATGCAAAGACAGAGTGTCAGAATTTAGCCGAAACAGAGCTCAATGGACCTCAAGCTTTCATTTTAATGTACTCCTGGCACGAAGTTATTCTCTTACACTCAAAATCCAATCCTGCTTCTCCATGCTTATTTGAAGTACTCGTCAATGCTTTATACAATCTTAATTTTACCAATTGTTTTTTCTTCTGCAAAGTGATCTAGGCCTACTTTTGATGGCTGTTCGCCAGTAGTTTACCATTAGCCGTGTTCAGTCCCAGAGTATGTAGCAGATTGTGCTAGTTTGTTTTTCGGTGTCTGCATGTTGTGGCGACCCGCCGCGGTCAGCGAGGTGGCCGACCTGCGCTGATGTGCTCCAGACCAGACACAGCTGTGCAAATATTGAGCCAGGCCAAGCTGAGGCCATGGCCAGAAGCCATCACTGGGGCTGCGTGCTCTGGCAATCGGGTTGTTTGACCAGCGGCTTGGCTCAGTATTTTACGACCGCGTGCCTCCATACATCCTCGTCTTTTGTTCTCCAGACACCACAGAGCGTCACATCTTGGGCATTTTGTTTTTGTGGTGACATACAAGTTTGTTGACACGCGCACGCGAACACAATCACTCAAGAACTCAATTCTCACACCGCAGGATCCCTCGACAAAATAGACTATTTGATTTAGGAGCACCTTTCTGCATTCATTTGTATAATTTTGCTTTTAATCCCTATGTAACTACTTCATGCTTCACATTACATAAATTACATTAATATCACTTGGGTTATGCAAAAACAGAGATGTTGACAAAGAAACTTTCCAATACATGCATCAATTAGCATAATTAAGGACCTCGTTACCATCACTTTTTATGATTAATACATCATGGTGATTATGGCAGAACAGTGAGCAGCAGAAGTGTCTCTCTCTCTTTTCATTGTTTTCGGTTGTGATCTGAATGGAGTTAAAGGATTTAAAAACTAGACTTTCATGAATAATTACGGGTTTTTACAACAGACGACTCATAATTAGGCCAACCGTGTGTGTTTTTCGGCGCCGATACTCGCAGAGTACAGTGACCGGAGAAATGCATTTACTCCAATCCCATCTTTTTTGGAAAATGTTTAATTTTCACCCTGTGACTTGACCAGTTGGCTTCGTGCATCCTGTTTACGCCGAGCCACGGAGCATCCACTGGTGGTCTGCGAATGCGGGCACATGATGGAATACCATTATCAGCTCCGCAAAGCAATTTGGACTGTGCAAGAAGAAGCAGCAGCAGGCTTTTATAGATGTTTGTTACATAAAGCAGAGAGTGACAAGAAAACAACACATACAAGCCTATTTTACTCCCCAGTCTGTCAACGATGTGTCATGCTCTATCCTCTGCACTGTTGTCATGGCAAATGAAGACTCAATCATCTGAAGTGATGGCGTGTCTGGAATGGCAGGCAACGGGCACTGAGTCAGACTGCTGTGTAAAAACCACTTGTCTGTTATTTCGGAGTACTAGGACCAATTTACAATATGATAGTGCAGCAGACGAGCAGACGCTGAAGAACCACTATTACAGATGGGCTCTGTTCAGACAGAGAGAGCAAAGCTGACATTATGAAGACAGAGAAAAGCATGGACACGAACAAAATCAGGTTGACTAGACCCTTTGAAAACAGACCGATGTAAAACAGATCTAAAAACACGAAAATATTTTAGCTGGAGCATTCATTTCACTCACTCATTCACTTGAGTCTTTCGTTTCATCGCATTGTAGGAGCGCGATGACGTCATTACCTTGCGTGCGGAACATAATTAAACTATTAACGCCTTTGCATGCTGCTCATTTAAATGATCATATGTGAAAAAGTGTATTTACATAGTTCTTATTAAGTTTTTTTTTTTCGTTTTTACATCCAGAATTGTTCATGGAAAATATATGTAGATACAAGTCATATACACAGAATGTGACTATGATGGGTGAACCTCAGGCTCAAGAGTATTCTGTACAAATGAAATGCATCAATCTGGTGCACTTTGAGAGTACAATTAAAAGATCTATGAAGAACTTTGTTTTGTGCTCTTGTTATAGCAGCACTGGAATGTATCTAGGTACATTTAGGATAGTACTGTATTATTAAGTAGTATATAGCTTAGGTATTAATTATAAAAAAGTAGCTTCCCCAGCTGCAACATTGAAGTGACATGCATCATTAATTATAATCCAATAATATAGGCCTACCATAAATATATCATTGAAAACGGGCCATTCTGCACAACGAATACTTTACGTTTGGTACTTTAAGTATATTTGGATGCTAACACTTTTGTACCTTTAGTAACATTTTTAATGAGGGACTTCTACTTGAAACAGAGTATTTTTACACTGTGCTCTAGTAAATAATTCAATCATAAAGCCACAAAGTTAGGGCGAGAGGTGCCGCAGCCGTGGGCCACTTTCACTCTCGGAGCCACACTAGAGCTGGTCACTGGACAGCGCTGCGGAGGAAACGCGCCTGGAGAGAGCCAGACAGCCCACCCGCTGACAAGTGTGAAGAAGTCTGGGTAGTTAATGGGAAACACTGAGATACTCCAAGAAACAAATAAGATATTTATTTTGCAGATGAAACTATCAAAACTGCTTTGCACTCTGCTCATAAAAAAATGAGCATATCTCAAAAAATAAATGAATACTTCAAACACCTTTGGAGTGTTAAGAAATATTTTGTTGATGTTTCTACATTTAGTAATATATTTGGATCAGCATGTGTTGTTTCTATTTTGTCTCATTGATGACAATTTCAACACTTATCAATTATTATAGCTTACTGATTTACATAAACTTTTAGCTTAGGTCGTACATATTTTAGGGAAATGAAGCATTTGAAGATACAATAGGCAACAATACCAATGTAGGCACAGAGTTCAACAGCAATCACTTATTCTTTTAAGCAATCAAGTTATGCATTAAACAACAGGTCAACACACAGGCAAAGGTATGTTCTGAGTAGGTGAGCAGGTGATCTGCTGCTCAGGGCCCCGTGCTTCAGTGACATGGATCCGGTGAGACACTTTATGCTGCCTTGACAAAAAATGTCTATGGATTTTGATTACCAACAGGGGGAAGTGTAAGAATGTGGAGAGCAGCTCTATTATAACATCTTTAATTTGGATTTCAGGGTTAGCATATTTTGTTTTGTTTCAATGTTCTTGGTCAATTAGATTTTTTTGGAGGACAATTAATCTTTAAGAATAATTAACAAATTAATAAAACAGTTGGTGGACGAATCGAAAGAAAATGAGTTGTTAGTGGTAGCCCTATGCTTGTGTTTTGTTTTGAGGTTGATGTACTGAGGTGGGTCACACACATCAGACTGTCGTAGTCAGCACCGTCTAACTAAAAAGGGAGTCCAAATTTTTCTGACCGACTGGATTAATTGATCAAAAAGTACCCATGTGCGATAATACAGAAAATTGATGATACCATACCATTTAGATGCATCGAGAATCGTTGTGCACGCGAATTGAGGCCAGTGAAGATTCCCACCTCTACTAAATATATCTCAGTCGTGTCTTCACAGGAGCTGTAAGTAACTGATGGACAATTATTTCAGAAAAAGGATTTTCTATACTCGGCTTTGATTGAATGCATAACTCCCCGGCCCTGTAGGTCATGAAAGGCTGGGCTCTGACAGCAGTACATATCGGTCTCTTTGAAAGAGGCCGGTGCCTGATACAGTATTCATCACACAAGATTCATTTTTATGAAACTGATAGAGCCCGAGGTGTATCGCTCCAGATTCCTAATGACCTCAGTAGAAACCTGCAAATGCGATGCATGTTCACCGGATAATTCGGATGGCACCAAATGCCGAAGCTCCTTTTCACAGGTGCTGTAGATGCGCTGTGGTGAAGGGAATCGGGCTGCTTTGATATTCAGAGTATCTCAGTGAAGGAAAATACTATCCTGAAAATGAGGTACTATCTGTAAAAAAGCTAATTACACGAAACGACAGAGTAAAGAACATTTGTCCATAACTCTAATTTATTGAGTGATTGTGAGTAATAATTGTGAGTCAACACGCGGCCAACCAGATCGTGCCAAAACACTATTACCTGGTTTCTAGACCATTATCAATAAACAGTCAAAAACACCATCTGCACTTGCCACGAATGGCGCCAGTTCTCATCTAAGTTGCATTTGTTTTTGAAAGCCATAAAAAGGGAAAATGATTGCGGGTTCTGGAAAACGCCATCTGTTTGATGCTTCTGTCACTGTAGTTTGCCCGTTGCCACTAGAGCTGCTCACTGAGCTGTGACCAAAGTGATCGCTCACACGAGAGTTTATGTCTTGTGAAGAAAATGCGACGGCCTCGCCAGATTGCAATCACATTACCTTAGTTAAAGGTGAAGCATCTGAGAAACTGACCGTTATCACTCTTTTGACATTATCCAATTTGCAGGAAGCACTAGAATATCGGATCACCTTGTTTTATTGGGGTGAAACAGATAACCCATTAACATATGCCCGTTTTCTACTGAGGCTAAGTCAGGGCAATTAAAGCATCTTGATGAATGAAATCCCAATCCGTATCATATTACGTCTGGGAAATAACAATCCTATTACTTAGTAACAACTCTAATAAAATTTTATTGAAGCCCCTACAATTTTCAAAAGCTGCAGTTTAGTTTTTCCCTTTACCTGGGTTCAGGGACAACAGATAACAGTGCTCCCCTGCTCAACATGTAAACAGAAAGTGATTAAATCTCCTGTTTGTTTGAGGGCAGACATGATGTGATTGCAATAGAGTCATGAAAACCACATATGTTTTGCCGCACAACGCTCTGCCTACACCGAGAAGTCCTGATTGATGAAATGTATATGCGCTTGGATAAGAGCAAGTATCCCAGCCCTGGATCCATCGAGGCAAAATACCATCCTGTCTTTGCAAATTGATTATGCGTCAAATTAATTAGTCAGATGAGTCCAGCCTGTATATCCCCAAAAATGTTGGGGATTCACTCAGATATTAGCTACCGGTTGTGAATCTCTCTCGCCGTATTCCAGAGTTTGGAAACGCTTAGTCAGCCTGCGAGGGGGAAAGGGCTTCATTTAAATAATCCTCCTGTGAATGGCTATATAAGCGTTCAAATGCATTAGAGTCTGAACACAGGCAGGGGCTATTTACTGGATGGCTGATCAGGTGAGCTGTTACAGTGCGTATGTCCATGTGTGTGTGTAGGCCCGCCTCCGTTGAGTTGTTTGATTATTTAACGGCTGCATATTTAAGCATAATTATCCACATTATTGTCTAAAGAGTCCATACTCGTTCAACTTCAACCGGCACAATGTTAAACTTACTGTAATGTTATCACATCTGGGCGCTGGCCTTTTCATCGGCTCTAAACCCTCTTTGTCCAAATCCCTCTGCCTATATCCCTTTGTTATAACAGGCACTAATGCGACAAACTGATTAAGCACTATCAACTTGCAAATGAGTTCTTTTGTTCTAAACTTTATCCTCATCAGCTTTGTCCATTTGAAACAGCCTTTGTCCAAGCACAAGAAAAAGAACCATTGCAGTCAGTGATGTTGCTAAATTGTCCACTTCATGCTTCGAGTATGTCTGTATGAATTGTGCACAAAATCCTTGAGAATAAAGTGCCGTTTTTTTTTGGCATCTTCCCATGCTAATGCATTTGAAAATACAGATTGATTTGAAAGGTCTGCACTGCATTACCATACAACAATAGCGTAGCATTGACAATAATAAAAGCAGACGCGTCGTTCACTGGTGATCGAGTACGGCTCTCCAGCAAGTTTTCATATACAACATGGAAATTAAAACAAGACAAACATGTTTCACATGAAGTATAAAAACAGATGATGAAATGTGTTTTCTTTGCAGGCTATGATATGCAACAACACTGGTCGGATTCTGATAAGAAGCTTGAGGAAGAAAAGTTTACCCAAAGGAGACAAAAAAAAAAGCTTGACTTCCCAAAATAATCCCACAGACAAGACAAGAACAATACTTTGATTATCCCCAGGAAGTGCTGTTTGGAGATATCTAAAGTAAAAACATCCAAACATCTTTGATGGAGCACCTGCTAACTAGTCTGGTGTGTGTTAGTATAGGAGGCTGTACGTACTATATAGCTCAATCTAATGAAGCATGAAGCGGATCTAACCTAAACTTCAGGGGCCGGTTTCACAAACAAAGACTTTTACCAGATAGAAGTCGAACTTCTTCCGTTGCACAAAGCCATTTGGTTCTTGACTCTCTTAAGCAGGACTATGGCACAATGAACTCTGTGTAAATTAAGACTTTTTTTTTAAAATAAGAACCATGGCAGACCATGTCCGACCACTCAGCACTGTTTACCTTAGTTTGTCTCTTGGACGAATTACAACAGTTACAAGGATATTTTACTTGGGAATTTCAGTGAAGAGTGTAACAATAAAAAATAAAAAATTAAACTTGATATGGAAAAACTTTGGAGCGACAGTGAACAGTGTCAATCCCACCGTGACGGGAGCATCAAAGACACTAAAAGAAAGAAAAGCTCATAAAGAGGAATCCTAAAACAGGAGGAGGCCCACAGGAAACAGAGATAGTGCTGAAGATATACGGCAGGCAATCGCCTCTTTCTTTAGGAGATAAACGGTGGATGGGAGAGCGGTTTAAGTGGGGTCAACAGCGGTGCGGGTATACCGGGGCTCCCCTTGGTGCTGGCAGAGACAGCAGCCCACCGAGTCAGGGAGAAACTGAAGGAAATGACAACCAAGAGGAGAACACCGGTAACAACATGCCAATAATGTCTCCGGTGATCGTTTCGGTGACGTCAGTCAGAAGGAGACAAAAAGAGAGAGATGTGGAGACCGAGTCAGCTGCTGAGCCACTACTGCAACTCTGTCCATGGTGCTGAACTACTAATACCTAAATCTTCAAGTTGAAGAAAGAACATTGCTCCAGCAAGAGAAATGGAAGTTGGAGACGCAGTTAATGGAAGAGTGAATGATACTTTGAAGTTGCTAGTAAACTCACGATAAAACTTTCCTCAATTACTGAGACTGCGGTGCTTATTTATTTGTGTCACGTCATTCAAAGGGTTTCATCTGCTAGTGCTCACCTGCTCCCTGTTATTAGGGTTTTAATTGGGTAATTCTTTGTTCATCAGGATGATTTATTGAATGCACATTATATATATGTAGGCCTAAGTATACTATTGTTTTGTGAGAAAGCTAAAATGTTTTCTTGTAACACCTGAGTTTAGAAAAAGAAAGTACCGTTACAATATGATTTGTTGTGTTGTTTGCTACTTGACTGAACGGACGGGACAGGCGGGAAACCCTGCGGCTCAGTTTCATGTCACTTCTTGTTGTGATTTCAGGCAGAGAGAAGTCTGTCAACAAACATCTGTCATACATATCGACCAGTTCCATTCTGCCCCTCTGAATCTTCTATGTTCTCCATCGTTTAATTATCATGTCCATCTTTGATATCTTCCGGGTCCCGAAGCCGGAGATCCCCGATTGGTGAAGTAAACAACTTTGATAATAGCCGCAGCATTAATATGAAAAAAAGTAATAATCAGGTATTATTTCATCGGCCTATTTGAAAAAGCTTGCAATTAAAATAGCCCGTTTCTGCCAGATCCCTTGAAAAGTAATATCTAACAGTCGCACAGATGATGTTGCGGACTGCCAGGTGCCACCCGCACTTCTCCATGAAGACACTGAAAACGCCTCTTCAGTACACCAAAGGCCCTCTCTGCAATGTGTTACAAGACGAGCCGTAACATGCACTGTAGTTCCTCTGTGCACGTGTGCTACTGTAATCTTCGGGAAGGGACTCAGAGGGCAATCAATGATCAGGATCACAGACGGACTGTTTAAGCTGCGATATCCCTTTCAGTTTACAAACAAATGTTACTGGGCTCACTCCAATGTGCCCTCGGTACCCTGTGCACAACCTGTGACACGGAAGATATGCCGAGACTCACGGTGTCTCCAACATTCAGGAAAACTTTTCCTGTTCCACAAACATCTCAATGCAGTGAAAACCTGTCGTACAGCCGGGATGCTGTGGCTCTGTCCGTGATTGTTACCATGGTTACATGGGGCTTCTGTAAGTCTCTCTCTCTCTCTCTCTCTCTCATACTTCGGTTGAATTATTTACAGTAGAGGATGTTTTCCTAGAGATGTGTGTGTAGAGCAGCATGTAAATGTTCAATGAACAGAGTAGGACAATGTGTCTGCACAGCCCTGATAAAATCAAAACATTGCAGTGGCCAACACTCTTTACAGATTATATGGTAATGTTATAATTGTTGCCCTATCTGGAATATGCTTTTGAATCTCTATTAGACACAGTGTGTGTTTCCAGGATATGAATAGCATCAAGTCACATCCATTGTGCAACAGAGAATCAGTGTCGCCTGAAAGCCCCATGAGCTCCAGATCATTCTGAACTTCTAAATGTAATGAGTTGAGTGTTAAGCAAGGAATCTTCGCCTTGACGAGAGTTGATGTTGTCTTAAAAGGCCTGGGAGAGAGGTGCAATATTCTGTCCAACAAAGACCTGAATAATTGAAGTAGAAGAAAGCCACAGCACACCACAAAGTAAAGGCCGAAACACGGTAGCTGTCACTTACAATCATCTAAATGGATGCAAATATCACAGCTGGGCTTGTAGTTGGAAAGAGAAACGGCCTTGTTTGTCTTACAATCCAAGCCAATCTGGATGAGGAAGTGTCTTGGACACCGCCTCTTACCTGAGGTGCCCTTCATTTCAGTAGGACGTCTGTCCGCTTAGCCTGAGTGGCTGCTCGCTAAGTGCAATACGTGCAGCTGTCTCTGGTATGTTAGTTTGTCAGGGGTAAGGACACGGCATGACAACAGCCGCATCAGACAATAAAAACCTATTTACGCACGCTTCCTCAGATAACAGCGCAGCTTCTCTCGGAGCGGACTGCTCCACATCACTGGCAAGCCTTGACATCATTCAGATAAGAGTGTTCTGCCCAAGAGGCTAATGTTTGTAAATCTCATGCTCTGCTTTTTTTTTTCCCTATAGAAGGCATTCCTCATGAACAGTGATACCACAGGTTGACAGTTTAATGTAACCCAACAATGGGACACTCGGCTAATATTCAATTCCTGTTGAAAATGTAGATAATGTGATACAAGACATTTCAAAGAACATGATATTGACGTTGTACTCGCGCTGCATGCCGTAGACTATGATGACAAGTGGATGTTACGACAGGAAAAAATGGATTCAATACTGATTTTGAATACGCTTTGACATTTATTGTTGGCTTAGTTTACTGTAATAACTACATGCAGTCATCTAGGCAGTGCACTGCTTGCTTGATTACACTCTCCCAAACCAATGAATATCCCTGTCAAGCAGTAATTCATCTATTCATCTGGAGGGCAAAGGTCAGGATTTTAAGGCCGTGTGGTTTTATGGAGGTGCAGGAGAGAAACAGAATCAAAAGCTCCGCCCCCAACCTGAGGCGACCGAAAACACATTTTGAAACATTGATCATAATGCATACCGGCTGTCGTCGGTATTGATGGATCAATTTTTACGGGAATGGTCACAGACTGAAGGCAACGGGGCTAACGCGGAGCCACTGAGACCTGGTTGGATGCGTGCAGACGTGACTCATTCGTTGCTTCAGGCGGTAGATCTGCATGAGTTGAGCTGTGGCACGACAAGGCAGGCACGAAGAGATGCTGTTCCCCAGTCTTAAGACTCAACAATCAGAGGTGTCGGGCTGAGAATGTTCCTTAAGAACATTTTCTAACTAGTATTGAAGCATGTATTTCTAGCTGCAATGTCTCTATTGCATCACAACACGGTGAACAGCACCACGGGTTACAGATGAATAGAGGTAATTACCTTTTTTTTCTGAGATACATTTTAGAAGCATCTGCACCTGTGACTTTAAAAAAAAAAACGAATAAATATGAAAGTGTCTCCTTTGGATTGTTCCATGATGACACACGTTACAATCAGTCAGTTTAATGGGAAGGTAATTATTGTCGCCGATCAATCAGGCAACACAATAGCCTCTAATGTGATACAATTGGTCAATGTGCATTTGAAAGCAATAAAGATGTGAAACACCAGGTGATATGAAGCCTCTGCTTTGTCATGGTGGAAAAGGCAGGGAATTAAAGTCAGTAGGGTTCATCCTGTGGTGACCATGACTGCTTAATCATTGAGAGACAGACTAACCTTCATTACTGCTCGTGTGGTGATACACACCCCTCAAGACAGTTTATATATATATATATATATATACACT